>NC_088359.1:10842500-11442500 GCF_036884655.1 Musa acuminata AAA Group
AAGTTGGTGCTAAAAAAAATGCGAAACTAAAAATCTATACGTAAGAGAATTACCTAGGGAGATCATATGTCCCTGAAAACCTACAGATCTATGGGAGAGAATGAAAGAGGTCAACTACCCTCCTCTCTAGTGGTGATCCATATGGTAGGGGCTACAAAGATGCTCCTCAAATCGTTGCTCAAAACTCTTCCTCGTGCGCACCACGCAATCAAGAAGAGGCTGCCCCTTCTTATTGTCCACATGCCTGAAATAGGGGCTATAGTATAAGGAGGAGAGAGAGAGAGGAGAATAGGCAGAGGGAGCCTAAAAGAATCTCTAGCCTTAGGCCTTTGGTTCCCTCCTATTTATAGAGCCCCTCTATCAATCTAACCATAATGAGTCTTACCATATTTGGTATTAGATCTTCCTCTAACTACCCAAACATCTTAGATTAATGGGTCTCTACCTAATAATCTCTTATTAGCTCTTATTGGATCTCATTCATAGGATCCAATAATTCAGGGGCATATTGGATATCCAATAAGATATGGCTCTAACGAATATTTCATATATGAACCTCTACTCATCGCAACGCCGACCATATGTGTGTAACCCTCTAGGCCCAATATCGAACTAACCATGAGTCATATCTTCTAAAACTCCTAGCTCGGTGAATTATTATCTCAATAATAATTCACTGACTCATCGACTACGGACGTACTATGCCACTACGTCGCGGTCCCTAGATGATACAAGAAAATCCAATCCTTTGGACATATCTATACTCAGTTATTTTACACTTATAGTCCCTCATCCATCTAATATCTCAAAGACCATACATCGGACATAGTGCTGTCAGGTCCATACAGTTTCTATACGAGTTTCACTCTAATCAAATTCTCCCAGAGAACTCTTTCTCTCTTAATGCGAATGACCCTAGCTAGAGATTTGTCTGGGCAAGAACATATGGAATATTCCTCTTATGACATTAAGAGCGGATGATCCTCTATTGATACTCAATAGCCCTCCTAAGGTTAGCTACCACTCCCGATGACCGACTATGCTAGATTTGGAAACTCTAAACCTTTAAGCTTGGTATTAAAGAGTTGAGTAATCATATAGGACATCCTTGGTGTTTCAAGTCTAAGGATCAGATACACCACTAGGATGATGGAATCATTGTATGACAATAAGGCATCATCAACCATCCAGCATTTTGTGAGCGGATCAATCAGTGAACTCATTCTCCAATGAGCATCTGCACTATATCCCTAGTGTCCCCACACGAGCAACTATGAGACCGGCTACATCCATCATATGGACGGGTATATAATATACTAGTCTGTTTGGTTATCTTGATGTCCCTCTCGAGTAACCTATGACCGAGATTATTTAGGATCTATGTTTAAAGGCAAATCGGTCTCATTATCATGATCTCATCACGATCTGATTCCTATAGCATAGATCTATGGACATCACAATATATTCATGCAATAGGCAATATAAAGTGATAAAATATCAAATAATAATAATAAATAAAAAGGTTACATGTTAAGTCTCCCATGCCATCACTCACGTGATTAGCTTGTAGGGCACCTATGACTAGTATATTGGCCTTTAGACTTGGTCTCCTCTTAATCAACACTAAGCTTACAATTATCAAAGTTATCACCAAGTATAGAAATAGCTCCTCTATAGGGTAAGAGCTATAGAGTTGGGGTGGAGTCACTAGATAGGCCTTGAGCTGGTGGAATGCTGTTTAATATTGTTCGATTCGTTGAAAATCTTTTAATGACTTTAAAGTCTTAAAAATGACAAATATTGATCGCCTATACTAGATAAGAAGTGGTTGAGTGTGGCAATCCAACTTATTAGTTATTAGACCTCTTTTATTGAGGCCGAAGACTCATTTTAGTTATAGCTTGGATTTTCTCGGGAGTAGTATCTATTCCATGGATCATGAAGCTTAGAAATTTTTTGAAGCTTATACCAAAGGCACACTTCATTAGAATCAATCGTATCTATACTTTTTTAATAGTTGTAAATATTTTCTCAAGTTAAAGAGATGGGTGCTTGTGATGTGGCTCTTCATCAGCATATTATTAATATATACTTCTATGTTCTGTCCAATCTAGTATTGGAATATCTTATTAACAATTCTTTGATAGATTGTTTTGATATTTTTGAGCTCAAATAAAATTATTTTATAATAGTACAAACCCCTATCGCTAATGAAGGCAATGTGTTCTTTATCTTATTATACTATTTTTATTTGGTTGTATAAAAAAAATTCATAAATGTTAATAATTCATGACCAGATATCATTCGAATAAGGAACTGGTCAGCCAGCTAGTCTATACGAACGAGAGGAAAGTTTTCATTCGAATAAGAATTGTTAAGATTAGTATAATCAATATATATTCTCCATTTTTCATTACTATTTTTAACGAGGACTATATTTAAGAGCTACTTAGGATAGTGGACCTCACAAACAAAATTAGTATTTAATAACACGCTAACTTCCTTTATTATCATTTATCGATTTGGGATGAATTTTTTAGCCTTCTAAAAAAATACCTAATGCTTTGAATTAATATTGAGTCAATGTTGAGCATGTTTATTCTAAGCATGTCACTTGGGGTCCATGAGAATACTTCTGAGTTGACATAGAAGAAATTAACGTGTTCCTTTTCTTTAGAAAGGGTGGCTCCGATATTGATAGTACAGTTCGACCATTCATGATCTAAGAGATTTTTTTCTAATGACTTTCCTACCCAGGGGTGATGATTTGTTAGAGATCAATTTTTGAGATTCATTTTTTATGCAAGGTAATTAAGGTTAGGTAGCACTATAGGAATTTCCTCTAGTGGCCCTCTTGTCTCCTCAAGGTGATGGTTTGCTGAAGGCATATCTCTAAGATGCATTTGTTAGGTAGCACTATCTTGACTCTTTAGGATCACTTCTTAGCTCTCTCATTCCTCAACTGATTATTAAAATTCAATGTTATGTAATAGGTTGACACCATTGCATATATATGATTTAATGTGGGATGACTAATGATGGCGTTGTATACGAGATATCAACTACCAAAATCTTAGTATTTATAATCTTAGATCAATTTTTTGGAAGGCATCATAATAGTGTATGCTTGTCGAGCTTTCAATATTAATCAAGATCTTTTCTTCCCAATGTATTAGTGATTTTGAGGGAGATTACTAATGCATCATCATACTCTAGGTTTAGATACTCTACCTCCTCTTTCCTAAATATAATTTGTTGGTCTCCATTATTGTAGAATCTCTTGCTCAATGGATCTCTTGAATAGGATTTTCATGTAGAGGAACTACTGTTACACATGGCTAACCAAGATCGATGTTTCATGAACCTTAGGCAAAAACTTGTGTGGTTGGCTTCTTTGAATTAATTATTCAATTTACTCTTTTAAGGTACAACAATCTTCAATGTTGTACCCATGATCTTGCTAAAAATGATAGTACTTAGTCATATTCCTTTTTATTAGGGGGCTTTCATTAGACATGTTGCCCTCAAGAGTTATTTCTCCGAGATTTACATATATATCTTTGTGGGAAAGATATTAAGTGGAGTAAAATCTTGTCACGAAGGGATTCAATCACTTCTTAATCTATCATTTTGTGGCCTTTCTATGGGGATTTATCATTGAGGATTTTTGTTTTACCCTTATTTATTCAACCTTTCTCTTTCTAGCAATTACAGACTCAACTACTATATGACAATTCTCCTTGTATAGGAGTTTTAAAAATGTGATCGAAGACTAGGTAATGACATTATAAAAAAAACTATGAGTATTGAAGCCCATTAATGTATGCGTTGATGAGGATAAATAATGTTAGATCAATAACTAAGTAGATCTTATCATTAAATCTTCTTATATAACTCTTCAAGGATTTCTTTTCCTCTTGCTAGTGGCTAGAAGAGAGGTGGTGGACTTATTTGAGAGCTAATAGCTGATGAAGTTAACTTTAAACTCCTTAACCAACTACCCAAAGGAGGAAATTGATCTAGGTAGAGCTTTGCAAACCATTCATATGCAACTTCCCTTAAGGTTATCGAGAAAATCCGACATATAAAAAAGTCAGTGGCTTTGAATGACATCATTTAAGACATGAAATTCATGATGTATACTAAAGGAATGATTTTCCTTTATACACGTTGAGTGAAGGATTGACATGTATGATTTCGCTTTAGGATTGACTCGTTATTAATATTTTTGATGAAAGAAGATCGCATGATTCTGCTTTATGTTAATTTCTTATTCTATCTCCTTTCGAATATCTTTGAGTTGTCAATCCATCTTATTAAATTAATCTTGGGTTTTAGTGGGAAATTCGATTGACTGAGCAAACACATTGTGTATAAAAACAAATGTTATTTAATCTCTCCTTTTAATGCATGCTATGATAGTAATATGTGATTCATATTCTCGTAATAGTATAATAATAGAAGATTAATTCCCTTGTAACATCGCTTTTGATATCGATTAATAGTTCAAACGTGAAGAGTAGAGAGACAATATGCATCTATTTTCATATACGATTCTGATTGATCACCACCGCCTGCTACCAAGTTGGATTGATCGAGTTATGAATTAGAGAATATTATGCTTTCTTATCATACTAATCACACCATCAAGACAAACATAATTCCAATCTTCAAAACGAGAAACTATTAATATATATTTTTTTTTGTTACATCAAGTAAAAAAAAAAAGAGCAAAGGTAACCGATAAGAAATTAAAAGAATATAAAAAGATAAGGAGAGAGAAGAAAAAAGAAAAAAAAGAAGAAGAAATAGATGCGAAAGTGCATTTGAATAAGACAAGGAAAACAGAGCTTTCCTTTGAATTGCAATTTGTGTAATTTCTTTGAATCGCTGGTGTCCTCCACTGACTACTGCATCGACTTATATCAGAAGCAACATCTATTCTTGATCGTTAAAGCTCATGAGTAGAGAGTTTGCATTTCGGTAGAGATTTCACCGCAATAAGTCGACTAATGCATGTATGGAGACTATGTTTAGAGGGGATATCGAGCACATATATGTGAAAGATTGAGATGATGATTGGATGAATCAATAACTTCTTCTTCTTCCAAATCCATGCTGTCTCTTCTGTCTTCACAATTACTTCCTTTCTCTCCTTCCTTCTAAAGCTCTTGCTGCGACCAAACCTCCACCATGCTCCACAAGCTCTCTTCCCAATCCAGTGACCCCAAGCCATCACAAGCTCCGGGACTCGGTACGCTCTCTGAAGCTGTCACAACATCGCACGCCTGCGTGCTGCTGGCGGTGCCGCCGGTCGCTGAAACTGACGCGTACTGTGTCTCGGAAGTCTGACCGACCTCAACGCTTCCCTCTGCCGGTCGCTCACAGGCCAATGGGGCAGAGCTGCCGCCGGAAGACGCGAGGATCCTCTCGGCAAGTCGAGGCATCCACATGTACCTCACCATGTCCTTGAACCGCTGGCTGTCAACGTCGCACCGGAGCTGCTTCGCTTGCTTCTCCACCCTCGTTCTCCAGTAGTTCTTGATCTCGTTGTCCGTCCTCCCCGGCAAGCACTGCGCTATCTTCGACCACCTACAAGGCAACATGGTGAGGAAGATGTCATCGTTGAGAGGTCTTCGTCGAGATCGTTGCTCACCGGTTCCCCCAGCGAGAGTGGAGCTCGAGGATGAGGAGCTGCTCTTCGGGAGTGATGTTGCCGCGGCGGACGTCCGGGCGGAGATAATTGAGCCACCGGAGCCGGCAGCTCTTGCCTGTTCTCCTCAGACCTGTTCGATCCGGAACGAAGACCAACATCATGAAGACAAAGAACCTAACACAGTCTTGCTTTGATTCTCATGAAAGGGATGAGTCCGCTACCTGCACAGCGAGCGAGCGAATTCCATTGGCCCTCGCCATGGCTAGCGATGTAGTTCATCAGCAACAGGTCTTCTTCCACAGTCCACGCCCCTTTTCTCACCTCCATCTCGTTCTCACCGGTTGGTGTGTCTTCTCCAACCTTGAAGTCGGACTCTTATAGAGGTTCATCATGTGGAAGAAGACGTGTGATGGAGTCGGGCATAACGCGACTTGTTTAAGCTCTGTAAAGCCTGAAGAAGGGGGTCTGGAGTTTGACTTGAGCTGTGATGTGTGTTTTCTGTGCTCTGGTCTTCCATGGCTCCCAAGTGGTCTGCAATAAGGTCAGAAGAGTAGACCAGCCACCGCAGGAGATGCCAAGAGCTGAGGATGCTCAGCTTACGTGGTCCAAGTTTGACTGACATGGATCTAAGCTACTTCATTTTCTTTCTTTTGGATGGGGATGGGGTACACTTGTGTATCTTCTTGAAGCGGAAAACAAAGAAGAGTGTCAAAGTAATGAGTCGGATGGTTGACCTGCAGTGGCCAATCGAGTCCATTGCTTTTCCTCCAACCCATAGGAACAGATGAAGACATATAGCCCACCTTGAATTCACTTGATGTAAAATGAATGAGGCCTGTCTCATCCTTTGCTTCTCATCCTGCTTGTCTTGCTTGAGAAGAACAAAAAGCTCAAAAATCTCAAAGTGAGAATGAGAAGAGATAATGGCAATTGTTTCTTAGTCTCTCTGTTACATGTGCAGCACAACATGTTGCAATCAATCAGCCTTCTATTTGTTTGTCACTAAAAGAAGTCTCATTATGGATAACAATCAGCTTGTGGTCTCACCTTCATTTTTCTCAAGGCAAAAAATATATATATTATATTGAGTTGAGTAGACCTATATTATATTGACGTGAGATGTAATCAGAATCTCCTAATTAGATTATACCCGATTATGATGTATCTAGGAAAAAAAAAATTAATATCATTTCTTAAAAAAGAATTAATTATATTTAATTTTATCAAAAAATATTTCATGTTGACTACAATGGTAACTTGGTAAGGTGTAGCTGATTAGGATCTCACGTCGAACATAATATAGTCGAACGAGAATTGTTATCTAGTTATAAGTGGATTGTAAGTGTAAACTCACTCTTAAATTATTGGAGCTACTCAAGAAAAATACGACAACAAAAATAACGAGTGAGAAGTTAGCTATTCTCTATAAATGGAGGAAGCACAATCTCATCGTAACATTGTGATATCAGAGCGGATAAATAGTTTGAGCAAACAGTAACATTGTGACATCGTAACAAATCGAGCAAAACGAGGCAAGTTGAACTATTGTCCTAAGCAGCCACAGCAGGTGGAGCGGTGGAGATCGACAATAGCCTAATCAAATGCACCAGTAATTTGGCGAACAAAATAATTAACAGTAAATTCACACTTGCAGGAGGGCAGCAAGGAGCTCGGTAGAAAGAAGGATGCATGCGTTGCACGAGGATAAAAATTTGTTTGTATGTTGCAACTTTCTCGTGATGTTGAAAAGGATTTTGCTTGTTCGTACGGCCTGTTCTTGCGTGTTGGATGTGATGATGGTCCCGATTAAGCTTCAGTCTCTCTCCGCGTCTCAAAACACTGTCATTTTGGACGGATTAGAGTCGACGGAGAGAGGACTCCGCCAACAAGAAGACCTTCAAACAAAAAGACAACACTTCAATGCCCATTGCACTAGTAGAATAATTCTTCTCCCTCTCTCTCTCCATGAAAAGAAAGAGCAGATGACATATTCATAGTACACTAACACAGCAGTAATAATAGACATCTAGATCGCAATGTGAAGAGAGATATTTCTTGATATTGCTCTCCATCTGAACGTGGTGCTCAAGTGTTCTCACAGAACTATTGATATCATATTGGAAAGAAAGATCAAGATTTTGCTAGAGCATCAGGAATAGTTTTTTTTTTTTTTTTTTGGTGTGTGCTATCACAAGGTCAAAAATGTTCTAATTGATTCAACAATTATCAACTAATGACAACAATAAAAGAGTGACGGTGAGAATGATGAAGGAATACGGCAACAAAGACCGAACAATATGAGAATTTTTTTCTAGTCATCCAATCACCATAGGAAGTGCAAACCAAGTGAAAGGGGGTTGGTGTAGTTTTAGATGGTGAACAAAGCATATGAAGTCCATATTTCTAAGCAGAGAAAACCTTTCACATGATAAAAAGGAAATCACATCAATTTGATGCTTGTCTAAATATTGTCAACTAGAAGCCTAACCCTATCAAACAACTGCATTAAATTAATTGGTCTAATTGTTTATATTACTAAAAAACAATTCTACTTAGTGCAGTCCCTATTACCATTGAAACCAAATGAAGTCCACCTTCTTTTATGTTTTCTTCTCTAACAAGACAAGAATGAGCTGGTTATCGCATAAAAGAATATTGCCAAGGAGATTAGTCTAAACATTGTAGTGGAGGCATCTCTCTTCTCTCTGATCTTTAGATTGTATCAAGGGAACCAACTGCTAAGAATCCAAACAAGTTGTTCCATGAAAGCTTTCCACAAGACTTTTCTTTCTTTACAATTAATGATAGAAAGAACTTAAAGTTTTGCTATTAGGAAACATAATAAGAACACATGAGGGAAATGAGAGTAGAAGTTGAGAAAAGCTACTAGCTTTGGCTTAGTTTGTGGATACTTTTCAGTGTGGCTTTGTTTCTAGATGAAGTGTCTTTTTGACCTAAACATCACATGAGAGAAATGAGAGTAGAAGTTGAGAGAAGCTATTAGCTTTGGTTTAGTTTGTGGATACTTTTTGAGTGTGGCTTTGTGTCAAGATGAAGTTTCTTTTTGACCTAAACATCACGATGTGAATAATGTTTCTCAGCCTCTACTTTGAGTGTAGTCTTCTAACTTCAAATGCATGTTGTTAATAATGTAATACTGGCTTTGCATTACACTGTCATTGGGCCCTACTCTGACAACTGCTTGACTTTAGGCTGTTTAGTTTGACAACATAATGTTCAGGTTCACACCAACAATTTCCTTTTGGTGCAGAGTTCGACTTATGATTTGATATCCAATATGGACAATCTCAACGGATTAAGTCAACATTGTGGATCTAACTAAGAATAATGTTGCACTCACTCAAGCTTCATGCGACATACCAAACAAAAGATTAGGTGGTGACTATGGAGTTGGCTGCTCTATTACTTCATGAGTTACGCTTCTGTTTCAACATGGGTTTGATAGATTCTTCCTTGTCAGAAACCTAAAACAAAAATCTGATTCGGTAAAAGAAACTTTCAGTTTGCTGTAATGCATCACAAAAATTTCTGGTAAATTAAATAGCTTGCAACTATAATGGAGACGAGAGTTAATTAAGATGATTGAAAAGAAATAAAAAAGGCTAATATCTCAGTAGAAAGAAGATGAGGAAGCTTAGATATCTTTGATTGTTTTGCTTCCATGATAAGATTCCACATAGACCGTTGTTAATGGAGAGTCGTAGTGCTATTACATTACCGATGAGCTGGTATCATCAATAACACATGTTGATCGAGCTGGTGACTCTTGCATGTTTCGAAAGGTCATTTCGAAGTGTTGTTGGTGGCGTCAGAGAGGATAAGGATGTCTCACAGGGAAGTGAGTGTTACTGTGTCATCCATGTATGAGATGCAAGGTGATGAATGTTAAGTAGTCCCACCACCCATGTTGTCAAGTGGTTGAACATAAATAATAATTAATGATTGAAAGAGGAAGAGGAGGAAAATAGAATGTTTCATCTGAGGACGATGGTTGATTTAAGTTCGATCTTTATGATCTTCTAATGTATTGTTTTTTATGCCAGGCTCTATAAGATGATTGAGGTAGATCTCCATTTTATTTTATTTTATTTTATTTTATGCTATCTCTACCGGCGAGAACTGATTGTTCTCGTGAGTTTACTGTTGAAACTCATGTCAGTGATTATTTTATAGGCTAAGAATTATTCTTGATTATATATATATATATATATATATATATATATGTATATGTATATGTATATCCTCTAGTTGATCTAATAATGACTCTTTATAATTTAATTAATTTTAATTAGTGGAAGAGTTTTATAGGATAAGAATTATTCTCGATAACGTATATTCTTTTTGATTTAATAAGAACTCTCTGTAATCCAATTGATTTTGACGAAGAGTTTTCTTTGGCTTCCTCTTGTTTTCTTTCTTCACACTAAAGGGTTTTATATGTAAATCTATTTTCTTATTTTATTATTTTGTTAATTGATTGACTTGAGCATTATATTTTGTTACAACTCGACGATATCCTATTATATTTTCTTTTTTATCAATTATTTGATATTTGATTTTCTATCATATTATTATAAGATTGAACTTTATTACGTATGTCAATCCTTGATGTAACACTTTACGAGTAAATAATTTTATGAGAATTTATCGATTGGTCAGAAAAATAGATGTGTGATATATGTTATTGCCGTCTGATAATTTGATCCTTAATAAAGTATAAGTGGATAACAATATGCTTCGAGTGAAAATAGAATATCAAATTCAAGCATAAATAAATAGCATAGATATTGTCATACTAAATTGTTAGAGTGAGAGTAAATGTCTATTGAATCTTGGATCTTGACGATGAAGTCAATTGTCATTTGGTTATCTAATCCGTATGTTGAGATAAGTGTGCAGGATTAATTACGATGGCAGTAAAACATGCAACAGGTGTTAAGCCGGAGTCGAGACCAAGATCACGTTGGGAGTTCGAGAGTTCGTCGGAAGTCCGGACGGTCGTCGGAGGTTCTGAGAGAACAATCCGAGAAGTCCAAGAGCTTACCGAAGAAGCTCATCGAAACTCACCAAGAGGATCGTCGCAAGTCTAGGAGTTTGCCGGGAGTCCGCTGGAGCATCGCCGAGGGTTCGTCGGATGTTCGCCGGAAGAAGCGATTGAAGCATCGGAACACAATCTGTAGTATTGATGTCTTAATTATCGTAGTTAGCATGTAGATTAAGTTAGGATTGGGAGGTGATACCATTAACTTAATTTGGGGCCAATTGAGCTCTTGGCAGACCCAAATTGGGTCGAATGAATCAACCCATTCGGACCTAGAATTCCTTGCCGGCGGTGGCACCGCCCAGGAGACTCGGTCTCCCAAAAGTTTTGAGCGATAGTACCGCCCCTGTCAAGCGGTGGTACCGCCTCAGCTTGATCTCCGAGCAATGTCAGGCAATAGTACCACCCAAACTGAGCGATAGTACCGCCCAGTTATGGCGGTGGTACCGCCAGGACTCCGAAAATCCAGGAATGAACACTTTTGAGCTCCAATTTCAAACTGATTGAGGCTTATATAAACCCCACCCTTTCCTGCATGAAAGGGCACCGAAAGCCTGCTTTTATTCTGAGTATTTGAGAGCTTAAAAGTGTTGTAAAAGGCTAGAATTTCTCTCCCTCTTTTCTTTCTAAGTCTTGATCATTCAAGAGAGAAGTGAAAACTTATAAGGGTTGTCTCCTAAGCCCATCAAAAGGAGAAAAGCTGTAAAAGGGTGGTTGACCTTCGCCTATTGAAGGAAAGCCTCTAGTGGATGTCGGTGACCTCGTTGGAGGAGGAAGCCAAAAGTGGATGTAGGTCAAGATTGATCAAACCACTCTAAATCTCGGTTTGCATTTACATTCTGCTCTTTATCTTAACTGCAAACTGCCTCCGTTGCTTTACATAAACTATACTTTCGTTTGCTCTCAAGTTAAAGATCTTTCCGAAATGATTTTTGTACGAAGTCTTTTTTAACCAATGAAAGTTTTCCGCTGCACCAATTCACCCCCCTCTTAGTGCTCTTGATCCTAACAATTGGTATCAGAGCGGGTTCACTCTTAATTGGATTAAAATCCAAGAAAGATGGTATATGCCGAAAACCAAGAGGGTCAATGGGATAGACTACACCTATTGGAAGACCCGAATGAGGATCTTTCTTATTTTCATGGATTTTAAACTTTGGAATATTGTTGAAAATGGATTTTCAAAGTCTTCTTTTCCAATGATCAATTGGAATGAATTGGAGAAGAAGACTTTCGCTCTAAATGCAAAGGCTATGAATGTCTTATTTTATGCACTTAATAAAAACGAGTTCAATCATGTTTTGATTTATGAAACTGCATTTGATATTTGGCATATACTCGAAGTGACTCACAAAGGCACGAGTAGAGTGAAAAAGTCAAAAATCAATCTCTTAGTACATTCTTATGAACTTTTTCGAATGAAATCGAGTGAAACCATAGGAGACATGTACACCCGTTTTACGGATGTCGTCAATGGTCTAAAATGACTCGATAAAAGTTTTTCGGATTTCGAGCTCGTTAATAAAATTCTAAGATCCCTTCTAAAGAGTTGGGAACCTAAAGTCACTGTTATTCAAGAGGCTAAAGATTTAAACAACTTTCCTCTTGAAGAATTAATCGGGTTATTATTGACCTACAAAATGACTTGCAAAGCTCATGAAGAGCATGAGGACACCCTTCCAAAGAATAGGAAGGATATGACACTTAGAACTCAAGAAAACCACTTGAGAGAAAACTCAAGTGATGAGGACTTTGACGATGACTTGGCACTTCTAACAAGAAAATTTAAAAAATTCATTAAAAGAAATAAATTTAAAAATGACACTAAAAATAAATTTGAACCCAAAAAGGACCAAGTTATTTGCTACAAATACAAGAAGCTGGGACACTATAAAAGTGATTATCTCCAAGCCAAGAAGAGAACACCAACGAAGAAGGCGCTCAAAGCAACATGGGATGACTCAAGCGCATCTGAAGAAGAGGAGTCCAACACCGAACAAGTTGCTCATTATGCACTTATGGCTATTGGAGAGGAGGTATCAAATTTAATTGATGTAGATTTATCATTTGATGAATTGTTAAATGCTTTTCATGATTTATTTGATGAATACAAAATAATTAGTAGAAAATATAAATTATTAAAAAAAAAGTATGATATTCTTGTTAGTAATTTTGATAAATTAAAAATTGAACATAATGATTGTTTAGTTCCATATACGAAATGTCATGACTTAGAAGTACTCCAAAAGGAGAACTTGCTACTCAAGGACACCTTGAAAAAATTCGAGTTTGGTAGCAAGTCCTTGAACATGATCTTTAACGATAAGGGTCACGTTCCTAAAAGAAGTGAAATTGGATTTGTGAGGAGCTCTTACTAAAATCCAACCACTTTCATTAAAGTCCCTATCTTGCATGTTTCGCACCAAAACAAATGTAACTTTTATTACAAACATGGACATAGAACTTATCATTGTCCATTCAAGAAGATTAGTCCTAACAAATTGATTTGGGTTCCTAAAGGAACCATAATAAATTTCATGCAACATGACAAACAATTTAGATTGGTTTTTGAGGCACCCAAGATTAAATGGGTACCTAAAAATCATCCTTTTTTGTAGAAACATATATCACCATAAGCTAGGAGCAAGAGATGGTACCTTGATGGTGTATGCTCAAGGTATATGACCGGAGATCCATCTCAATTCTCTAAGCTCACTAGCATAGACGAAGGCTATGTCACCTTCGGAAACAACAATAAGGGTAAAATCATTGACAAAGGAACCATAGGTAATAAATCTAACTTTTTTATTGAAGATGTTTTGTTAGTTAATGGTTTAAAACATAACCTCTTGAGTATTAGTCAATACTGTGATAAAGGATATATTGTCAAATTCGAATCTAATGCTTATATCATTAAAAAACCACCCAAAAACACATCTATGGTTGCATTAAAACAAAATAACATATACACCATTGACATCAATGATCTTTATAATGAAATGTGTTTCTCAATTTTGAATGATGATGCTTGGCTTTGGCATAGGAGATTAGGTCATGCTAGCATGAAACTAATCACTTAAATTTCATCCAAATAACTTGTAAGCCTTATATCAAATTCATCAAAGATAATATGTGTGATACTTGTCAATTAGAAAAACAAATAAATGGTAGCTTCAAATCTAAGAATCAAATAAGCACATCTAGACCTTTGTAATTGATCCATATGGACTTATTCAGACCAATCTCTACATCAAGCCTAGGAGGTAGCAAATATGCTTTTGTTATTGTAGATGATTATAGTAGATACACATGAACTTATTTCTAGAAACACAAAAGTGAATGCTTTAGATATTTCACCAAGTTTTATAAACTTGTTCAAAATAAAAAGGGTTCTATGATTTCATCAATTCGAAGTGATCACGATGATGAATTTCAAAACCGTGATCTCCAAGAATTTTGTGAATCTAATGGATACAACCATAACTTCTCTACTCTAAGAAATCCACAACAAAATGGAATAGTAGAAAGAAATGGTAAGAACCATGTTGAATGAACATAGTCTACCCAAATATTTTTGGGCCGAAGCCGTAAACACGGCATGCTATGTTATAAATAGAATTCTAGTAAGACCCTTACTCACCAAAATCCCTGATGAGTTGTGGAACAACAAAAAAACCAATGTTTCATATTTTAAAGTTTTAGGATATAAGTATTTTATATTGAATAAAAAAGATGCCTTAGGAAAATTTGATGCTAAATCCGATGAAGAAATTTTTCTTGGTTATTCCTCGATTTCTAAAGTATTTTGTATCTTCAATAAAAGAACTTTAATTATAGAAAAATCCATTCAAGTTGTTTTCAATGAGATTTTCGAAATCAAGAAAAATGATTTTGATGATGATGTTAATTTCGATTCTTTGAATTTAAATGAAACCCCTTCTCCAACTAGCAACTTGGATGCATCCACTTCCGAAATATCTTTATCCAAGGATTGGAAGTATGTAGATGCTCATCCTAATGAGCTAATCATAGGAGACACATCTAAGGGGGTTCAAACACATTCTTCTCTTAAAATTTTTTATACCAACGTCGCTTTTCTCTCCCAAATTGAACCTAAATGTATTGACAAAGCCATGAAAGATGATTCATAGATTATCGCAATGCAAGATGAGTTAAATCAATTTGAGAGAAATGAGGTGTGGAAGCTTGTTCCTAGGCCAAATGACCATTTAGTTATTGATACTAAATGGGTCTTTAGAAACAAGCAAGATGAATCTGGTATCGTGGTTAGAAACAAGGCTAGATTAGTGACCAAAGATTTCAATCAAGAAGAAGATATCAATTACGAAGAAACCTTCACTCCTGTGGCTCGATTAGAAGCCATAAGAATGCTCCTTGCCTATGCTAGTAGTAATAATTTTAAGTTATTTCAAATGTATGTTAAAAGTATTTTTCTAAATGACTTTATTTCTGAAGAAGTTTATGTTGAATAATCTCCCAGATTTGAGAATAATAATCTCTCTAATTATGTATTTAGATTAACTAAAGCTCTCTATGGTTTAAAACAAGCCCCAAGGGTTTGGTATGAGAGACTTAGTTCATTTCTTATTGGAAATAATTTCTCTAAAGGCAAGGTCGATACTACATTGTTTATCAAAAATTTTGAAAATAATTTTCTCATTGTTCAAATTTATGTTGATGATATTATCTTCGGTTCTATGAATGAATCTCTTTGTGAATCTTTTGCTAAAACTATGAGCCTTGAGTTTGAAATGAGTTTGATGTGAGAATTAACCTTCTTTTTAGGCTTACAAATTAAGCAACTAAGTAATGACATATTTATTAGTCAAATTAAATACGCTTTATATTTGCTAAAAAGATTTAATATAGATAGCTCAAAAGCTATCAACACTTCTATGAGCACCTCCACTAAGTTAGAAATTGATGAAAGTGGAAAAAGTTTTGATCAAAAAACTTATAGGGGTATGATAGGAAGTTTACTTTACCTCACTACAACTAGACCAGATATCATGTTTAGTGTAGGACTTTGTGCTAGGTTTCAATCGAATCCTAAGATATCTCATCTCAAAGCAGTTAAAAGAATACTTAGATATCTTAAAGGTACTACAAATCTAGGATTATGGTATTCTGAGAATTTTGAGCTAATTGCTTATGCTGATGCGGATTTTGCTGGGTGTAGACTAGATAGAAAAAGCACATCAGGAACATATCAATTTTTAGGATATGCCCTTGTTTCCTGATCATCTAAGAAACAAAACTCGGTTGCACTATCAACAACCGAAGCTAAATATATTGCAGCTAGTGCATGCTGTGTGTAAGTTATGTGGATGAAAAACATCTTAAAAGTATTTTCATTAAATGTGATAACACAAGTGCAATATGCTTAACAAAGAATCTCATTCAACACTCAAGAACAAAGCATATTGATATTAGACATCACTTTATATGAGATCATGTCACTAATCATGATGTAATTATAGAGTTCATTGATATTAAACATCAACTAGCTGATATTTTTACAAAGCCTTTAAGTGAAGAACAATTTGATTTCATTAGAAGAGAATTAGGAATGTTGATTTATCCGAATGTATGAACTTATTAAATTGGTTTTTTGGACTTTCTTGATTCTATGATCAATCACTTAATGCTAAAAATCTTATGATATGAATTTTACATGACTATATGCTTCAATAACATATTAGAAATTGTGTGTCTTGATTTCCATGATGATAAGCATGTTTACCTTCATAATTGCGTTTGAAAAGCTATGGCAAAACTTTGTCTGAATGCATGAATTTGTTAAACTTTATTTTCGGACTTTCTTGATCCTAATAATGCATGATTTTGTATTTCTCTTCCGGATTAAATGTATTTCTTGAATGGAGCTTTCATGAGCCTATATCATATCAAGTTTATTTCATATCAATGCTCCATGATTTTTGACATATGGAATTGATTAACAAATGTATCTCTCATGGATTTACCTTATGAAAAATAATTTTTAATCGAGAAATGGATTTGATAAAATGAATTCCTTCTTGAGGAAGGAAGACTTTTTTTTAATGAACACTTGCAAGAATTTAATTTCATATGTATATCTTGATTCTTATAAAAATGAAGCATGATTTAATCTCTTATCATTTTTAACTTCATTCAAAGTTAATTCACAATGGCTTTTTTCCTTCGTACAAAAAAATTAATGACAAATAAGGAAGAAGTAATGAAAGCTATCTCCTTAATGGACTTTTGAATGATACCATGTCATGATTGCTTGAAAAATAATTTATATGAATGGTATCTTATGGTTGAAAAATAACATGAATCTTTACCACACTTATTACTATGCTTGAAATACGCTTGAATCGTTCTCCTTTTTGTTGATGGCAAAGGGGGAGAAAAATATGGTAAATTGATGATAGAATGAATTGCTATGATTGTCATATTTGCATTAATGATAAGATATCTAGAGCTTACATTATAATTTTACAATGTTGATATCTTACCAAATTGCTATGATTGTCATATTTGCATCATGTTAAGATATCTAGAGCTTACATCACAATCTTACAAATTGACATCTTGCTATGTGATAAATTGCTACGATTGCTATCTTTCACATATGAAATATAAGACTTGAAAATGGATGTCAAGTCTTGACATCATTTTCACAAAGATACATCATGATAGGAATCATGATAGGGGTATTGATAAATTTAAATGAACTTAACTTATCAATATGTCTCTTGAATTCAAAGGCTTTGAATTCAAGAATGACTTATCTCAAGTATGACATATAGAGAGGAGTTAAGGTTAACTCTGTCATGAATTGATTGTCATCATAAAAAAGGAGGAGATTGTTGAATCTCGGATTTTGATGATGAAGTCAATTGTCATTTGGTTATCTAATCCGTATGTTGAGATAAGTGTGCAAGATTAACTATGATGGTAGTAAGACATGCAGCAGGTGTTAAGCTGGAGTCAAGACCAAGATCACATTGAGGGTTCGAGAGTTCGTCAAAAGTCCGAACGATCATCAGAGGTTCTGAGAGAACAATCCGAGAAGTCCAAGAGCTTGCCAAAGAAGCTCGTCGGAACTCGCCAAGAGGATCGTCGCAAGTCCAGGAGTTTGCTGGGAGTCCGCTAGATAATCGTCAAGAGTTCGTTGGATGTTCGCCGAAAGCTTATCGGAAGAAGCGATTGACGCACCGGAACACGATCTATAGTATGGATGTCTTAATTGTCATAGTTAATATGTAGATTAAGTTAGGATTGGGAGGTGATCCCATTAACTTAATCTGGGGCCAATTGTGCCCTTGGCAGACCCAAATTGGGCTGAATGGATTAGCCCATTCGGACCCAGAATTCCTGATCGGCGGTGGTACCGCGTAGGAGACTCGGTCTCTCAGGAGTTCTGGGCAATAGTACCGTCCCTGTCAGACGATGGAACCGTTGGCAATTATTACTGTCAGCGATGGTACCGCCCCTGTCAAGTGGTGGTACCGCCTGAGCTCGGTCTCCGAGCAATGTCAGGCGGTAGTACCGCCCAAACTGAGCGGTAGTATCGCTCAGTGACAGATGACAGGCGGTATACCGCTCAATTATGGCGGTGATACCGCTAAGACCCCGGAAATCCAGGAATGGATACTTTTGAGCTCCAATTTCAGACTGATTTGGACCTATATAAACCCCACCCTTTCCTACATGAAAGGGCACTGAAAACTTGCTTTTATTCTGAGTATTTGAGAGCTTAAAAGTATTGTAAAAGGCTAGAGTTTCTCTCCCTCTTTTCTTTCTAAGTCTTGATCATTCAAGAGAGGAATGAAAACATATAAGGGTTGTCTCCTAAACCCATCAAAAGGAGAGAAACTGTAAAAGGGTGGTTGACCTTCGTCTATTGAAGGAAGGCCTCTAGTGGACGTCGGTGACCTCGTCGGAGGAGGAAGTCAAAAGTGGATGTAGGTCAAGATTGATCGAACCACTCTAAATCTTGGTTTGTATTTACATTCTGCTCTTTATCTTAACTGCAAACTGCCTCCGTTGCTTTACATCAACTATATTTCTGTTTGCTCTCAAGTTAAAGATTTTTTCAAAATGGTTTTCATACGAAGTCTTTTTGAACCGAGGAAAATTTTTCGCTGTACTAATTCACCCCCCACCTCCTCTTAGTGCTCTTGATCGAAACAATGTCAAGCAAGTTAGTGATCAAATTAAGTTTTACAATAATGGTACTAATGACATACTTTAGTGATAGAGTGTCCAACTAGTTTTTCTTTATTAGAGTTCCAATTAACATATAGAAGATGAGAAAATGATGATTATTTTTGAATGAGAAGATCATGATTAAGTATCCTTTAAAGTGTTATATGATATTTTACTGCAGATCAATTAGTACAAGACCAATATATGAATTATAATATTTTGTTAGCTATAAATGAAATATCTAGATGAGTAAGAGATAAATAAGATAGAAAATCAAATATTTATAGATATTATGTGAAGTCTATAGTAAATTTATCATCATATAATTTGAGTGACTCATTTAAGTAAAGTTAATTAGATGACATCCTCTTTAGTGAATTATATATTTATCTTTATATTAGATAAAGAGTAATGTACTTCTTTTAAAAAAGAAAAAGATTAATAGATGTAAATATATTTTATAGTGACTATAGATATTTAATGTACAACTGATCCATCAATTGCTTACCAAATTATTATTTTTTTAGTTCGATTCGATTAAAGTAAGGTACTCCAAATATAAATTAATTGAAAGCTGCCTAATCAAATCGATTTGAGACCGATTAATCCGGTTTAGTTAATCAATTTATAATTTAAGTAATTTAAAAATATATATATTTAATGAATCTATTTAATTCAATTGAATCGAATCAGATTCTTGATTCAACCGGGTAACATGATAAAATTTATAAAATTAAGTCCATATCATTAATAATTTGATTAATCTGAATCAGTTAAAGATTTAGAATAGTAAACTCAATCGAATTGATATCTCTTAAATTAAAATTGATTTGGTTAGGTTCAAAACGAATAATCAAACTAAATAAAAGTACCCTTGAATTAAAACTGTGTAAGACATTTGTCGAAGTCCCTCGTAAAAATATTGTTAATATTTTATTGTTGTTTGTGTTAATTTGAGTAGTAATCAAACCTAAGATAAATTAAATTATCATATATTCGACGATAGGACTGATGGTTTTTTTTTTGTGTAAAATTCATGTTCAGTCTTCGGTGTAAAGTTCAAATAAATTTCTGTAAAGTCAGGTACAAAAAGGTGTCATTAGGGTAGATAGGCAGGCTACAGTGAAGGACCAAAGTTGGTATGTGACGGTGTAAGGGCAGGAGCGGAGGAGGACAACCCGCACTGTGCGGAAGACGCGGCTTCCAACGAGGATAAACGCGAGTTGGGCTGTGAGTCAGATAAGAAGAGTGGCTGTCTGCGGTGGGAGAAGAGGCAATCGGGAGGCCGCCTGCAGTGGAAGGAGAAGTGGCCGCCTACGTGGTCTGCGGTGGCCTGTGGTGGGAGAAGGAGGCGTTGGTGTTGGAGAGAATAGTTTATACTTGCTTAAGCAAGAAGGCTATGATATTGTGAGTAGGATGTGTAATATTCTTTGATGAATGATACTAAAAATTTATACAGATTGTGAAGAATTTGATTGTCATCCAATCATACTCATAAATTAGGATGATTAATGTAATAAAGATACAATAGATAAGTACAATCTGTCTGTCAATCATTTGATTTATGATCGATTCTCTAACAATATATATATATATATATATATATATATATATATATATATATATATATATATATATATATATTCCTAAGAATAAAACTCTTCTCCGGCATGGATAGGATGCAATTGGCACAGGAAACCTTTGTTTTCGACGCCATTCATAGATTGTTGGCACAGGAAACCTTTGTGTAGAGAACCATTCATGGATGAATCAACATGAGTGGGATGGGTACAACCTGCATAGAAGGAAAGAAAGGGAGACATCATGCAAGTGATACATACACAACAATCAAAAGAAGTGAACATTCAAAGAGAAAAGAGGAAGAAGAGGACAAAAGAGAGAGACCAGTTAGCTACAGTTTGAAATGAAAGAATCTGGTGTGGTCAATTCTTCTTTAGGTGAAAATGACAGAGCAAGTGGACAAAATGATCTGTTCACTTCCTACTTGCAAACCATGTTTTCAGGTCATCACCCATCTTTGGAAGCATCATCCAAATAGTTACATATCTTATTCTTCAACCATTTCCAACACCAGCAATGAGTCTTTTAGGTATTGAAAGCATCAACAGTGTCTCTTTCCCTAGCAGTAGTAAGTAAGAAAGAGTCATTCAAAGCTCAATCCAGATTGATGCTCTGCAAGAGGCCGACTTGAAAAGATGCCTATGCTTCCGATGTTGTGATGGCTGTTCTAATTTTATTTTATTTTACTTTATTCCCTAAAATACATTCTAATTTAATTTTCTAATACATTCAAGGTTATGCTCACTAGAGCATAAAATAGATTATATATCCGGTTAAATCTCCGGATCGGATTAGATTTATAATTCTTTGCATGAGAAGCTAACCAATAAGCATTCAGATTCTAAAAATATGAGATATTCTACACAAGTGGAACTTTTTACGTGACAAACAAAAATATAAGTGATTGAGGATGAGATTTGATTCTTAAATCTGGCTATCAAACAGTAAGCTGGATGGAATTAATTTCATTTCATTCTTGTTTTTGTTGCCCTCATTTCCTTTTGTTTTCTTTAAATTGACATCAAAGACCAAACTCAGATAAAATAGAATGGGGTGAATAATGGTCTCTCAGTTCTTAAATGTTCCCTTCGTATTAAAGCATTTGTTCTACGGATACCCAAACCACAGATAATATACTTAGTAGATTCAAAGTAGGCAAAGCTTCACATGCTTTAGCTGTGAAAAGCATGACATCAATGCCTGCTTTAAAGTAAGTGGACTTGGATTAGGAAGGCATAGGATGAAAGAAAGTGAAGATAAATAATCCTCCCTTCCTGAGAGGCTAAGAAAAAGACAAATATGGAAATAGAGCATCCAAGAATGCTGCATCAGCAGTAGGATAGAGATGAATAAAAAAATATTCTAAATCTAAGTTTTTGATCCACATCTTTATAGATCAATTATTTTATCAACAAAGCTGATTACAGACCACGCAAGACTCAAGACACATAAAACACCAGTGGTTCAAGTCATCAGGAACTTTGGATGATGATGCCGATGCACAAAGAACAATTTAATTCTTTGGAACATTACCTTTGCAGAAATCATGATCGGAACGTAGACATCAATTCAGTAGTTCCATTACCTGCACCTACTACCTCTAGTCCTACAACTTGCTTAAAGCCTATCCAATTGGACAAGTTCATCTAACACACTGCATCTCCTCCATTTATTATTATGCACAGGCACATCTGATGATATTCTTGTTAAGTATGGTGTTTTCTTTTCTCACATACAAAAACGGGATCATCATAAAGATGATGCAACCTTTGACATGACTAAGATTTCTGTGGCAATTCAACCAACTAGAGTGATGGTGTACTGTGGAAAGCAAGACTTTGTTGTTTGAATCTTAATTTAAATTCTTCATTAATATTTGAGTATTTCTAAAAATTTCATGTATATATAGATATATATATATATATATATATATATATATATATATATATATATATATATATATATATATATATATATATATATATATATATAAACACACACACACACACATGAAATATAGCATTGCTTCTAAAACTGGTGCTATAAATTGGAAGACATAAGGTAAGGCTTTCTATATTATTACTAAAGGAGGTGACTGATATATCTATTTAAGTGAAGCTTTAATGTCATTGTTTATCCTTTCAGGATATGAAATGTCATCTATATCTGACAAAAAAGATAGATGTACAATTAGGATACATGAACTATCATGAATATATATGTTGATCATCTGATACTCTTTTCATATCATTAGATAGCTGTCACAAGACACAGATAGAAGATGTCCCACCTTCCACTTGAAGTAATTTATTATACCCTAAGAGAACAAGTTAGCTTGTGTTCCATGCAAGAATAGCTTCTTTTAGGCCCCTTTCAATTGTTTTTATTGTATGTTGAATCTGGTGAAAGTGTAGCTTGTGTTGCATGCATGAACACCTTTTAAGTCCCTTTCAATGGTTATCATATGTTGCATCAGTTGAAAGTTAATTAATCTTTTCCACATTTACATGTTTTTGTGCAATCTTTCCAAAGTCAAGTCAAATATTTAATTGAGTGACTTAGCAAGATATATGCTGTTCTATCTGAAATCTAAAGGAATAGATGGTTTTGCTATACACGAAGACAGTAGTTGCAATTTGGGTACTTTTGTGTTGGGTGAATTTTAGAAAGAGTGCGAATCAATCTAATCAAAACCAAATGAATGGCTATAGTTTGTGTAAAATAAGCTCAATGTTATATATAAATTTAATTTGAAAATGAAGAAATTTGTAGGTTATTTACATAAGATACATAATATCATATATTGAAACTAATGAAAATATCTTAAATTTTAGGGATCCCTATTAAGTGTGGTTGACAAATGATCTTATGACATGAAACTGAATGAGAAAGGGCAATCAGATTGGTTAGAGATTCCTAACATTAGATCTTTGAATTTACCTCATTTTGCTTGATATTTATTTGAGAATTCACTTATTTATGGGTTATGAAAAATGTATCAATCTTTGTAATCAGACTCAAGTCTAACTTCATTAGTTTTTCTTAGAAAGGAAATCCAAACCCCATAATATTATTTTGGTTGTGTGAACTCATTAGGATATATAACCCATTCTAGATCGTTTAAGTCCACACATTATCCAAAATCCATTCGTCGTATCTCTATGAGAAAATGTTAAAAGACAATATATTTATATACAACTATTAAATATATAGGTCTTTTGCACCCAAATAAGTACTTCGTTTGTCACATTGTTATCAACGAAGTTTCCTCCCTCTCTATCTAATAATTATTGTTGTTGTGATTATGAGTTGGTTCTTGGTAGAATGGAAGCGTCAGCATGAAGAGCTATCCTTATTAATTAATCCAGATAGGTCACATGTAGATTCGTCCTCTTATTTTTCTTATATGGTGAAATTTTAAATTATTCTTTCCATATGAAAATTTTTATTTATTTATTTATTTATTTTGTGGCAAAGTCAAGAACATAGTCCATCTTGCATGACAGTGACGCTTCTCTCTCAACAAGCTATGGAATATACACTTTTGCCTCCCACCAAAAAAAGAAAAAAAAAAGAAACTTCAAAATTTGCAAATGTTTTCAATAACATGTAGTTTCAATTAGTTTTATGGTTTATATAATTTTTATTAAAATAACTTATTTTATAATTTCATGATTAAATAAATACTTTTTTAATACCAAACTATCAATGTGTTATTGTCACAAATGGTAGACCTGTCCCACTTATTAATCCAATACTATGAAGTTGAATTGACTTGTCCCACTTATTAAAAGCTATCATGAATATTTAGAAATTAGATGTCTCTTGATAATGTATAAACTAGTTGTTTCTTCTCTTCTCATCTACTTTGAGTGCAGATTTCTTCCAAGTTAAAAAGGATACATTGAGAAAAACAAGATCCTACAAAAAAAAATATGTTAAGATACTCGACGAGTTTTTTTCGATGATTATCGAGGTAGCAAGGAGCTCAAAGAGTTTAGTCTCATATGAGTTCCAAAGGTGATCATATACCTCAAGATATCTTCCTTTTATAAGCCTCAAACTGGTGAGAAATAATTCTTTTCAGATAGTATATTGATTATTATGCATACTTAGGTGATGCCAAATTATTATCATACTCATTAGACTAAATTTTATAGGCCCCAAACATTATTGTAATGAACTCTTATGACTCCAATTAGTCATTGGATTTCATATATCGAATCCCAATTTATCATTAAATTTGTTTATACCGCAAGGACCAATTTGATACCACCTATATAAAGCAAAATTATATAGGATCTTAATTTAAAAAAATAATGAATAAATATTTAGCTTGACTCGATGGAATCTTTGTTGTACATCACACTGATCCCCCTTTACTTGTCTCTGCAATGAGATGATCACAAATAACTGTGGGATAGATTTTGATAAATAAAATAAATTTTATTTTGTCTGAAAATATTTCATGATGTTGAGGATATAAATGCTTCGTTGCATTGGCGTATGAAGCAACTACAACCCAAGTCGGTCAACTGGATCGGTCCTCGCCTCTCTTACAAACGCTAACTACAAGGGTATTTTCGTCAAAGTAGATAAAGAGAATCTGAGCCTGTAGCCCCGCAAATGGGTCGATCCTTATCTCTCGCTGTAATCTTTTGTTCCCAGATTACCCCTCAGTGGATTGGTATGTGGCCGCCATATCCAATGGTAGTTTCGTCAACTAAAGGATCCAAGAATCCGAGCCGCAGTCCTCGGATCGACTTAACCTCGCTCCGAACACTCAATTCCCAATTACCCCTTGTCAGATTACAATGAGATTCTCCTCGATCCAACGGTCGATATCTCCTTCCGGAAGATGTCGGCAACCCTCGGAACAGATCCGACCGTGATTCCCCTTCATCGTGCGGCTTCGATTCGACGACCCGTCGACCGTGTTCCCATTGGCACTACTCTCAAAACACTCACGTGCGCAATGTAAGGGCGTTTCAGTCATTTTAGTAGATGCGCGCGTCCGGTGAAACTACGGCCACGTTTTCGCACGCGCGCCACACGCTCGCGTGCAGGCGACGGAGCTAGCGACCCACACGTGCCCGTGGCGGCTCCCGCCGAACCGGGTGCCGCCGGTGTCCCCTCGACTTCTCCTATTAAATACTGCTTCGGAGCGAGGCTACGCTCTTAGTTTTGCCCAGAGAAATTCTTGAAGCCACGCCAAAAGTTCGATCTTGAGAGAGAGGGGAAAGCCTTGGCAAATCCCTAAATTGTTGCGCTGTTCTTGGGATCCCTGTAATTTCTTGCGTGATTTGTAGGATTAAGTATGTTCCTTTACTTTCTTGCGCGATTTTTTTCCCTTTGTTTTGTTACTGAGTTAGATCCCTTCAATTTCTTGCGTGATTTACGAATCAGTCGTGTTCTTTCAGTTTCTTGTGTGATTTGGATTCCCTTTTATAATTGACAGAGAAGCAATAATTGGGCCTTTGTTGTTTCTTTTGGCTCAAGATGAATTAGATATTATGGCTATCATGGCCATTTCTTGGAAATTATGCAGGTTCTTGTAGGATGCAGTTCTTGGTGATTTAAGAGGTTGATTGGTTGATTTTGGGCTGAAAATTCACCTTTTTGAACAATTGACGATGATGGTTGTATCATGGAAGTATATGTGGTTTTCCTTTTCTCAAGTTCTGCCATGAACTATTATTCATTTTGTTTTTAGGACTCCTAATTTACTTTAAAATTGACACGAAGCTGGTCTGGTGGTTTTGAACAAACGGATAATAGATGCAACTAGGAATTGTTTGGTTAAGTAAAAGTAAAATTTTGAGCTGATATAATCTGCTTTTCAGATGGATACTGCAATTACTGATACTGTGTGGGTTTGCTAAAATCTCACTTAGAAGTATTTATAGACAAAGTTGAAGTGTTGCGTAATTGATTTGATTGGTTGCCTAATAATGAATATTGTGTTATCTCTGGGCAGTTAGATTGGGATTTTGGCCCTTTTGTGATAAGATCCTTTGTAGATCTAGTCTTTGCTTGTATGTTGCTTGAATGGAATTTTCTGAAATTGGATGTTGATTTTTATTTTTTCTCAAATTTGATTCAGGACATGAGATCATCAGAAGCAATTCCAATTGGGGCTGTGGAACAACTTCATTTTGTTCCTAGCATTCGTTCTGGTAGCTTTGCTGCCATTGGCCCTAGGAGATATATGGAAGATGAACACATCCGCATCGATGATCTTTCAACGCACTTGGGCTCCATGCTTAGGTGCCCGACACCGAGCGCGTTCTACGGGGTAATTAACTAGTATATGACATGGTAAATTAATTCTGTCTGTTGTGCGAAGCTGATTTGATAACCAGGATTTCCGACATTGGTTCACAGGTTTTCGATGGCCATGGAGGTCCGGATGCAGCAGCTTTCTTCAAAAGGCATGCCATAAGGTTTTTATTTGAAGATGCAGAGTTCCCACAGGCATTTGAACCCAACAGAGATTTCTTGAACTCAGTTGAGGACTCTGTGAAGATGTCATACCTTGCTGCTGATCTTGCCTTGGGTGATGATTCCACTATTAGCAGCTCTTCCGGGACTACGGCACTCACAGCACTTGTGTTTGGGAGGTATGTAATCATCAAATGAAATTGCCTTGGATCATATATTTATGACAACATTGCTTGTCGATTTTGGTTGGTTGTTATCTTGTTCTGTTGGATCTTCATTTAAGAGTTCTTACTGAATCATCGAGGTTTGTAATCATCAAATGAAATTGCCCTTGGTCGTAGATCTATGATAACACTGCTTGTCGATTTTGGTTGTTCTCTTGCTTTGTTGGACCTTCATGCAACAATTCTTACCAAAACACGTAGAACTCACAGCACTTGGTGTCTGTCTGGGAAGCATGTAGTCATCAAATGAAATTGCCCCGGATCATAGATTTATGATAACATTGGTTGTTGTTTTACTTTGTTGGATCTTCATTCAAGAGTTCTTATGGAATCATGGAAGACCACCTTAGATCTCAGATTTATGGTCTCATTATTGTTTGCTTAGGAGATATTCTTTTTGTTTCTGTTAATTTCTAATCGGGTGCTCAGCTGAAGATAAAAGACACACTTGGGTCTCAGATCTTTGGTATTAGCGGTGTTTGCCGAAGGAGTTGTATAATTTGTGCTTCCCAAGAGTTCTGGATCACCAATTAATTGTGCAATTATAAATGGGTCTTTGATGGAATCCTCCTACAACTCCTAGTTAGTTGTCACTGTAGTTTTATTCCTTTTTACATGACTTGTGTTGATCCGTTTTGTCAAATTTGTACAGGCATCTTGTGGTTGCCAATGCTGGGGATTGCCGAGCTGTCCTATGTAGGAAAGGTGAAGCAGTGGAAATGTCACAGGATCACCGACCCATCTATGCTGCGGAACGCCTTAGGGTTGAGGCTTCCGGAGGCTACATTGATGATGGTTATCTCAACGGGGTGCTATCAGTCACCCGTGCCTTGGGAGATTGGGACATCAAAACATCTCGAGACTCGCTGTCGCCTCTGATTGCAGAACCTGAGTTCAAGCGGGTCATGCTTACCGAGGACGACGAATTCTTAATCATTGCTTGTGACGGGATATGGGATGTGATGTCGAGCCAGCATGCTGTTGGCATCGTGCGCAGGGGGCTCGGGCGGCACGACAACCCCGAGCAATGTGCTAGAGAGCTAGTGCTGGAGGCGCTGAGGCTCAAGACATTCGACAACCTCACAGTCATCGTGGTCTGCTTCTCCGATGAATCTCGTAATTCTTCACCCACCCTCAGGTTCGGAAGTCGGAAAAGCTTATCGGTGGATGCTCTGTGCAACCTGAAGAGCTGGTTGGATAAAGATGGCTATAAATGAGTTTTGAGTAAGGATTGTTGAAGATAACTAAAAACTATGATAAAGAAACCTCCATTAATCCTTAACTTCGGCTGGGTAGAGAGAGGAGACAAGCAGTTTTTGTGGCATGGTGTTTCATGCATTGTTCTTATGGGAAGAAGGGGGGAAGAGCGGTTGTCTGTAAGTAATATTGAAGGTGGCATGGTGTATCAGGATGATGATGATGGTGTACATTAATTACTTCTTTTTGCTACGTAAAAGAACCGCTTTGTCATCCGTCATTGTCAAATAAAAGTTTTCCTGGTTGGCAAATCATTATTTCTTCAAATATATCTTCTACATTAGTCGCTTCCAAGTATCAAATTACTTTGTTTCCTTCTGCTCATGTCCCCGTACCTCGAACATTCACTCGCTATGTATATTGTTTCAGCTTTATTCGATCTCATTTTGGCACATTAACGCAACTGCGTTACGGTCAAATTGTTCCTTTAATCCCGTAAAATTGGTTAAGGTAGGATCCCACCGATCTCTAAATTAGCAAGTGAGTTTTCAATATATATATATAATCTATAGTAATATACTTTTATCATATGACACTCTCATATTTAATTTTCACTTGAACGTTTTTTTAAAAGATAATTTAAGATTTTTAAATTTATTATAAAATTAAAATAAATTAATATAAAAATTAATATATATTTTTAATATATTCTCATGGAACTCGAGTATAATAATTTTTCTAAGTAAATTGTGAGGAGTTGAAAGAGAAGAAAAAGAGGAAGGAGTAGAAGAAAAAAAAGAAGATGATGAGAGAGATAGATGAAAGGGTCAGTGAACGAAGACGGAGATAGAGTTATTAAAATTTAATTGAATTGACCCTGTTCATCTCAAAAAATCCAATTCAATCCTTAAAAACTGAGTCAACCTTAATAATGAAAGAGTCAGTGAATAAGAGGTGGGAGGTAGAGTTAAAGAATGAAATGAGAACGAGGAGGTGATAGGGGAGATGGGGATAATTTGAAAAACTTGAAGAATAATATATAACTTAATTAAATCAAATCAAATAATTAAAATTTAATTGAATTGAATAGATCCTGTCCATCTAAAAAAAAATCCAATTCAATCCTTAAAAACTGAGACAAACTTAATAATGAAAGGAGTCAGTGAATAAGAGGAGAAGGAGACAATGGACGTAGATATAGAGTGAAGGGAGGACGAGGAGGTGGTAGACGAGACAACAAGAGTGGGGATAATTTGAAAAACTCGAAGAATAATATAAAACTTAATTAAATAATTAAAATTCAATTGACTTGAATTGATCCTGTTCATCTCAAAAAATCCAATTCAATCATTAAAAACTGAGTCAAACTTAATAATGAAAGGACAATCATTATTTTTTTACAAATCAAATAAAAATATTTTGATCAAAACCTAGAAAAAAATATCCATCTAATAAAAACCAAATATGGGACATCATATGATAAAAACCCATTATTAAGATCTTTTTTCAATATGTTACCCCAAATTTTCTAGGGTGTTTTTCTTTCCATAAGTGACCCAAAAAAAAATCTAATTTCGAGAGTTCAATACGAGGAGGAAGCATGCGCTTAGAGTTTATGGTTGGATTATGTTGTTATAGGGAGACATCATAGCCGGGAATTATGTAATTATAGCAGATGAGAGATGAGATCTCCAAATATTGATTGAAAATTACAAAAATTTCAAAGAAATTGATGTCAATCCAGTTTAGAGAGATCACAGTACTATGATAAAAATAGCTCGTATAACTGTGAAGATAGGGAGAATTAACATGTTATACCCAGAATTAGGGCTAGGATATTTTGGGGATTTTATTATTGAATTTTGATTTAGAACTAATTAATAGAGTTCTAAAGTAGGGAATTAGAGAGGATGATTTTTCTAATTGGGTGAGGCATGGAGTTCGATTAGAGATGGGAATCAAATGCATAATTGTCCTAATCGGATTAGAAGCAGAATATGATTTGATATAAGAGTTCCAATTCATTTGAAATAGACTCCTAATTGATTTAGAACTAATAATTTTATCAAGAAATAGGATTTAGAAATTATCTTGGCCCATTAAGTATGTAACATACCATGGCCTTGTAGAACAAAGTCAAAAAGGTTTATCAACCACAAAAATACCGCAAAGGGTTCTCTCAAGAAACCTGGAAAACTACATAATCTTGAATAATTTGGTGGGTCAACCCATTGATGAAGTGCAATCTATCATGCATAACTTCTGCAAGAAACGATACATGATCTTAAGGTCACTTCAGCCACAATCCACGAATTGAGCAAATGAGAACAAGGAAATGGCAGAGAGAGGACATGAAAGGGATAAATAGCTGAATTTTGATGTACCCAACCCACTTGTTTCCTTTCTATAAAATGCAATTAGAATTAAAAGATATATAACCGAAGCAGGTGCATCATTCTTTCCCTGAAGCCTAAATCATGATTCAAGAAGACATGCTAATGATTTAGGATCAATGTGCACAATTAAGGGATCATGAGTTTGAGTCATGATGAAGAGTAAAATGACTGCAACTACTTGGTGTCGTAGCATCCTAAATCATAAATATTTGAAACCAAACATGTCAAGGACCCAATGATCATGTAATTTTTTTTTGTCAATCACAGAAAGCTCTACATAGGTGAAAATTAGACATGGAATAGTACTCGTACAATGATTCAAAATGTTTCACATTGGCAATCATAGTCAAAAAGATCAAGCAATTGACCTTATTCAATAACAACAAGTGCATTTCAAGCATAAAATAGCATATCCATGACAAGAGCAAAAACCCATCACAAAAAAAGAAAAAAATACTAAAATTTGTTACATTAAAACCTCTTGCATCAACTAAATCAATAGCAAAATAAAGCACTAAATTGTGGAACAAACCGCATTACCATCCAATCTGCTAAACAAGAAGAACAAGAATGTATTGCCATCTGAAGAACTTAAACCACCTACTATTACCAAGCAAAAAAGTAATGTAACACAAAACTGAAACATCTCAAACGGTAACAGAAGATTACCGATTTGTCATCATACATCCATCCATTTCGCAGGAACAATCTAAAGATGACATCTTGGAATCAGGTCAGTCCTGATTATTTTGACGTCAGACATTTCGACAAAATCATTCAGAAAAAAGACTAAAAGTAGATAAAAAGATGCTTTTTGATGCGGAAGAGCAGCGGCTCACTCACCTTGCGCCTTCTGGTAGACGTATGTGAGGCCGCATTTACCGCAATAATGGCGGTCGAAGTGGTTGGCCATGAAGGTACCGGCGCCACACTCGGCGTTGGGGCACTCCTTCCGGAGCCTGGTGACCTTGCCGGTGGCGTCGTCGACCTTGTAGAACTGGAGCACGGCGAGCTTCACCTTCTTCTTCTTGTGCTTGATCTTCTTGGGCTTGGTGTAGGTCTTCTTCTTGCGCTTCTTGGCGCCGCCGCGCAGGCGGAGGACGAGGTGAAGGGTGGACTCCTTCTGGATGTTGTAGTCGGCGAGGGTGCGGCCATCCTCGAGCTGCTTCCCGGCGAAGATGAGCCGCTGCTGGTCCTGAGGAATCCCTTCCTTGTCCTGGATCTTGGCCTTGACGTTGTCGATGGTGTCCGATGACTCCACCTCGAGGGTAATCGTCTTCCCGGTGAGGGTCTTCACGAAGATCTGCATCTTTCCGCCACCGCAGCGGCTGCTAGCGTTAGTGTTCGGCCTCCGACGCAGACGCGCAGAGAAGGGTTAGGGCTTGGGCCTCCTCCGTAAAGGAGAGCCCTTGTATTTGTTGTTCTCGGTGTGCTGATTCGCGGGGCACCGTATTATAGTGATCAAGTCGATCCTGACCGTAGATGTAGGCAAGTAATTTTTTTGAGTTGGAGGAAAGAAAAGAAACTGATGTTATTAATCAGACAAACTGATAGGCTTTCTCACTCCCACGGATCATCTCCAGTTATCATCCAGTCTTCGTCTCTGTCTTCATAGGTCAGTAGGTGAGTCTTCTCTGAAGGGATTTGGGAGAACATGAGAGCATGGATCACACCAATTTAATCGTAAGGATGTTTATAGCAAACAAATAGTTAGATTGATACTGCATGTAAGAAGTGGATTCAATCAGCTCTTACATATGATTGGGGTCTTAAACTTGACCGTCTTAAACGAGTCAAAGTTTCGTGCCAATTGCAGCTCCCTCCATGTAAACCTTCACAAAGAATGTCTCTGAAAGACTTTGATGAAGCTTCGCGGCGTCCTCAAGTGTGCTCCTAAAAAGTGGTCTGATCGGTGGCCAGTGGGATGGTTGGTCCCTAAGAAGGTGTTGAAGAGAACAGAGCAGAAGTTTGAGTGCCAACAGAATCTACACTGGACACAATTCATTAGAAGTGGCTGAGGCAGGAAACTTTGTGTTCAGTATTATCACCAAAAAAAGGGGATAGAATGAAAGAAAATGGAGAAGGCATGGTATTTGACAAATGTAGGATGAAACCAGAGTGCCATGACAAATGCTAGCATCATCCGTATGAGACTCATCTAAGTGGTGGCTCTTTCTGACTAATAATCTTCCATTTCTCATGGTCCGAGTTAATGAGATAATGTTTGAATCATTGATCCAAAATTCTTATGCTATGTTTTGATAGTATAGACTTAAAAGGAGAAACAAACTTAGTGGTTTGTTTAGATGTCTATCTTTCTTTAGCAGAGCTCTCATGTAGAAGAGAGGATGTTTCTCCTTGGCTGAGAAATATAAAATTGTAGAGCAGAGAGCAGGGTGGCTGCTGCTGTCCACGGAAGAAGAAGAAGAGGAATCACTCAATGTCGTCCAATGGCTTGTTTGTCACAGAAGATAGGAATGATGAAGCTAAGAGACTATAGCTTTATGTTGCACAAAAAAAAAATATTAATAGGAGGCAAAGGAATGTGAATGGGGGATTCCATGAAGCACATTGTTAGGTTCTTTAACTGGTATTGGCTAATGGGGGTGATAGCCCACAAGTATTCTCGAGTGACAAGACCATGAACGCCACTTCCCCTGCCAATGCTATGAATCAAGCCTCGAAAAGACCTTACTTCAATGTCAAGTCTCTCATTTCAGCAAAGATGTTGGCTTTGTGTAGGGTATTGATGCAGTGATCTTGTAGAAAGAGACAATAAGTTCCATCTGATCCCATTTTATGGAGCTGATTAAAAGACTATGACTAGGAGAGTTGACATAAGAACAACCCATCTTGCAGCATGAGATTTGCTCAGATATGCAGAATATAACTTGTCTGTGAATATTATTAGCAAACGATAGTTTGTTCTTCATGGCAGCCATGTCAGTTTCCATCCCTTTCTTAGCTCTTTGTGTTTCTTCTGTTTGCTTCGTATCTCCCTCCTCTTTCCTTCTTTTAAGATATCCCTCTCAATTTATTTCTTCATATTTGTCGTGGACATAAGATGATGACATGAATTAGGCCATATCTGAACTGTATCGATGCCCTTTTTTCTTTGGCACACATTTAGTCTCCATCACCATGATCTAAAGCATCATTAGTCTCATCGGCCTTTTCCACCCAAAGCCTTTAAGATGGGCAATTAATCAGACTCCACTACATGTCTGTAACAATCATGTAGGGAAGAAGAATGATATCTTCGAGCCATGGCGTTTGATGGTTTTGCAAGCTCGAAGATGATGATGCAAGCTGTGACGAAAGATGCACATCATTTTTCCACTGAGGAAGAGAAGAGTGTGATTGGTGAGAAGAGATGTAACAACACTCGTAAGCTTTTCTTCTTTCTCATGTTGCAAGGGTGGATTGCCATCACTCGTGTCTCTCTGTGACATTCTTTTCATGGATCAAAAGCGAAACAACTTTACTTTTTTTCTCTGGGAGTTAAGCTTATAGGAAGGTTTATTAACAGTGGTTAAACCACCACATAATGCTTGATTGTGTTATGTAGCTTTGTTCACAAGTCATCTAAAAAACGAAAGATTCCTTTGGAAGAAAAAGGAAAGAATATATATATATATATATATATATATATATATATATATATATATATATATATATATATATATCTTTGGAGTAATTGGTTGAATATAATTTACAACATTATTATTCCCATCTTGTAAGTAACTAAGATGATTAGCCTTTGAAAAGATGAATGTCCTCAACATAATATTTATTTATGACACATTGGCTAGTGCAAGAGTGGGTTGTTTATTATATGTCCTAAAGACAAAGGCAATTTGCATGGGAAAAGCTTCCTTTTATCATGCTTTAGGTTACTCACAACCAACCCATTTCATCAAACCTTGACAAGATAAGTGTTGAGTAGGGACCTGAAGAGAGGCATACATAGGAAGTGGTCCATTTGTGGGGCATGGAGTTACTGTCGAACCCCCCCCCCCAACAGGTGCCCTACACATCTCCATCTTCTATTAATTTTGAGCCTATCAAATCTCATGCCCATAGGTATTCGAGGAAGAAAGACATGTGCATGATAATACATGGTTGGATCTTTGTCGGGAATTGCCTTCGGATACAAGGCAAAGAATTAAAGAACTTTGATGATGATTTTATCAAAAAAATAATTAATTAATTAATTAATCAAAATATTAACAATCACATGATTTTTCTCTTCGTATTTCCGATAGAATTTCTACGTGTGTGTATATATAAATTCAAAAAATACATGGATTTTGGATGAAATATATGTATGTACAATTTTAAGTGATCTCAAATTTTAGTATGAAAGGAGACTATTAGTTACATTTCATGTCTTTGTACTAATTTATATATTCAAGAAGATTTGGAGCTAATTTTCCCATGTTGGGTTATATATGTAAAAGAAAAAAAAAAACTTTTCCCGATTAATGGATGGAGGGGTCCATAATATTGGCTGGAAACAGCAAGGATACAAAATGCTAATAGCCACTGCATTAATGGAAGAGATGTCTTCCATCAATCAAATGAATTTAATGTGGCACCAACCAAAAAATTGTCATCAAATGTCATGCAATTAAGTTACCATTTCTTTCGCATGGACTTAGCTAAATCCTTGGAATAGTTCAATTGTAGCAATTGATGGGGGAACTCAAATTAAATAGCTAAGATACCATGCAAATCTTGGATTATTTATCATTCAGGTGATTTATTTTTTATATTATTGATATACATTTGTGTGGATTTTAATATTTTTAAGATAATAATATAATTTATCATCGATAGTTACAGTATACTCGTTATTTAAGTTCTAGTCGACTCTAACACAAAATATCGAGGTTACCTAGTCTCGAGGTTATCTTAAGTCATTAATTTCATTTGAAATAAATCACTTATCAAAATACTTAAATTAAAATTAATAATAATATACTCATTTGATCTTTATAAGTCAATATTAGTCTCGTCTAATATTAGTCACTCAAGGGTTTCACATCCTCGTTAAGGTGTAGTATAATCCAAATCAAACCTTAATATGATGCATATGAGGCATCGTGTAGGAATGACTTCATATCGGAACGATTTTTCAAACTCCATAGTAATAATCTGTTTTTATTCAAACCCCCTCATTATGCTCAAATATTAGATCAGTTTTGATACCAAATGTTACCAACTGAGCTTGATAGACTAATTGATTCATCAACTTCATTTTACCTAAACTATTGATTAAAATATTTAAGTTGAAATCGATACTAATACACTTATTAGATTCATCAATCTTAATCTTGCTTATTTTTTAAGGGTGTTATAATATTTTCTTATTTATACAATATATGTTATTAAGAATAATTTTGTTTATAACAAAACTAAATAGCTCCTTAGCTCTTTGAGAAAAAAAAAAAATCCAAAGAACATCTTTTCGTTACTATTCATTGACCCTTTTGAAAGGGAACTAGTTTTCTAACGATTCAAAACTAAATAAAAAAACTATTTTACTCCAATTTATATTTACTGTATAGGTTAATATTTTTAAAAATAGTACCATTTTCCTAAAATCAATTTTAGTTAGAATTAGCAACTTAGTATATTGATATAGTGATAATATATTAGATTCACTTAATAAATATTGATGGTTGAAAATCTTATTTAATAAATTTTATGTCCTAAAAATTAGTATGAAGATGATGCACTACACACATTTATATTTATCAAAAACTGAACTTTCAATATTTGAAGGTGTTAGCTAATGAGATTGACAAAAACTTTCTGAGATAAACGCTTATCCTTTGAAAAAAATAATTTCTAATCGTTTAAAACGTTAGAATTGGTTTAACAGAGTAGACTTCCAATGGCCTTGGATATCTTTCATCGAGTTGCAACACTATGAGAACCATGAAACAGTACCCATTGAACTGTCTGAAAGTGAAATCCATGATTTATCTTTTCTGATTAATATGTATGTTAAAGGACAGTAATGTCACTGTTGACCTTTGGATCAGTATGAGTGCTCTCAAAGGAAACATAAGCTAAGATTCATTAATTTCCGAGAAACATAATATGCATCTACATCTATATATCAGCTAATTACTTGCTGATCTTAAACAATCTCTATATTTCCACATGATATATATATATATATATATATATATATATATAGGAAAGCAAAAATGTGCTTAGGATTATCTCTCAGCTCTGATGATGGATCTATGAAATAAGTTGTAGGTAATTCTGTGTCTAGAGGAGCAGAACAATATAATTCATCCTTAATTTTTTGGGGGGAAAAAAAGGAAAATATGTTCTTTATATCCAAGAACATCAGTTAGTCCAAGAAGTTCCCCATGGAACAATGAAATTGTCAAAATAAAGGAAGATGTAGTATTTGTTCTTTCTACCCAATTGTGAAGCCTTACAAAGTCTTTTTCCCTCTCTGGCACAATATCGTATGGAATTGGAATACAAGTTCTTATCTTCTAACTTGTGTGTGATGGAAGAAAGGTACACTAATTTAGCAGACAGTCTTTGTGATTAATCAAGGGCAAATGTAGCCATCACACACCTTTCCAACTGCACCACTTGTCCTTGTTCTAACATGCTTAGCTACCTCAGCGTGCATGTCATTCCCCAAATGCATGTATATTAACTTGCTACTTCTACTGCCTTGACCTTGCAGTTAACCAGCAAGCATGAGACCATCTCAGGTTCGATGCATATCAGCACTTGACTCTGACCTCTCTCTGTATCTCTACCCTTAGCAGCTTGGATCACTTTCCTCCACAGTCTTGAGCTGTCGATTCCTTAGACATGGGGAGGCACTCATGCTGCTACAAGCAGAAGGTGAGGAAGGGGCTGTGGTCTCCCGAGGAAGATGAGAAGCTGGTGAAGCACATTACAGAACATGGCCATGGGTGTTGGAGCTCCGTCCCTAAGCAAGCAGGTACTGCAACTTTGCTACCCACGAGCTCAACGCATCACGAACAGTGACCTCGCCATTGTTGTCTCTCTTGCTCATCAGGTCTGCAGAGGTGCGGGAAGAGCTGCAGGTTGAGGTGGATAAACTACCTGCGGCCTGATCTCAAGCGAGGGACGTTCTCGGAGCAGGAGGAGAGCCTCATCATTGAGCTCCATGCAGTGCTGGGAAACAGGTAGAATATAATTCCCTCCCGCCATCCCCCCACCCCCCTCTCGATCGTCTCGATAAGATCTGAAGTGTCACCCGCACTCACTGACCTACTGAGCTAATCGACGACGACATCTCCAGGTGGTCGCAGATCGCAGCTCGGTTGCCGGGTAGGACCGACAACGAGATCAAGAACTCGTGGAACTCCTGCATCAAGAAGAAGCTCCGGCAGCGAGGCATCGACCCCAACAGTCACCAGCCTCTCGGCGACTTCAAGATGCCTACTCCGACCCCGGAGAACGTCAACCGTGCAGTGGCCGAGAATTCAATGGCGTCGACCTGCCTATCCGATCCAATGGCTGTCTTCTCCCTCGCACAGTTGAGCTTCCGCCCTGACGACAGTCCCCATTGCAGCACAGTGATCGATAGTAGTCGGAGCAGCATGAGCAAAGCTAATGGAGTGGAGTTACAGAGCAGCTGCTCCTTCGACGGTGGCATCCTCCCTTGGTCAGAGTTGGCCCCGGACACGGATGCACAGCTCCACCTCGAAGGGGAGTCAGAAGACCTCAAATGGTCGGAATACCTTCAAGGCGTCTTCCCAACACCATCAGCATCCCAAACCCAAACCCAACAGTTTGGTGCTTGGTGCTTGGCACCAGAACCAGAACCAGCAACAGTTTCTGCTTTCAGACATCCATGACAAGGATTTCTAGATGATGCAGATGGGTTCTGGCCAACTTTAGATCGTCTAATCCCAACTCAGAAAGAAGAAATTTAGAGACAGTGACTCGTGTGTGTATGTCATCACATATCGAGTAAGATTTCTACTCCTAGTTTACTGTTTCGGTCTGCTTTTCCTATCTCAATGTCAGTCACTCTCAGAGATGCAAAAGGCTTGTATCTCTGCAGACATGATTTGTAGCTGGTGGTTTGAGAGGCCATTGGTGTGGGTGTCTCTTTAATGCATGGGCTCCTCATGATGCTGATACCTTTTGTTGCAGAGTGCAAAAGTCATGACCTTTCTTTTATTTCCCACTTTTGATAGCTCTTTTGATGTGTGTATTCCCTTGCACATGTTCAAGTTAGAGCAAAAGCAAAAGGAAGAAGAGAATTGAGAGGTAGAGGACAGAGGATTCTATTCTTCCACAAAGGTAAAGCCTCCTAAGGCTCCTTCCAACATTTCCAGCTTTCTTCCTTTCTTCCGAGTCATGTAATTAAACATGTTCAACATCTGGAGAGAGGCTGCATTGGGGACATCATGAAGAACAGAGAGAGAGAGAGGGAGAGAGGAGACAGATGAGTAACATAGCCCATGACAGGAATAAAACCTGCAGAAATTAAGGATCAAGTAGAGGATTGCTCATGTGTCCTAATGCAAACACAATATAGCATGCAGCTTAGTAGAAGCTCAAAGGCATTGAGAATGGCATGATGAGGTGATGATGACGAGTAAGAGTAGTAGTTAGCATGAGTTCTTGAAATTGTAATCCATACTGGGACACGAACCAGTTATCTTCATATTCTTCTTCTCCCGTAAAGATAAGCGATAGATAAATGTCTTAGTGAGAGTAATCTTAGAATGTAAAGCCCTGTTGAAAAGATGATAACTAACTATGATCCTCTTCCATAAACAGTCAAGAACTGCAACAACATTAGCAGAGTGCCTATCAACTACTTAAGATTGCAATGGCAAGTTAACGAGAGAAAAAGACAAATTTTGAACTTACGCTATGAAATAATTAATATTAGCGATCCGAGAAGAGATAAAAGAAAGACCTCAAACTTAGATATTTTTGACTTTGTTGATTTTGTTAATGTTGCAGTTGGTTTTGAGGTGCAAAAATGGCCAACTTATACATAGATCTAACAGGGATGCTAATTTGAACTTTTTTTTAAAATCTAATTTAATCATTCGTCCGATGTAATGATATATAGTTTTTTCTCCTTTTACAAAGTTAACGACGAGATCATCAAAAATCAAACAATTTAAGGAAAAACCACAACTCAGTACAAGGTTTGTTCCATCTTCACAATATACTCATGGAGACATTTGCTGACTTGTGGCCAGTAAATTGGAATCTACATATGAAACGCTTCATGCAAGGCATTGACATTTACCAACATATGATTTGATTTGTACTCGAGATTCTATGAATGCTTAGACAAAAGGAAGTAAGATGCACAGAACTCAAACTCTACATTTTGGGATGACTTCTGCTTGATATATTTCAATGAAAGAGATGTAAACCTGCTATCTATCTCATCCCCTCATCTAGAAGAATAGACCCAAAGTGCAAGTCCAGAAACATTTCTAATGACGTGCAGGATAGCAAAAACTATGTGCACCATGAATTATGGTAGCAGGAAGAGAACAAATCACCATTGCTAGAGTCTTTGGTAGAAGAACATAAATAGATAATCCCCAAGAGATGAAAATAACAGCATAATGATCAGCAGATGCCAAGATTCATGATAATTATTATTCATATGGGTAATAACATATTCTAGTGACAGGTGCAAACATTAATATTCAGAATAATGATTGTCAGCAATAACACAATAGAAGTCCATCAGAAATCAACTTGAAACAGTAGAAAAGCAGCAGTTGTTTGCTGGGTTAAGGTATGTTTCTGAGAGTATTATATTTAGCTACTGCATATTGACGTTAGCTACTGCCCTACACTCATGTAGCTTGAAATGAAGCCTTAACTGGAGATTGCAAAGGGGATAAGTTTGACCAATTCCAATATGACATTATTTTCAAGCTGGACCCAATCTTATTTGGGTTAGCATCGAATTGATGCCCACCCAAATTCAATTCCAAGCCTAATTCAAATAGAAAAAAGAAGGTAAATTCGATATAAGTTTAGATGTCTGTAAGATATATGTTATGCTTATTTTCCTAGTTCATGCAGATCAGAGTATAATGTCATATTTTCTGAATCCATGACCTCGACCAAAATAATTGGAGAAGAAGGCAGCCAATGGGTTGACTTTGGAGCCCAAAGAATCACTGAAACAGAGAAGAGGAAGCACTAAGCTGCCTGTAAAGGTTGACTATTTTTTGCTGCAGGTGATAATTGACTTCAACATCAAGTAACAACTACTTCAACCAGAGAAGACTAAGCACAGAACTGGCTCTAATGGTTGACTCATTTTGCTACAATCTAACAAATGGCCTTTTGGAGCGGATGCTGCCCCCAGGCACTTAGGCTCTCAAATGACCAAGTCATTGATAGTGGATGAGACTTGATACAGTGCATTTACAGTGGATGAGAATTAAATTAGATTTATTATCATTAAGTTACACTTAAGCATTTTGGATCATTGGTTTAGACTCAAAAAAATTAATGTCTCATTTATCTTATCAGAGCGGATCAAGACACAAAGCAGCTTAAACTCAAATATAAGAAGACTGTTTTTTTTTTTTTTTGCATTTGACTTCGACACACCAATGAACTAATAAAAAGTCAGAGGTGAGAGGGAGGTGAGCAAGTTGACTATTGTATTAGATGCGACATTTATTATCGTCTTGCTCGGTACTTACTTCACATTGGCAGTAGTCTGGGCTGGACTTTGTCAAACTATGATGGAAGAAGTAGTTCCTTCTTTTTTTTTTTTTTCACTTGTGTTCTCACAAACTTCAAGATAATGAATGGAAAAAAATAAAAGAGCAGAACTAAGATTGGAAGATGAATTATGAGATAGATCTCTTTTCCTTTTAATCTCTTACTATATGATTACTTCACAATCAAATTCTTTTAAATGACTTTTTGTTTATATGATTCCTATAAATGTGACATGATTATTCTCTCTAATTTGTAGAATATCCCTCCATAAATCATTGTACTTTCTCTTTTAGAAATATTTGTGTGTAAGAGAAGTTTAAGTCTATAAATTGAGCAACTAAAGGATCAGCTACAAATCAAAGAAATAGAATATATTGATATTTTCTCAGGCTAACAAGACCATGGGCACTAAGATTATACTCCCAAGTATATAGAAAATATATAGAAATTAGATCTTGATGGAAGAATCATGTTACGTATATAGATAATGTTATCACCTCTCATCACATGGGCGTTGACCATTAGAACATGTCAAGTAAAATGCGAAAGTAAAAACAAAATATCTCCAATTTATTCCAAGAGACTCCTTTAGGTTCCTCAGGTACTCTCGTCTTCTTCTCTTGCTATTGTTGTTAGGTCAAGACAAGTTTAGTCCTTTGCTTTCCATTCTCATATTACAAACCTTGCTAATTAAATGCTTCTGTTTAGAGGTAGATGACTGCAGTGATCATGAAATCCATCCATGCACAGAGAAGCCGAAATCATATTACATGCATTAGTTTGCTGTAAATTCTGCTTCTCTAAGATGATAACATAGCATTGTATTTGGTCAAATCTGTAGTGGTATGCATCTACAACGAAGCATGAATTCAACACCTTAACATCGGACATTTAGGTGGAAATTGAAATACACAAGCAGAATCAGCAGGAAGGTCAACTTCTGCAGTTGCTCTTTAGAGAATCCTGCACACATTTGGCTCATCGTACCACACAACCACAGAATTGCAAGTGCTGCAACATGCAGGCAAAGGTTTGCTTTCCTCCTGCTTATCCTCCTCCTCTTCCTTGTCGGGTTCACGACCGCCACCGGCCTCTTCGCCTTCCTCAGGGCCTTCACGACGAGCACCACATCGACGTCCCCCACCACCGTCACCGTGCTCTTCTCCGCGTCCATGGCTACCGACACAACCCTTGAAAATGTTGGAATTAAACTTGTTCAAGTGTCATAAAAAGGTTCATTGCATCAAGTGGGAGAATCATTACATCAAGAAGAAAAAATGGATTAAAAGTCTATAGAAGAATAAGTCAAATTGGTTATTGGTTCTTGAAAGGGTTTCTTGAAAGAGAATGATTCATCTTGAATACAATTAATATAATATATCTTTGGGGACTATATAAACCCCATATGTTGGGTCATGAGGAAAATAGAGTTTCTGAAATTGTAAAAGTATTTTTCTTAAGAGAAATATAGAAGATTAAAGCTTGTCATACTCTTCCTCTATTTGATATATCTATCCTCTTTTCCTATCAACATCAACATTTGGTATCAGAGCATAGGTTAAGCTATGACTTCTTCCTCAAGTGCCATCCAACTCTAAATCCCCAGATTGACAAAAGAAAATTATGACATATGGTGCATCCAAATGAAGGTTCTTCTAGGCTCCCAAGATGTATGAGAGTTTGTAGAAGATGGATTTGCTGAACCAAGTCCAGCAGAAGGAGCAATGAATACAGAAGGAAGAAAACAACTCAAAGAAAGAAGGAAGAAGGAGAAAAAGGCTTTGTTCACAATCTGCCAAGGTCTTGATGATACAATGTTCGAGATCATCGCTCCAGCAAATACTTCAAAGGAGACTTGGGAAATGCTTCAAAGAGCATTCGGTGGTGTTGATAAGGTAAAGAAACTTCGTCTACAAGTTTTACGAGCCGAGTTTGAGAAATTACAACAAGGTACTTCTGAAACCATTTCTGATTACTTCTCAAAAATCATTTCTATTGTTCATCAAATAAGACGAAATGGTGAACAAGTAAATGATCAGAGAGTAATAGAAAAAATATTGAGATCTCTAGATCCGAAATTTGATTTTATTGCTATTGCGATCGAAGAATCTAAAGATTTGGAAAAAATGTCTTTAGAAGAACTTATAGGTTCCCTTCAAGTTCATGAACAAAGGATTGCAAAAAGAGGAGAAGACAAAACTATGGAGCAAGCATTACAAACGAAGCTTACTCTTAAAAATAAACGAGAATCAAATTCTCAAAGAGGAAGAGGACGAGGACAAAGAGGAAGAGGAGGCAGAAATCAGACCAATCAAGAATCTCCAAACAATGAAGGTGGTGGAGAAAATTCTAGCCAAAGAGGCCGAAGTTATGGTCGAGGACGTGGCCGAGGCCGTGGACGTGGCAGAAACTCTAAAAGGTATGAAATACAATGTTATGTTTGCAAAAGGTATGGACATTATTCTTATGAATGTTATTATAATCCTAACAATCAAGGTGATAAGGCAAATTTTGTTGAGAAAGAAAAGAACGTAAATCAAGTTTTATTAATGAGTTATGATAATTTGAAAGAGGATCAATCTATGACATGGTATCTAGATACAGGAGCTTCAAATCACATGTGTGGCATCAAAGAGCTATTTTCAGAAATAGATACAAGTTATTCCGGGAACATTACATTTGGCGATTTGTCTCAAAGACCAGTAAGAGGCAAAGGTAAAATTCTCCTTGAACTTAATAATGGCAAGGAAGTATGCATTTCAGATGTTTATTATGTTCCTGATATGAAAAATAATATTTTAAGCTTGGGACAATTACTTGAAAAATGTTATGAAATTGAGATGAAAGATATGACTCTCTCAATTCGTGATAAGAATAAAACACTGATATCACATGTGAAAATGGCACAGAATATAATGTTTCCTTTACATTTAAGTATTTTTGATCAATCAAATTGTTTTAAAGCTGATATTGAGGATATCTCTACACTTTGGCATCTTAGATATGCTCACTTAAATTTTGAGGCTTTGAAACTTCTAGAAAAGTATAATATGGTGATAGGAATGCCAAAAATTGATCGCCCAGCAAAATTGTGTGAAGTATGTGTCATGGGTAAGCAAGAAAGAAAGCCTTTCAAAGTGAGAAGGACAAAAAAAGTATGAAATCGACTTGATCTGGTACACTCAGATGTTTGTGGCCCTATCAATCCAATATCACTTGGAGGAAGCAGGTATTTTCTTACCTTCACTGATGATCATAGTGGAAAAACTTGGGTTTATATGTTAAAAGAAAAGAAAGAAGTTTTAAGCAAATTTAAAGAATTTAAGGATTTGGTTGAAAGACAAAGTTGTTGTAAGATTAAATGTTTAAGAACAGATAGGGGTGGTGAATATATATCAAATGAATTTGAAAGTTTTTGTAGAAATAATGGAATTCTACATCAATTCACCATGCCATACACACCTCAACAAAATGGTGTCTCAGAAAGAAAAAATAAGACTATCCTTAATATGGTCCGATGTATGTTAAAGGAAAGAAAAATTTCGAAAGAATTTTGGGGTGATGCTGTTGCTTGTGCAGTTTATTTGCTTAACAGGTTTCCGACAAAGCGAATTGGTAATGTTACACCAGAAGAAGCATGGACCTTACAAAAATCAAGAGTTGATCATTTGAGGATTTTTGGAAGTGTTGCATTTGCCAAGATACCAGAAGAGAAGAGAATAAAATTGGAGGATAAAAGTCAAAAATGCATTTTGCTAGGTTATCCAGAAAATTCCAATGGTTACAAACTCTACAATCCTATCACAAATAAAGTTGTGATGTCAAGAAATGTTGAGTTTGATGAACAACAGATTTGGAACTGGAAAAGTGATGAGCAGCATAAGAAAGCTGTAGTTTCAGAAGAAGATGATATAATACAAGCAAGTACCGAAGTTGCTTTGCCAGAATCATCACCTAGATCAGCTAGGTCACATGATTCAAGAAGTCCAATTATAAGAAGGACAAGATCGATTCAGGACCTATATAATGTGACTCGAAGAATTGATACTAACAATGATGAACTTTCTTTATTTTGTCTTTTTGCAGGATATGATCCATTAACCTTCGAAGAAGCTTATAGAGATGAAAAATGACGACAAGCTATGAATGAAGAGATTCATGCAATTAACAAAAATAATACATGGGAGCTTATTACACTTCCAGAAGACCACCAAGTTATCGGTGTTAAGTGGATCTTCAAAACAAAAAGAAATGCAAAAGGAGAGGTGGAGAAATACAAGGCCAGATTGGTTGCGAAGGGATATAAACAACAATATGGGATTGATTATGAAGAAGTATTTGCGCCAGTTACTCGATTGGAGATAGTAAGATTACTTATCTCTCTAGCAGCTCAAATGAAATGAAAGATTTTACAAATGGATGTCAAATCAGTATTTCTTAATGGAGTTCTTGAAGAAGAGGTATATATTCAATAATCCCCTGGTTTTATTATTCAAGAACAAGAGGACAAAGTATATAAGTTAAAGAGAGCTCTTTATGGGCTTAAACAAGCCCCACAAGCATGAAATTCTCGAATAGATACTTATTTTATTCAAAATGGTTTTTCTAAATGTCCACATGAACATGCTCTCTATACAAAATCTAACTCTAATGGAGATATCTTGTTTGTATGCCTGTACGTAGATGATTTAATATTTACAGGCAATAGTAGAGCTATGATTATAGATTTTAAGCACTCTATGAAAAAGAAGTTTGAGATGACCGACTTAGGCTTAATGACTTATTTCCTTGGTATCCAAGTTATACAAGATAATGAAGGAATTTTTATCTCACAAGAAAATTATGCAAAGGAGGTTTTAAAAAAATTTTCCATGGAAGATTGTCATCCTACAGATACACCTGTTGAATATGGCACCAAGTTGACCAAGGAAGGTGAAGGTAAATATATTAATCCAACTTGTTATAAAAGTCTAGTTGGATGTTTAAGATATTTGACATGCACTCGACCTGATATACTATTTGGAGTTGGTTTAATAAGTAGATTTATGAAAGTTCCAAAGACATCTCATTTAAATGTCGCTAAAAGAATTTTACGATATATCAAAGGAACAATTGAGTATGGAATGTTCTATTCATTATCTAAAAAGTTGGAGCTCATTGGATATAGTGACAGTGATTGGGCCGGAAGCTACGATAATCGGAAGAGTACAATTGGATTTGTATTTTATTTTGGTGAAGCTACATTCACTTGATCTTCAAAAAAGCAATGAATCGTTGCTCTATCAAGTTGTGAAGCAGAATATATAGCAGCTTCTTCTAGTGTTTGTCATGCAATATGGCTAAGAAGATTACTCCAAGAACTTCATATGCCACAGGAGAAGTCAACCAAGATTTATGTTGATAACAAATCAGCTATTGCCTTAGCCAAGAATCCAGTCTATCATGAAAGATCGAAGCATATCGATATAAGATTTCATTTCATAAAAGATTATATAAAAAATAAAGAAGTGGAGATACATCATGTCAAGACAAGTGAACAAGTGGCTGATATACTCACAAAACCTCTTAAATTTGAAATATTTCAACAACTTCGAAGAAAACTTGGCATGCTGGATGGAACAAGTTTAAGAGGGGAGAATGTTGGAATTAAACTTGTTCAAGTGTCATAAAAAGGTTCATTGCATCAAGTGGGAGAATCATTACATCAAGAAGAAAAAATGGATTAAAAGTCTATATAAGGATAAGTCAAATTGGTTATTGGTTCTTGAAAGGGTTTCTTGAAAGAGAATGATTCATCTTGAATACAATTAATATAATGTATCTTTGGGGACTATATAAACCCCGGGTCATGAGGAAAATAGAGTTTCTGAAATTGTAAAAATATTTTTCTTGAGAGAAATATAGAAGATTAAAGCTTGTCATACTCTTCCTCTATTTGATATATCTATCCTCTTTTCCTATCAACATCAACAGGAAACACCCCCCCCTCATTATGAGACCAAAAGAAAACACAGATCGATCGATCCGCGTTCTTCGGCATGCATGAGGATGGTTTAGCCACCAACCAACCTTCATCATATTGTAGCCCAGCTTCATCCACTGCAATCGAACCATCTCTCTCTCTCTCTCTCTCTCTCTCTCTCTCTCTCTCTCTCTCTCTATCTATATATATATATATATATATATATATATATATATATATATATACTAGTAATCCTAAGGGCTGTGCCGCTTGATTCGATCAAAACCCAAGTCATCCCCTGTAGTAAACGATGAGACTGTGTGTGCAAATTAAAGAGCTTTTCCATGTGGTAGAAATTAGTGTCCAATTAAAGTAGTTCTCCTAATGCCAATGATCGTTTCGGACTCGTACTCATTGAGTATTTTTGAGATCAACCAAAAGTTAATCAGAAGAACAATTCAATAGGGGAAGCAACTTGCTGAAATTCAATCACAGAAATAAGAAGTCAAACGGGGTAAGTAGCTAAGCTTGTGCCTATTGTCTAAGATCATCTCATGGTCAACCTCAACAACTACTACTAAAATGTGCATTAAAGCCTTAGTCTTAAATGGGACTCGCTATAGCCTATACAGCGAGTCAATAATCTCATGTTAAAAAGAAGCAAAAAAAAAAAAAAAATCCTCTGATCATGTCAATAACCTCATGCCCTACCAATAAATTTTGATTTTCTGAAAAATAAACTTAAACACTTACTGTAGAGGCTAGTCTATCTTCTCATAGACCGAAAAATTCTTTTTGTTGTCCAGATTAATCTTCAAATTCGATTGTATTTGGATCTTGAAATGATGATCTTATATGATAGCATCAAGTTGCTCATTCTTATTTCCTATTGTCTTCTTCAAAAGGTTAGCCTAGGAAGAGGGTAGGATCGTAACAGTGGTAAACACATGACTAGGGTTTCCTAAGAAAGATGTGGGAAAGTGAGATGGGATTTGCCTTGCCAAGGCCACTCCCAAGTACACTGACATGTTATAAGGCATGGGAGAGTTGTGACATTAACTTGGCAGCCTGAACCTCAACAGTCTTCAAGCTCACCAATGACATAGTGGTAAGCGTCGGTAGAGGAGTGATAAATGAGGTAATAGAGGAGATGATTGGATTAAAAACCTACTTTAAGTAGACATCATCTTAGGAACAAGCGGTGAGATCTAGGTTGCCTCCTAACTAGGGCTTGGGTTGAATAAGCGATGGGTATGAATGGGTTAAACTTGACCAAGAGAAGAGATGTGACTTAGTAGGTTGAAAGAAAACTTTTAACCTTTGTTTTGAAGATATGGGTTAGTCTCAATGGGTTTGGGTTTAGCATGCCTTTCAACCTAGACCTAATGACTATAGAGGAGGTCATCCCTAACCTTTAGCGTCTTGGTGAAAACCCTACATTTTGATGAGGATGGGGATAACTCATAACTACTGATTCTAGGGTCCATTTTACTACATTGAAAGTAAATATTTGTGAGATTTTTAAATGTGGTTGTTTGAAAAAATTGAGAATATCCAAGTTGAATCCAAATGCTCTAAGGGGCCGATTAAGAAAGGTTTAGAAGTACATAGATGCATGTATACTTTCCTCTTATATGAGAGAAGATAACCTAGTTAATTTTCATGAATGTGCTTATTTAGGAGGCAATTTGTGTAAGGAGACTAAGTTGAAGGAGCTCCGAGGGAAGGCAGAGAATTATAGCTAAGTTGGAATGAATTCAAATTTTTTAATAGTAACTAAAAATGAGGATTTTCAAGAATTGAGGGCTAGAGGACAACTTCTAAGGAACCTCTAATGAAAGCAATAAAACCCTTCAACCATGTCAATAATCTTATACCCTGCTAATAAAGCCCAGATTTTTATAAAAAAGGACTTAAGCAAGTCCAAAGAAGGAATCCTACTTAGGAACTTACCATAGAGGCTGGTTTGCCTTTCCTCATAGGCTGAGGAAACCTTTTTGATATCCAAGTTAATATTCAGATTCGATTATCGTTGGATCTTGATTAGTTGGCCTTGTTAGAGCTGGCTATAGGAAATTTACCTTTTTATGTGGTTCGGACAATTGACCTACATCCATGGACGAAGGAGGAGCAAAACACTACTATAAAAAATGACTATTATAAATGCCTTAGGAAGATATTCCTAGGCCATAAAACACTTGAAACTACTAAATAAGAAAAGCCTAAAGCAAACAATTAGGTTTTCTTGTGGTCCATCTAACTTCAAAGCCCAGACCCTTATTTATAGTTTAAACAGGAGATACCAAACTTGATTTTCCTAACGTGGGACTATGTGGGACTTGCCAAACTAACAAATCTCCACCTTGGCATGTCCCAATATTAACAATTAATAAAACTTGCTCTACCTTCTTCACAAAAGCCCTAACGGGCAATCACCAACAATGAACACCAACCAAGTCCAAGCATTGCTTGAACTTATAAACCGGAAGAGGCTTCGTAAGCATATCAGCTGGATTGTCCTTCGTATAAATTTTCTGAACAAGGACTTTTCCCTCATCAATGGTATCCCGAATAAAATGAAACTTCACATCGATATGTTTCGTCCTTTCATGATACATCTGGTCTTTAGTCAAATGAATAGCACTTTGACTATCACAGTAAATTATAGTAACACCTTAATGTAGACATAATTCGTCGAACAAACATTTTAACCATAAGACTTCTTTGATTGCCTCTGTCACTGTCATATATTCTGCCTCTGTAGCAGATAAAGCCACGACAGGTTGTAAGGAAGCTTTCCAACTAACTGCACAACCACCAAAGCAAAAAACATAGCCTGTCAAAGATCTTCATTTATCAAGATCCACAGCATAATCAGAGTCGACGAAACCAACCAAAGTGTCACGATTTTTTCCAAACTCCAAACAAGCATTTGAAGTCCCTTGCAAGTATATGAGAATCCACTTCATAGCCTGCCAATGTGTTTTACCCGGGTGAGACGTATATCTGCTAACCACATTGGCTGCTTATGAAATATCTGGACGAGTGCAAACCATTGCATACATAATACTACCGATAGCACTGAAATATGAAACTTGCACCATATATTCTTCCTCTTCAACTGATTGTGGTGACTGAGCAGTAGATAGTCAAAAATGGCTAGTAAGAAGAGTACTAACTAGCTTAGCGTTTCTTATGCTAAACCTCTCCAAGACTTTCTTGAGGTAATTTTTCTAGGTCAGAAATAATTTTTCTGGGTTAGAAATAATTTTTCAACTCCTCGTTCTCTTTTGATCTCAATGCCAAGAATTTTCTTAGCTGCTCCCAAATCTTTCATTTCAAATTCACTACTCAGTTGCATTTTCAAAGTGTGAATTTCTGACAAATTCTTAGTTGCAATAAACATGTCATCAACATAAAGCAATAAATACACAAAAGAGCCATCAGTTAACTTCCGGAAGTAAACACAGCTATCATACATGCTCCTCGTGTAACCATGACCCAACATAAAAGAACCAAACCTCTTATACCATTGTCTTGAAGACTGATTCAATCCGTACAAGGATTTCTTTAACAAGCAAACATGATTTTTCTTACCATCAATTTCAAATCCATGAGGTTACTCCATGTAAATTTGTTCTTCAAGTTCACCATGTAAGAAAGCTGTCTTGACATCAAGTTGCTCCAATTCCAAATCATACATGGCAACTAAAGCAAGCAAATCATGAATAGAGCTATGTTTAACAAGTGAAAATACATTATTAAAATCAACACCATGTACCTAACTATAGCCCTTTGTAACAAATCGTGCTTTGTACCTTGCATCTTCAACCCCTGGAATACCTTCCTTTCTTTTGAAGACCCATTTGCATCCAACAATTTTCTTACCCGAAGGCGACTTCATAAGATCCCAAGTTCTATTCCAATGGAGAGATTCAATTTCTTCATTCATCGCAATCAACCACTTAGCGGAATTATCACAAGAAACTGTATCTTGAGTAGGTAGTAGGCTCACCAACTTCACTTGTTTCTTCTACAATAGATAAAACATATGCAACCAAATTTGCATATCTTTGTGGTGGTCAAATATCTCTCCATGGTCTATCTTTGGCTATGGAATATTGCTCTTCCTCTAGATCATCTTTGTCAATAGACTCGGGACCATCTACTGACATTATTCGAGTAGAAGAGTTCGACTTAAAAGAATCTTAACTATCAATGTCAAGCTCCACCTGCTTCTGCGCACTATTATTTGTACAACTAGTAGATTCCTCTTTGGAAGATAACGTAGACAATTCATTAAAAGTAACATTTCTATTGATTATAAATTTTGGGGATTTGGGATCAGAACACCATAATCTGTATCCTTTCATCCTAGAAGCATACCCAAGGAAAATGCACTTTTTCGCTCGAGGTTCTAATTTTTCTTCATTTACATGTATGTATGTTGGACACCCAAAAATTTTTAAATCAAAGTAATCAGTAGGAGTACCTGACCAAACTTCCTCCGGAGTTTTAAAGTTATGTGCTGCAGAATGAGCACGGTTGACAACGTAACAGGCCATATTAATCGCCTATACCCAAAAGTCTATTGTCAACCCTGCATTTGAGATTATACACTTTACTCTCTCTAAGAGTGTTCTGTTCATACGTTCGGTCATACCATTTTGCTGAGGCGTCATCCTAATAGTGCGATGCCAAACAATTCCTTCATTTTTGTTGAATTCATCAAAGTTACCTTCACAAAATTCCATGTCATTATCTGTTCGAAGCTGCTTAATCTATTTACCTGTTTGCTTCTCAATCAAAGCCTTCCATTGTTTAAAGGTTAGAAAAACTTTATTTTTATGCTTCAGAAAATAAACCCAAACTTTCCTAGAATAATCGTCAATGAAAGTCAACATATACCTAGCACCACCCTTAGACTGAACATGAGCTGGACCCCAAATGTTTGAATGAATATAGTCAAGAGTACCTTTTGTTTTGTGAACTGCCGGAGAATTGAAGCTGACTCTTTTTTGCTTTCCAAAAATGCAGTGTTCACAAAAATCCAATGGCCCAGTACTTTGTCTACAAAGAAGACCCCTTTTGCTCAATATCCTCAAACCTTTTTCATTCATATGACCCAAACGCATATGTCATAATTTGGTGATGTCATAATCAAACAATGATGATGACGAGACTGCAACTGAGCCTGTGATAGTAGTTCCCTATAAAATATACAAGCTATCAAACCTACAAGCTTTCATAACAACAAAGGCACTTCTAGAAACTTTCATAACCTTACCTTCAGCTACGTATTTACACTCAAGGGCCTCTAGGATGCCTAAAGAGATAAGATTCTTTTTTAAATCAGGAACATGTCTAACATTAGTGAGCGTCTTCACAATACCATCATGCATTTTAATTCGGATTGTGCCTCTACCAACAACATCACACGCGACATTATTGCCCATCAAAATAATTCCACCATTACAAGATTTATATGTAGAAAATAAATCTTTATTAGAACACATGTGATAAGAACAAACCGAATCTAAAATCCATTCATTTTTAGACCTCGTCCTATCATCAGTAGCAAAGAAAATATTTCCAACATTCTCATCAGCTACTATAGTAGCTTCAGCGGACTCAGTAGTTTTCTCAATAATTTTTCCCTTTTACTTTAATTTATTTTTTAATTTAAAGCAATCAACCTTAATATGCCCCATGACAATATCTGCACTTTAAATTTCTATATCTAGATTTAGATCTAGATTAAGATCTACTACTATCAAATTCTCTTTTATCCGTTCTACCCCTAACAATCAGACCTTCAGCCTGATTCCCTCTATTTTCCCCACTGATATCCCTATCTATCTACTCCTTAGATTTTAGTACAGATTTAATTTCCTGATATGAAATTATTTCTTTACCATAAATCATAGTATCATGGAAATATTTAAAGGATTAGAGAAGAGAACACAAAAGTAAGAGGGCCTTATCCTTATCATCAATTTTCGTATCTATATTCTCCAAATCCATACTAAGAAATCAAATTTATCAAGATGTGAGAGTATAGATGTACCTTCAGTCATCCGAAGCATATACAAACTCTGCTTCAAGTAGAGACGATTCTCCACTGTCCTCTTCATATATAAGGCTTTAAGTTTGTTTCACATGCTCTTAGCCGTAGTCTCCGTAGCTACCTCCCGTAAAACCTCGTTAGAGAGATTTAGAATAATGCTTGATCGGGCCTTCTTATTTATACCCACAAGATCTTCCTTTGACGTACCATCTGGAATATTCTCAACTCCCTGTAGTGCCAAATCAACTCCGTCTTGAACCAGAATGGTCTCCATCTTGAGTTGTCATATGCCAAAGTTAACATTTCTATCGAATTTCTCGACAACGATCTTTGTTATTGTCATCGTTGCCAAAAGATCCCGAAACCAGGCTCTAATACCAGTTTGTTAGAACTGGCCCTAGGAAATTTATCAAAAGGTAATTTGGCAACCTAATAAAGATAATAAAGCAGAAAAATAAAAGAGACAAGAACCATGGTTCAGTCAATTAACCTACATCCATGGACGAAAGAGGAGCAAAACACTACTATAAAAAGTGACTATTATAAATGCCTTAGGAAGATGTTCCTAGGCCATAAAACACTTGAAACTACTGAACAAAAAAAGCCTAAAGCAAACAATTAGGTTTTCTTGTGGTGCATATGATTTCAAAGCCCAGGCCCTTATTTATAGTTTAAACAGGAGATACTAAACTTGATTTTCCTGATATGGGACTATGTGGGACTTGCCAAACTAACAGGCTTTCTATGGTAACAAGTTATCCATCCTTATTTCCTATTGCTTTTTTGAAAATATTGTTTTAGGAGATGGGTAGGGTCATAGTAGTAATCGACGGATGATTATGGTTTTCTAAGGAAGGAGGAAGGGAAGTAGGGCGGGATTGGCCTCACTGAAGCAACTCTCATACACACAGCATGCTGGGAGGCATGAAAGATTTATGACATTAACTTACCATCCTAATCTCAACAGCCTTCGATCTCACCAATGATAGAGTGGAAGCCATCAATCAAGAAATAGTAGATAAGGCAATAAAGGAACTTGTTGGATTAAAAACTTTCCTCGAAGAGAATACTACATTGGAAACAAGAGGTGAGACTTGAGTCACCTCTTGACTAGGGGTGTGACTTGATAGGCCGAAAGAAACATTTTTACCTTTATTTTAGAGTTGTGGGTTGGTCTTAACATGTTTGAGTTTAGTATGCCTTTAAACTCGAATGGAAGTCCCATAAAGGAGGTCATACCTAACTTTTGACATCTTGGTGGAAACTCTAGGTTCTAGTGAGGACGATGAGTAAGGCCATGGGAGAGAACTAACAACTACTGGTTTTGTAGCTCACTTGATCATATCGGAAGCTAATATTGGAGAGATTTTAGAAAGTGATTATTTAAAAAAATTGAGAATATCCAACTTGAATCCAAATGCACTAAGGGACTAGTTGAGAAAGGTTTAGAAGACAAAGATGTAGAAATACTTTGCTCTTGTGTGAGAGAGGGTAAAACAATCTATTTTCAAGAATATACATTGATGTCCAAATTAACCTACAGAGTCGATTATCATTGGATCTTGAAAATATGATCTTTTATAATAGCATTAGGTTGCTCATCCTTGTATTTTGTCACCTTCTTGAAAAGGTTGACTTAAGTGGTAGGTAGTATCGCAGTAGCAATCAATGGACAATTAAGGTCTATCGAGGAAGAAGTTAGGGAAGTAGAATAAGATTTGCCTCGCCTAAGTGACCCCTAGGCAGACATTACATGCTAGGAGGCCTGAGAGAGTGGCAACAATAACTTGTCAGCTTGACCCTCAACAGCATATGAAATCACCAACGACATATTGGCAAGCATTTGTAGAGGAGTGGTAGGCAAAACAACATAAAAGCTGGTTGCATTAAAAATCTTTCTTGAAAAAGGTAACTTTTGGAAATAACCAATGGGACCTAGGTCACCTTTTGACTAGGGCTTGGGTTAGACATGAGATGGGTATGAATTGATTGAACTTGACTTGGAGGGTGTGACTTGGTAGGTTTAAAGAGACATTTTTACCTTTGTCTTAAAGATGTCAATTAGTCTTAACTGGTTTGGGTTTAACATGTCTTTGAATCCGAAGTTAAAGCCTACAAAGGAGATCATACCCAACCTTAGGCATCTTGATGGATACCCTAGGTTCCGCTTGGGATGACAAGGAAGTCAGAGGAGATGGGGAGAACTCATAACTACTAGTTATGTGGCCTACTTTGTTGGAAGCTAATATTGGGGTGATTTTTTAATGTGATTATTTTTTTAAAAATAAGAATATTTAACTTGAATCCAAATATCCTACGAGACGGATTGAGAAATATTTAAAAGTACATAGATGCAAAACTAATTTTCTCTTATATAAGAGACAATAATATGGTCTATTTCAGGAATATGCTTATTTGAGAGATAATTTGTGTCAAATGACTTAGTTGAAGGAACTCTAGAGAGAGATGGGGAATTGCATCTAAGTGGGAATAGACTCAATTTTTTTCTAATAGTGGCTAAAATTAGAGTTTCCTAGAGATGAGGGTTAGATGTTGATCTCTAATGAACCATAGCCCTCCCAACATTATATGATTCATCTCCTCTATGAAATTAAAACGTAAGTAAAAAAATCATGTATCCATATCAAAAACCTCTTGTACCACTAGTAAACCTTAGATTTTTAGGAGAAGGGACTTAAATAGGTCTAAAAGAGGAATCCTACTTAGGAACTTACCATACAGGCTACTCTATTGTTCCTCATATATTGAGGAAACCTCTTTGATGTCCATATCAACCTTGAGATTCGATTATTGTTGGATCTTGAAAATGTGACCTTCTTTAGTAACATCAAGTTGCCCATCCTATTTCCATCATCTCCTTAAAAGGGTTGGCCCAAGAGGTGGTTAGGGTCACAACATTAGTCAACAAATGATTAAGGTTTCTTGAAGAAGGAAGCAGGAAAGTAGGATGGGATTTGCTTGGCTGAGGCTATTCCCAAGTATGAGTTGCATGTTAGGAGGCTTGAGAGAGTGGCGACATTAATTTGTCGGCCTGACCCTCAATGGCCTAGCATCGATAGAGGAGTGGCAAGCAAGGCAACAAAGGAGCTAGCTACATTAAAAATCTATCTTGAAAAGGATATCGCATTGGAAATAAGTTGTGGGACCTAGGTCGCCTCTTGATCAGGGCTTGGGTCGTACATAAGATGGGTATGAACTAGCTTAACCCATCTTGGAGGAGGGGTATGACTTAATGGGTTAAAAGAGACCTTTTTACCTTAGTCTTGGAGATGTTGGTTGGTGTTAACTGGTTTGGGTTTAGCATGTCTTTGAATCCAAACCTAAGGCCCATAAAGAAGGTCATTCTCAACCTTCATTGTCTTGGTGGAAACCCTAGGTTTCGACGACGACGATAATGAAGGCCAAGGGGATAGGGAGAACTCCCAACTATTGATTTTGTGGTTTATTTTATCACATCGGAACCAAATATTAGGAAAGTTTTCAAATACGATTACTTGAAAAAATTGAGAATTTCTAGCTTGAATCCAAATGCCATAAGGGATCGGTTGAGAAAAGTTTAAAAGCACGTAGATGTAAGTATAATTTTTCCTTGTGCGAGAAAGGATAATATAGTCTATTTCTTATTTGAGAGACAATTTGTGTAAGGAGGCTAGGTTGAAGGACCTCTAGAGAGAGATGAAGTTGTAGCTAAGTTGGAATGGACTCAAATTTGTTAATAAAAACTGAAACAAGAGTTTACGATGGTTAGATGTTAATCTATAAGAAATCATAACCCTCCCAACAATATATGATTCATATAGAATTAAAATGAAAACAAAAAACGTGAGTTTCTCACAATAAGTTTTTATATACTTAAATTCTTATTCTACAAGAAATTTGATGCAAAACAATTCAACAATAATACTCTTTATAAAACGTTTAAGCCCAAATCAAGAATAATACTCTTTACAAATTAATTCAAGTCGTTGCTTAATTCCCATATGGAACTAAAATTTGAATTTGCATATACACGCGAACCATTTACAGCAGAAAATAGCATATCACACCCATCAATAAGGGTCGCTACCAAATCAGAGTTGGATCAGTAAGACACCTTTGCTAATAACCCAGGTCATGAGAAGCCACGTTGCTATGAGACCAACCTTGACCTGAGACGCTAAATGTAAAGCTCTATGATTGCCTTGTGTAAATCGCTAAATGACATGGATCGATTTGCGAAATAATCCATGAATAACACCTTCTTTCTCTTTTGGTTGATCAAATTAATCCTAGTTTGCTGCTGAGTCACGTTTAGCTTGATCGATTTGACGACTTTCAATTGAAAATAAAATAAAAAAAACTTTTAATTTGTGAGATAATAAGAGATAGGTGAGAGTACAACCCCATATAACTAAATCGGATTATACATATTTAAGTTTGGTTCGTAACCTAAATTATTTTTATATTTTATTTTATTTTTTCGCTTACAATGTTAATTTTCTTGTCTCTTTTTGTTTGACTCACTTTGTTTTTCAATATAATGTTCAGACCCTTATTAGACTACACAAGGTTAAATTCTACATTGACCCTTTACATGCAGGTATCGTGTGGATACCTTAAGACAATCCTAACTAAGAACGTGACACAATAATACTATCATCTTTAAACAAATCTAATCCTAATCACTTATCCTTAAGTAAAAAAAAAAAAAAAAAATCCCCAACCCTCTTAATCCAAGATGATCATTAAACCATTAGATGGTGGTCTAGCACAGTCCCATACTGCCTCTTCCTATTAATATTTTTTGGATTTCTTCGTTGCTTATTTAATTGCCACCACCTCCCTTTTTCTTTTTTTCGTTCGAGGCTCATTTCATGCCTTCGGTATCATACCATCACAGCTTGCCAAGGACCATTTCATTCCTTCAGTACCACTTCAACCCTCTTCCTATAAATACCATCTCACTTGTCACCCTTCTCGTGCCTTCTTCTACACCCATCTATTTACCCTCCACAGCCTAAAACGCAAGTCACCAGCTATGGCCACGTTTTCCCTCCTCATCCTCTTCTCCCTCTTCCTCGTCCTCCCTCCCTGCCTTGTCGCCGATCCTGACCAGCTCCAAGACATCTGCGTAGCAGATCTTAACTCGGGTAACATCACACTTCGTCCCCCTTTCATGATCTCTTCTCGTGTATGATCATGGCGTGTTCCTGCTCTTATAAGCTGATCGCTACTGCAGACGTCAAGTTGAATGGCTTCGCATGCAAGCCTGCGGCAAAAGTCACAGAGGCGGACTTCTTCTTCAAGGGGCTGGCGACGGCCGGCGCCACCAACAACACCATGGGCAGCCTGGTGACGGCCGCCAACGTCGAGAAGATCCCCGGGCTGAACACGCTCGGCGTCTCCCTATCGCGCGTTGACTACGCCCCCGGCGGGCTGAACCCGCCCCACACCCACCCTCGTGCCACCGAGATCGTCTTCGTCCTCGACGGCACCCTCGACGTCGGCTTCATCACCACTGCCAACAAGCTGATAGCCAAGACCATTACCAAGGGCGAGGTGTTCGTCTTTCCCAGGGGGCTCGTTCACTTCCAGAAGAACAACGGTGCCGCTCCTGCCGCCGTCATCGCCGCCTTCAACAGCCAGCTTCCTGGCACCCAGTCCATCGCCGTTGCACTCTTCGCAGCTACCCCGCCGGTGCCCGACCACGTCCTCGCCCGGGCCTTCCAGATCGGATCCAAGGAGGTGGAAAAGATCAAAAGCCGCCTCGCACCTGGGAAGTAAAAGCAAGAGATGAAGTCAGCTGGGTTTACTGCCACTTCCTGCTTTAACTTATCATCGATCAAAACTTGTTTGACATTACTTTTCTGTCATTCGGATGGAACGCACTAATGTTTGTTTATTGTTCATTCAATCATCAGATAAATGACATTTCTCTTTCCCTTCTGAGATGATTATTCCAGAAAAAAAATTCCTATAAATTCCGGCATACTGATAACATCAAGAACAGAGATATACCAGTTCACAGGAAGAACCTACAAGTATTTAATAAGCAATCAAAAGCTGGGATGGAACGGAAGGACAAAAACCTGGGATTCTTGTTGTGAATCCCCACCACAAACCTGGCGTTTACATTAAGTTACCCTCGGGCCATCCCAGAAGAAAGGGCTCAGACAACCATCATAAGAACACTTTACTTCAAATGGGAGCTTTATTCATAAAGAGCATCATCAAGCCATCAAAAGGGTGTTCTTTTATGCATTTCCCAATAGAGAGAGACTGACATCTGATTAAGCTCTTTTGTTCTTTCACCATACTTTCTGACCCAAGTTGGAAGTAGTTGATGCAGTCTGTAATGGAACCTTGATGCAGCACGTTATCCGCCACGATTTTTTTGTGCCAATTGATCACCAATTTGCATCAGCCATTTTTTGTCATTCTTTTGACCAGGATCTGGTCCTCCAGAGAAATGTCTGATCTACGGACAGGAAATTTTCATATGCTCATGAACCTTGAAGTCACCTATCAAAGTAACCATTCAAGTAACTCAAGCTTCAGTATTCAATCATCTCAATCGAATACTAGGCATGATAATTGTATGACACGATGCTAGAGACTGAAATTTTAGGCAAAATATGAATATTCGACAGCAGTTTTTCATTTTATTTTTATTAAGATGGTCCCTTTTTTTTTCTTGTCTCTCTAATATATAATTAAAGAGGCATGCTTATTCTATGTTCTGTTTAGTATTGCAATATAGGGCTCTGATTCATCCTTATATTTAGTTGAACTAGGTACTTTTAATCTTGGAAAAAGCCTCTATCTTTAAGAAATTCTCATAAAGCATCCCAACTTTAAAAAATTTTTATAGAGTATTTTTTTTCATAAATAATCATTATGCCCCTAGCTCCCATTAGACTAACCTCCCCTCCCCTCTACCTTTGCCCTTGGTCCTTGCCAAACTTGCCGCCGGCACCCTTGTACAACAGGCGATGACAGTCACCCTACTGGATCCTCCCTTGCGTGTGAGGGTCATCGCCACCGCGCCCCCCTCCTTCATCTCACGAGGGTTGCCTCCATCGGTCCCATTGCCTGTGCTCCTATGCAACGAGCGATGATGGTGACCACACTGGACCCTCCCATGCACGCAAGGGCTGCCACCACGCCTCCTACTTCCTCGTGCAAGGGCAGTGAGGGTTGGCATCGTTGTGCCCCCTCCTTTCGTCATGCAAGGACCATCGTCGCCTCGACGGGCCCCGTTGGACCCTCCTCAACGTGTAAGGGTGATGGGCAAGGATGGCGAGGGCTGCTACCCTGCCCCTTTCTTCCTTGTGCAAGGACGAGGCGAGCCCAGCGAGGGCCATGAAGGTGATAGTAGGTTTGATAGGACAGAGGGGAGGTGAGGCGATGGTAGAGGTGGTGCAAGGGTGGTATTGAGCAGAGATAACAATGGGTTTGACGGAGGTATAGGTAAATTAATCTTTTCACATAACAAGAGACGCTCTGCGACCACACAGTTGGTCTTTTTGTTATAGTGACTTTATAAAATGTTTACTGTGTTTTTATTTGTATTTCTAAAACACTGTAAATATCACATAAAAACACTATATAGACAATCTTTCCTTAATTCTTCTAGTATTTACAATACCTAGCATATACACAACTGCACTTGGATATCATTTGTATCTGGGATTCTAACAATGCTATTCAAGTATATCGTTATAGTGTTCTTATAAAGCGTCAAACACAAAAACACTGTAAAAATTTCATTTCAGTTCGTGACTCTACATAACATCTAAACAATTACAGTTCATGAGTCTACACATACTTTCATTCCGGTTTATATATTAATAAATGATGACAAGTATGTCCAACTGTTGTTGATTACATAAAATATACTTAGGAAATGAATTAATGATTTAGCCTTTACGGTTTCTATTTTAAACTTTACTGAGTTTCCCTTCTTATTCAGAAAACATCGTAAACTAAATACAAAAACACTGTAAAAGCTAAGTCATTCAACATACACGTCTTTTTAACGATCTTCAAACAAATAAAGATGAAATAGGTTAAATATATTTACATCTCTAACAATATAAGACTATTGGATCGGAGGGGATAAAAACCCACAACACTATAAACACAAGTGAAAGACACTTTCAAAGAATGGAAAAAAAAAAGGGGCGGAGAAAATACAATATATGGAAGATCACTTACCTCAAACATTGTCTTAGCTGAAAGCACCATGATTTCTTTGTGGGAAGACACCCTATCACAGCTCCAAACCAGGGAGGAGAGCAAGAATCGATTTGATTGATTTTTTTGAAGCAAAAGATGGAAAAGAAGGAAGTTCAACTAAACAGTGTTCAAGGCTAAACCATGGACATTGGTCCATCCATATGGACGGGTACACCCAATGGACTGGTGCTGGCTCCCACAATCGATAGGAAACATTTGTCACAACTTTCTGAAAGGTATTTTTGGTATTTTCGAAAGATGGGTCATGGAACGAGAAAAATAAAAAAGGGGTGGTTGTAAAGGTAGTAATATGGCGGAGGCGGCGGATACGATGACGATGTCGATGTTGCCATCAATCCCAACCTTTACTCTTTCACCCAAGCAGTTGATGCTTGAAATTGAGAGCTTAATCTTATATTAGGTCAATACTCGCATAAAAATGTCAACTTTCTTCATAATCTTGAACGTGTTATCAATAATCTGATCACAACTTAAGCTCAACTAACAAAAATTGATAATCTCACATCTAAAACCACAAGACACTTATAGCATAAGAGATCAAAAGAAAAAAATCAGACGCAATCGGAAACTCAATGTCGATAACGTAGGTTCAGCACAACATACACAGCAAAGAGAAGACTTGAAATCAGCAGTTCCTGGCGTGGGGGGGGGAAGAAAAGAAGGTAAACAGAAAAGAGGGCTTACCCGGCTTGACACAGCACGAAGAACGACGGCTGTGGTTCCGACGGAGGCTGCGATCGAGAGGGCAGCGTCGCAGTTGTCGGGCGATTGGAGGAAGAGACACGAATGGGTGAGAATAGGCGTCGGGATTTGGTGGACGGGTCTACAGTTTTATTTGGACGGTCCAAGATCACATGGCACCAAATCTAACGGATTCAAATCTCAGTACAGTAATTACCAAAGAAAGACTCCAATATGTAGATATCTATTACAATTATTCTTAATCATACTGATATATATATATATATATATATATATATATATATATATATATATATATATATATATATATATATATATATATATATATATATATATATATATATATATCGATCGATGTACCACCCCCAATCCAATTATTGATCGTATACATATTAGTGATATATTTTATAAAAATAAAATAATTATCAGGTATTTGAGAAGAAAATTGATATTCCATATACACTTTTGTAAATGTAAAGATAAGCAAATTTTTTTTACCTTTTATTGAATCTCGGATTTTGATGATCAAATCAATTGATAAGTGTTTATGATTTAATCTGTGTTTTGAGTGACATAGGATGCTTCGATCCGGAAGAGATAATTAAAGCAGGAAGAATCATGTTGGGCCGGAGGAAAACGTGTTAGAAGATTGGACGTCGGGCCAGAGGATTGGTCGAAGTATTGACAAAAGGCTTTGGGCCATGGATTCGGGCATCGGGCCAAGAAGAGCGGATATTGTGCCAAGGATATCGGAGTTACAGAGGTCAACTGGCCGATTGGGCAATATGCCGCAAGAGAGGACGATGCGACGAAGAATCAGATAAAGCGTCGATGAATCAATGACATGCCGGACAACATGATTCATGCTTAATAATTATTGTCTAGATCGAAGTGTGCTTTTGTGTGTGCAGGATTAACTACGATAACAAGGCATGAAGCAAAATGAAGTCTCGGAGTCAAGGATACGATTTCGTTGGGAGTTCGAGAGTTCATCGGAAGTCCAGACGTTCGTCGAAAGTTCTGTAGGAACCAATAGAGAAATCCAAGAGCTTGCTAGAAGAAGCTCGTTGGAACTCTCGAAAGTTCACCGGAAGAAACCAAGACCTAGGGACTTGTTTAGCTTAAGTATGCCTTAAATTTCGTAGTTATCACGTAATTAAGATTGGATTTGGGCCAACCCAATTATGAGCCAGTTGGGCCCATGTAAGGACTGTGTTGGGCTCAATGAAAGGACCAAACAGTGACCCAAAAAGTGGCACATCATGGCACAGTCTTCGAGATTGTGTCAAGCGGTGGTACCGTCCAGTGTAGTGTTAGTGTCAGATTGACACTGGCGGTAGTACCGCCCAGCACAGGCGGTGGTACCGCCTGAACCCAAGAAACCTGAAATGAGATATTTTTAGGCTCCAAGTTTGAATCAACTTGAGGTCTATAAATACCCCTCTCATCCTTGGTTAAACTACATAAGACTTGAGAGTAAAAATAGAAAGAAACGCTGCTACAATCTTGTATGAAGTCCTCTCAAAAGTTCTTTCTCAAAAGTTCTTAGTGTTAGAATAGTTTGAGAGAGGAGTAAGTAGGGGTGTAAGGGTTATCTCCTAAACCTAGTAAAAGGAGAATCGAGTTGTAAAAGGTGGTTGGTCTTCACCTATTGAAGGAAGACTGATAGTTGATGCTAGTGGCCTCGACGGAAGAGGAATCAGTGGAGTGGATGTAGGTCACAACGACCGAATCACTATAAAAATATGGTTTACCTTTACTTTGAGCAATTTACTTTAAACTGCAAACTGCCTTCTCATTACTTGCTACGCTCTTCCATACGCTTTCAATCTAAGCATATTTTCAGAATCGGTTTTCAATGTACGAAGAATTTTTAAAAATATAATTTTTATTGCTGTACTAATTCACCCCCCCTCTTAGTGCTGACTCTTTTCCTAACAGTTGGTATCAGAGCCTTGTATTTCTCATTTGGTTTAGCACCCAAGAGAAATGGCTCTTTTCGGCTTTCAAGAGGGTCACTCTCATTCGTCCTCCATTTTTCAATAGGATGGACTATACATATTGGAATACTCGAATGAGAGTTTTCTTACTTTCTTTGGATTTAAACTTATGGAACATTATTGAAAATGATTTTCGAAGGTCTTATACTCCAATAAAAGAATGAAATGATTTGGAGAAGAAAACATTTTCCTTAAATGCTAGAGCTACGAATGCTTTATTTTACACTTTAGATAAAACTGAGTTTAATCATATTTTTATGTGCGAAATGGCTTTCGATATTTGATACACTTTTGAAATCACACACGAAAGCACAACTAAAGTAAAAGATTCTAAAGTCAATCTTTTAATGTATGATTTTGAACTTTTTTGAATGAAGCCGAGCAAAACCATTGTTGACATATACACCCGTTTTACGGATATCGTCAATGGTTTAAAAGCTATTGGCAAATGCTTTTCTAATTTTGAACTCGTTAACAAGATTTTACGATCACTTTCTAAGAATTGAGATATGAAAATAACGGCTATAAAAGAATAAAAAAATTTGAATACTTTTCTGATCGAAGAACTTATCGGGTCTCTAATGACCTATGAAATAACGTGTAATGCACGTAAAGAACTTGAGAACTACCTTCTAAAGAACAGGAAGGATTTCGGACTAAGAATAATTGAAGACCACTCGAGCATAAGCTCAAGTGATGGTGAACTTGAACTCATCACTATGAAATTTAAAAAGTTCATGAAATAAAAATTAAAGAACAAAAAGAACGTAACTACTTGCTATGAATGCAAGAAGAGGGAATAACTTTGGGATGAATCGAGCTCTTTTGAAGATGAGGAGAAAATCAACAAAGACGAGGTGGTAAACTACGCCTTAACGGCTTTCGACGATGAGGTAATCAAAATGCCCTTAATTTTTTTAAAATTACATAATACTTTTCATGAGTTACTTTTAATTTAGTTTAGAATAATTATTTTTCTTGAAAAGTGCATGTTTAATAAAAATACAAAAATAAAATAGGATCATGCTTATCATGCTAGTAATTTTGAAAATGATAATGAAAATTACATATTTTATGATAAAGAAATAAAATATTAGATTTAAATCTAATGATAATCCTATGTATATTTTTCAAGAAGAAATAATGTGTATCTTGATGATTTTCGATTTTGTTTGAAAATGCCTTATGCTCAATGAAACTATGATGAATATGCTTTATGTTTTCTTTGGCTTGTATGCCTTATTGTGATGAATATTTTGAAAATAAATATTTGCATCATGCTTAATGATTTTTATATATGAGGACTTGAAATAATGATTTGAAATTATATGTTTTGAATTATGTGTTATACTTTTTTATCTTTCCGTTTTAAACGTTGATGTATGATTTTCTTTCGAAAAACTTGAGTATACTTATATGAAATCAATCTTATGAATTGAATCACTAAAAAAAAGAAAGCTTTTTCCTTAAAATATTTTCTCTACTTTATCTATTTTTAAAAAAGGAGAGACTAATGAACACATCTTTATTCTTAGAATCTCTTGAAAATGATTTTGATTTGACGATTTGAATTTGAATGAGTTTTATCTTGATTTTTTCAAATTTATAACTTGAGATTTCTTATGCTTAAATCAAGATTTTATATGCATGAATTGAAAAAAAAATTTCCCCTAAGTTTCTTTTATGATTTACTAAAGAGAATATCTTTTTCAAAATTTGACTTAAAGTTTTTTTTGAATATCTTTTATTATTTGATCTCCTAAGATTTTTTTTTTATTATTTAAGAAGAGGTTTTTCAAAAGAAATCATGCCTTTTGGCATTCACATGATCTTATCTTTCATGATATGATTTTTATACAATTCATTGTATTCATGAAATATTTATCTCATCACCCAATTAATTTTTCTTGATATTCTTCATGTGATGATATGAAATTATGCATGAAATACTCATGATATTATGTTGATGCATATAAATGAGAATTTATGATTTGTATATCGCATGATATGATTGAATCATTGGTGTAAAAGAAAAATAAAATTGTTAGCTTGCACATTGCAAAAGAGAACAAAAATATATGCTAGCTTAAATGATAAAACATGAGATTGTTTATAATACAAATTTATTGTTCTCATGATGTGTAAATTGAAATAAAAGGAAATGAATTGTACCATTATATTGTTATTCCCTTCTTTTTGCCAATGACAAAGGGGATAAAGAATTGCTAGTGTGCACATCTCAAAAGAGAAAGATTTGCTAGCTTGCACAATTCAAGAAGATACAAAAATATGCTAGTTTGCTCGTATCAAAAGAGAAGCAAGGATTGCTAACTTGTATATTTCAAGAAGCAAAAGTTGCTTTCTTGAACATCTCAAATGTTGCTAGCTTCATTTTTTAAATGTTGTAAAATTTTGCTAGCTTGTACTTTGCAAAGGAAGCACAAATGGCACTTCTCAAAAGAGAAGAAAGAGCTTGCTATCTTGAACATCGCTATCTTGCATTTGCTTTCGAAATTTTTGCTAGCTTGTATATTATAAACTTGCTATCTTACTACCTTGCATATCTAAAACTTGATAGCTTGTATGATGTAACACTTGCTAAATCTTACAAATTGCATGATGATAAAACTTGATATTATGTTTTTCATGCAATAATTTGAACTTATATCTCAAACACTTGATAGTTGAAACTTCTCCTTTTTGTTGATGACAAAGGGGGAGAAGTATGATCATGTTATACATGATGACGTGTTACAAATATTCATGATGAAATTTACAATGACTTGAATTCAGCTTGAATTCAAGGTTCTATCAATATGGCATATTGATAGGGGGAGTTCATTTAAACTCTAGGAGTTAAGGTTAACTCTGTCATCAATTGGTTGTCATCATAAAAAAGGGGAAGATTGTTGAATCTCAGATTTTGATGATGAAACCAATTGATAAGTGTTTATGATTTAATCTATATTTTGAGTGACGTAGGATGCTTCGATCTGGGAGAGACAATTAAAGTAGGAAGAATCATGTTGGGCCAAAGGAAAACGTGTCAGAAGATTGGACGTCGGGCCGGAGGATCGATCGTCGTATCAACAGAAGGCTTCGAGCCATAGATTCGGGCATCGAGCCAGGAAGAACGGATATTGCGCTAAGGATATCGGAGTTGCAGATGTCAACTGGCCGATTGGGCAATAGGCCGCAAGAGAGGACGATGCGCCGAAGAATCAGACGAAGTGTCGATGGACTAATGACATGCCGAACAATATGATTCATACTTAGTAATAATTGTCTAGATTGAAATATGTTTTTGTGTGTGCAGGATTAACTACGATAGAAAAGCATGAAGCAAAATGAAGTCCTAGAGTCAAGGACGCGATTTTGTTGAGAGTTTAAGAGTTCATTAGAAGTCCAGACGTTCATCGGAAGTTCTACAGGAACTAGTCAAGAAGTCCAGGAGCTTGCCAGAAAAAGCTCGTCGAAACTCACTAAGAAGATCGTTGTGAAGTCCAGGAGCTTGTCGGAAGTCCATTAGAACATTGCCGAGAGATCGTCGGAAGTTCGCCAGAAGATCACCGGAAGCTCGTCAGAAGAAACCAAGACCTAGGGACTAGTTTAGCTTATGTATGCCTTCGATTTTGTAGTTAGTACGTAATTAGGATTAGATTTGGGCAAACCCAATTATGGGCCAGTTGGGCCTATGTAAGGATCGTGTTGGGCATAATGAAAGGCCCAAATAATGACCCAAGAAGTGACACCGTCGTGGCACAGTCTTCGAGACTATGTTAGGCGGTGGTATCATCAGTCTGGGTAATGGTACCGCCCAGTGGCCCAGTGCCAGGCAGTGGTACCGCTAGACTGGGTGGTGGTACCGCCTAGTGTAGTGTCAGTGTCAAATTGACACTAGTAGTGGTACCGCCCAGCATAAAGCGGTGGTACCACCCGAATCCAGGAAACCTGGGATGAGATGTTTTTAAGCTCCAAGTTTGAATCAACTTGAGGCTTATAAATACCCCTCTCATCCCTAGTTAAACTATACAAGACTTGAGAGTAAAAAAGAAAAAGAAACACTACTGCAATCTTATGTAAACTTCTCTCAAAAGTTCTAAGTGTTAGAATAGTTTGAGAGAGGAGTAAGTGGGGGTATAAGGGTTATCTCCTAAACCCGGTAAAAGGAGAATTGAGTTGTAAAAGGTGGTTAGTCTTCGCCTATTAAAGGAAGACTGATAATGGATGCCGGTGGCCTTGACGGAAGAGGAATCAATGGAGTGAATGTAGGTCACGATGACCGAACCATTATAAAAATCTGGTTTGCCTTTACTTTAAGCAATTTACTTTGAACTGCAAACTGCCTTCTCATTATTTGCTACGCTCTTCCGTATGCTTTCAATCAAAGCATATTTTCGGAATCAACGTACGAAGAATTTTTAGAAACATAATTTTTATCGCTGCACTAATTCATCCCCCCTCTTAGTGCCGACTCTTTTCCTAATACTTTTAACATAAGCCTTATTATGTATTATAAATACGTCGGAGATTCTACAAGAATAATAAAAATATTATTTTTATTTTTATTTTGGACGAGAATCATGATTTTTCTTACAAGATATTAATGTTATTAAGAGATTCTACAAAAATAAAATTTTTTATCACGTACCTGAAAAGGAAAAAAACATCCCATCAGAGAAGGCTTGTTTTTTCTTTTAAACGCATTCAACACAAGCATATTGAAAACAAATTAAGCTTTTCTTCTCCGTGCTCATACATGAAAGAACGTAGTGAGTAGGATATTCATCAATTTCATTCTTTTCATTGTACTTAAACTCCAATTTCATCAATAAATTTGATAGTTTGACATAAGTGAGTTGATTGAAAGATAATGAATGCTGCTATAGAAACATGATCTAAAGAATTGACTATGGAATCAATGCATAGGTCTGGCAAATGACTCGATGGAAAAGAATTGGCTAATCTAAAGATTGCTCTATATTAGTTTTACTATGATTGAAAGATAATGCAGCCATATCAAGATGATCTCATGGAATCAATTCATGCCCATCAAGATCGCTCTACATGGTATTACTGTGATGTGAAGATAATGGAGCTAACGCAACATGATCTCATGGAATCAATGCTTAGGTTCTGCCAAATGACTCTTGGTGGATAGAATTGACTGATATAAAGCCGAGGCATGGAATCTTACAATAAAAGATGATGCTTGTTGTGTCGGATGCTTGAAATCTATCAATAAGCTCCATTGGTCCATGGAATTTAGGTATATGTCGCAGGACTCGACTTTCTCGATTCCTCTCACAAACCTGACAATCAGCACCAGAGATGATAAAAATATCCAAACTATTACACAACAAGGAACTGCCTAGTGAAATCCTCAAATGAATGACAACAACCACCAGTGCTTTGTAATCCATGCAAAGAATTTAATTGAGATGGCACAGGCATCCCACGCCGATACACCGATGATAGAAGGAGCTACTTCTGCTGTTTGGAATCTAACAAACACAAACACCAGGAAGCATCATTCGATTGCCCATCTTCAATATGAAACATGCCATTTCACGGTGAACAATGAGATCTAACGAGCCACTGGTTCACAAATCACCAAATACAGCATATTTGGTTGAGCACTATCATCATAGCCATTAAACGATAACAATGACATCACATGTTGAGTGTCACATTTTTTCCTGAAGAACAAGGAGATTTCATTCAAGAAACATCATTACCTGCAAAGATGGAAGGGATTTACCAGGAAAATATTTTGAGACGAATCATCATGCCATAAGCTACATTTAGTGCATTTACTAACTGCGATAAGTAGGAGCAGTCAGATGAAATTCTCCTTGGGTACTAAGTTCAGTGCAGAACCAGACGTGGCATCTTTCGGAGTGCTTGACAGTCTGAAGGGAGTCAATGCAGAACCAGATGCTGTGGTATCTTTCCTGGGAAGCAGGAAGGAGCCCTGCTCAAACGGCTTAATGAATGCACACTTAAGAAATACTGTATATACAAGTTGCTATGTGAAACTTAATAAATAGTACCTTTTCGTACAATTGGACAATTGCTGTATAGGTAGCACATCTTAAGTTGCTTGAGGCCACTTATCTCATGGATAATGCCTTCTGATGGTTTAGCTTTTTATGTATCTTCCAAGGTGCTATTTCCACACCTCTTCAGGCAGCATATTACCCTCGTCGAAAGTAGTACCTTTCCTGCTTCTGATTGCAGCCGCTCACCGCCTTTCCCTGACTAACTGTTAGCCCATCCAATATTTGGATTCAAGGAAAATAAAAGGCAGTTTTAATATTTTTATTACATATTCTAAAATGTACTTCACAAACCTCAAGAACTTCAAATGCAGAGTTTTCTCCAGAGCTGAAGAAAACTTCCTTTGCTGCTTCTTTACCTGACAAAACAAACTTATAAACTACCATGGAACATACTGAGGTACATAACAAAAGAGGAAGAAGACAAAAATTTCAAGAAAATAGAGCATAACAATGAGTGAAGAATCACAAAGAAGGGAGACAAGACAGAAAAAACTATTATGCAACCCAGACTCCTAAAGAGTACAGAGGGTTTTCATCAACACAAAGAGATTATTAACCATGGCTACTCAACAGGGAGTGACTTTACAGAAGGTAATGTATTGTTCAACATCATAATCTAATCGTTAAGTGACTGAAATCCTTCAGTCTATGGTGAAAATCTGAGATATCATCATCATTGGCAAACCAAGACCCATATTGTCATATATGGGTTAGCCACCAATCAAGTGTGTCAAAATATTGCTCCCACAAAACATTAGAAAAAATTTCTATGATACTTGACATGCACACATAATGCTAGCACGGCAATGTTCATGGGTAAGAAGTCACATTGGTAAAGATTAACATATGATCAGAAGCAATGAGAGTTAAGATAGAAAATTTTGATGTTGTTTATATCAAGGAATAAAATCTCAATCAGATACTAGTTTCGATAATCTATTGAACCAGTACAATACTGGTATACTGCCCTTTACCATCTGGAAAAAAAAAAAAAAAAAATACTAGCAACTGGTATTGATTATTGGTCGTACCATTGAGTACCGATTGATGAAAACCATACTGACCGGTATTTAAAAAGCATGGTCTATATAAAAATGTTCTATAGTCCATTGGCATCATTAACAAACACATGCAATGCAATTCACTGATTCTGGATCAAACACGGAGCCTTGTATAGGAAAAGAATGAACTGTGAGGCTCTCACCGATGTAGAATCTGAGTCAATGTATATAGCCTCACCCCTGCAAATATAGTTGTGCCTTAGCACTTCAATTTGCCTTCCCTTTGTAAACTGAGAAGTTTACTATTAGAAAAAAATGACTATTCATTAGTGACTAAATTGTAGATAATCTTTTTTTTTGCCAAAAGACAACCTTGAGACACAATTAATTGTTTCTCTAGGTCACAGTTGGTGGTGGCTTTTGATTCTGCAATTTTTATGTTGGAAGAATGGATTAAGGAGGGGGCATGAAAACCAGGGTTTCCTTCGGCCTGTTTTGTTTGGATCCAGACAAGTAATTCAAGTCAAAATGCAGCACAACTGCAGAGAAAAGATAGTATGAACAGTAGTTTTCTTGCCAAAATTAATGAATAATGGCACTATCAGGATATAGATCAGAGGTCTAATGGCTTGGTTCCCCGAATTTAACATGCAGTTAACTTACTCGTAACAATGGGAGTAAACTTTTACTGAATATGGTTAACAAAATGCTGAATGTATATCATAAACTTCTTAAAGCTTTTCTAGTACCAGTGTGAAACACAAATAGGTTTCATCCATTCAGATGTAAGAACCCTTATAGGCAAACTTTTGAAAATTTCATAATAGGAATACAAAAAATATATAACTTACCAATTTTATTAAAAAAATGAGCAGTGATAACAAGTAGAATGACCTTATATATCATTTTAGAAAAGAAAAACAAAAATATCTGGAATATTAGAAACTATACATATAAAATTTTTCAATACCTCCATTCCTTTGATAGCATGAGAATTATCTCAACAAGCACCAGACTATGAACCCTTAATTTTAGAATTATCAAGAAAGGAAATATAAAGACAGGGCCTAATTTGGGATGAGTGAATGATGGAAAACACTTCAAGGTTAAAAAGTTCACAGGCAGCAGAAGAACATGTAATCACAAAGAAAGGAACACTACCATTATCATCATGACATATATATTCAAAAATAAAACAACCAGATAGTAATGCAACGAAAATCTTTTTTTTTTTGTAAACCACCAGAAATTAATGCAACGAAATTTATTCGCTTTTTACTTGTCCATTTGTGAAAGGAAAACCACCAGACATATATATTCAAAATTACAACAACCAGATAGTAACGCAATGAAAATCCTTTGTTTTTCGCTTTTCCTTTTATGAAAGGAAAATCAGTAAGCCCATGATATTTATTCTGGAAACAGAAAGTCCAACTATGAGATATTATCATTATGGTCTTTGAATGATGGAGAAACTTCACAAGACAATGAGAAGTTGGCAGCAGCAGGATGACGCTAGAGCAAGAAAAATGGAAGGTCATTATTATTGTTGTGGCATATACCACCTGATATAAATGCAAAGTGAAGAACACTCGTTTTTTTCTCCAATTCTTGCGGAAAAAAAAAACAGCTAACTGATAAATTTTAGCTCTACTAAGACTTTGCCACTCCATGTGGAAGAGTGCGGACAGTGGTGCTTACCTGAAGGCCTAAGAAATAGTGGGAGTAGAAATACCAATCTTACTCTGTAATTGCATTTCATTACAACATTTAAAATAACTTACCCATATATGAAAGAGCTTTCAATGAACTCACATTTCATTTTAATACCAAGTTTGTCAGTGTAATTACTGGAACATGCATGACAATTGTCTTATTTTGCTTCTGCAGTTTTGCTTATATGTGACTCATCTCAGCATTTACAACATCATGAAGATATTTATTATCATTGATTTTTCCTTGGAGTTGCACCAAAAGTAAGAAAGAGGATCCATATTTATTTTCTGGGTTCTAGTTATTGTAGCAATAATTTGATAAAGTACAGTTTGCCCACTCTTTAAGTCAACATACTGTGAAGATCTTATCAAACTTGTGTCGGACCTTATCTAAAAAACCTTATCATAACTATTGACCTTTGAATATCTAGTCAAGGTGAAAAAACAGTGAGGGCTGCGTCCTCATGTTTTCTGAACATAGCACATATGAGGATTAGTTCTCACCTCTTTTAAGAAGAGTATGGTGGAATATTTGTTTTCTTCAGAAAGAGGGCAAGCTATAAAATGATTCTAAAAAGTATGATAGATAGATGCGGCTTAAATTTTAAATAAGAATTATAAGCAAAATCAAATGCAAAAGAGGAAAGAATAACAATGTGCATTAAATTCCATCCACTATAGCGGCAAAGGATGTCAATGGACATACAATTAAAAAAGGAAAGAATCAATCTCCCGGAGAAAGAAGAACCTGGCCTCATGTCTATAACATTCATAAGATTAATCTACACACAATAAAAGCATCCTAGATGATCAAGCAAATTTGCATGAACTAAATCATACAAGAAGCAAAACGTCGAACACCACCAGAGTGTGCTCAATCATCTGAGATGTCGATTCACAGTCTCCTGATCAGCAACAGTCTGAAGTAAACCAATATAATCATACAAAGAAATCGAGGTGTAATCTTCATTCGGCTAAATTCCTGTTCGACCCAAGCTTGAGGAGAACAAAAATTCCCATTCAATATGTATCTTCTGGCCGCCACTTTGGTGGCCGGATGTCTCGATGGACGACGATGGACTCCTGGGAGTAAAAATCGTTCTTTTCCAACATAGACTTCATGAAACCGTGATAAGAAGCGCGGGAAGGCTTGGTTGTGGGATTGGGGTTCGGCCCGATGGGCAAATCGTCTGGGATTGGGGGAGGACGACGGAAGCAGCAGCCACTGGCGACCGCAGGGTCATCATAAGCATAAGGGAACGGTATGGCGGGGGGCATCAACAACTTCCTCCTATTTCTCCTCTCCTTGTTCTCGTTAAGGAGCTTCTCGAACCGTCGAATGGGTAGGAGTATCAACTGTTTTACCTTCTTCTTCTTCTTCTTCTTCTTCTTCTTATTATTATCGATCTCTGCCATATCATCCACTTCATCATCACAAACTTTTTCTCCCCTGCCTCCATCTGCAATCCCCGCTTCCTCCCGGACTGCTGCTGCTGCTGCTGATTCCACTTCTTCTTCGTCGTGATTGGATTCTCCCGTATAAGTCATGTACTGTGGATCGGAGATTGGGGAGAGCAGGAATCCGCGAATGGATCGAGTGACGGGGGAAAGAGAAGGGGAGGAGGAGCACTTGCCGGCGGTGTCGGTCGGCGAAAGAGCAAATGGGAGAGAGAGAGGAGATGTCTCGAACGAATCGCGTCGGGCCCATCACCACCTCAGCACGCATATAAAGCATTGCCCGTGAAATGTATTTAAGGTTGCAAAGAACCGCCTAATATTCTATTCACCAGAAAATTAGGATTGACAATATATATATATATATATATATATATATATATATATATATATATATATATATATATATATATATATATATATATATATATATATATATATATATATATCTCCACTAGAGAATTGGGACAAAAGAATATTATATATATAGGCAATAAAATAAAACAGTATTGTATTTGAAGTATTAATATTCTTATTAGTTGGGATGTTGAAACTCTAATTAGTATTAATATTCTTATTAATTGAACGTTTTGGTGATAATAACACTAAAGATATTTTAGATATTTTATATGGCTATAGTTTTTTTAATTCCAATCAGCTGCTAAGTTGATGATCATAGTGAATAGTAGTTCAGCATGAGTTTCTTTTTTGATGAGTGTCAATAAAAACATGAATGAAAGTGCATTGTATTTGAAGTAATATTTATTTTAATTAATAATTTTAAGAAAATTGGTTACGTCCAGACTTTTTAAGGATATATAGGTGAAACCCAAAATATGAGTTTAAATATTGATCATCATTCTTTGCGTTATTCGATTATATAATCATTGTATGGTTGTGATCCTCTCCCTATTCTACATTGGTAAAAACCTCGTGCACTAAATTTTTAATTCTTATCGTAGTAAATAATGAGCATTAAATTCATATGTTCTATAGAATATGTCCATTGCTTGATTTACTTAGGTTGTGTATACAATTAGCATGGGTAAGTCTTGGACAACCTTTGCATAATATAAACTAATTCTTTCAATTCTTGGTGGCCCTATGTAATCCTGTTTAAGAAGAAAGAAGAAAATATAAAGGTTGCCCCTTTTCTAATGTTGTCATACAAAATAGCAAACATTGAGGTATGGTCATCATACATTTGTATAAATGTGTTAATTGCTTGAACTGTTTGGTTGTGTATGCTAAAACGAAAACCAGGGATAAATCTTGCATAACCATAGAGATAAAGAATTGGACAACATTTGCATTGGAGAAACTGATATTTTCTGGTTCAATTCTTGCTGGTCCTCTATAATCCTTTTTCAGTATGAAAAAAGCACACACATTAGAGGTAAGGCTATGTAGAGATCGTACATTAGAGAGAGAGAGAGAGAGAGAGAGAGAGAGCATCGCCCATCGAATTTGCCCTTTTTCAATTATTGTCATGCCAAATAATAAACATTGTTATGATAATCATACATTTATATATAATACACCCATTTGTTGATTGCTTGTTTGGGTGTGTATACTAAAAGCATGAACAAGCCTTGCATACAATAAAATAATCATTTGTGGTTCACTACTTTCTGCTCCTGTATAATAGGAAAAGAAAAAGAAGAAAGATAATAACTTTATGCTATTTATTAGGTACAATCCAACATTATTATTTGTAGATTTATTACACACACAGTTCCTCCAGCCTCATGTAATTAACTAATGTAAATAATAACAAGATAGAAATTGATCAGTAAACATGGTAAAACAAAAGAGAAGTCGAGTATGGATTCAAACATTGATCTGCTTACCTGATGGATAAGCATCAGAAGCTCTGCTTCATGTTTATATTTCCTTGGAGGTTCTTCTTTATGCCTTTTGTCTCGGACAAGCATCAGAAGCTCTGCTTCATGTTGATTTGCTCCTATATGAGCTCCAGTTCCCTTTCTCTGTGGAGTGCAGAATTATATTTCATTACCAAGACAATGGTACAACACATTCCCTTTCTCTGTGGAGTGCAGAATTATATTCCATTACCAAGACAATGGTACAACACACGATGTACTCCCAACACAAGCGAAGGCAATTTTAAAGAAAGAGCACCGCAAAAGGAAGCCAAATGATGTTCACATTGTAGGGGTAATTATATATTACGAGATCCCTGTACTTACGAAATTTAAATATTTAATCTTAATTTTTCTCACATTATCAATTTTATCATGAATGAAATGGGTAAAAAATTAATTACTTGTAAACTTTTAGTATCAGCAAGAATGCATGGATGTAAACTCATATAATCCCCTTTCTTGTATTTTTTTGGATTTCTAATCACTAATCAACACCTAGGTGAAGCCGATCTATCATATATTTATTTTCACAAAACAAGTATAGTCTTAATTTTTATATGATATCATGGATGCTTTTTCTCTTTGTGTCTATGCTCTTACCAACATTATTCTGGTTCTAGCAGATAAAGAACTTCTAGGTATGGCTGGTGACGTAGGTCGGTGTTCTCGTCTTCATCGACCATTGCGAGATATTTCTCCAATCCTCCTTCTCATATTTGGCTTAGGGGATGTTGCGCTTCTGCTCCTCTCCCCTGCCCTGGGTGGTTGGTAGCTGGTGGTGTTGCACGTCGTCATTGGACTCGTCGTCACTCCCACCGTGGTCTGCCTCGCCCTAACAGTTTAGCACCTTGATCATCCCTCGCTTGATTATGTTACTATTAGTCATAAGTACCCTGTAAGCCAATCACGTAAGTGATGACACATGTGATATGATACGTATTTTTTTGCTTATTATTGTAGGAAAATTTAGGGGCGACATCAGATGCATAGTGGAAGAACAAAAATTAAAAACCCTAAATTTCTCAAAAAAATGTTTGTCATCGTACGAAGATTGTTGCTAAAAAACCTACGAAATTTAAAACCACATATGAGATAGTTATGTTACATAGGGAGATCGTATATCCCTGAATTTCTGTAGATCCGTGGGAGAAGATGAAGGAGGTTAAACATCCTTCTCTTTAGCGGTGATCCACACAGTAGGGGCTACGAAGACACTCCTCAAATCCCTGCCCAAGTCTCCACACTTGTTGGCTGAGGAAGAGAAGGGGAGAGGAGAATAGGAGGTGACAACTAAGAAGCCTAGCCCATATATGGCCATTTAGTTTTCTCCTATTTATAGAGGCCCCTTATCAACTTAGCCCTAATAGATCATGCCCTATTGGGTATTGAATCTCCATCCAACTACCCAAATCTTTTATATTAGTAGATCTTTATCCAATAATATCTCATTGGCTCTTATTGGATCCTATTTATAGGATCCAATAATTCAAGGGTTTAACAGATATCCAATAAGATAAAGGCTTCGACGGATATCTTATATCTAATCTTTTATTTATCACAACACCTACATATGTGTGTGACCCTCTAGGCCAAATATCAGGCTAGCCATAAGTTATACATATTAGAATTTCTTCTAGCTTAGTGAATTATTATCTCCATAATAATTCACTCGAATCACCGACTATGAACATACTAGGCCACTACCCCGCAGTCCCTAGACGATACAGGGGAATCCAATCTAATGGACCTGTCTATCCTCAATTATCATGTACCTATAGTCCCTCATCTATCTAATATCCCAAAGACCGTATACCGGGCATGGTGCTGTCAGGCCTATACGGTTTCTCTTCGAGTCTCGCTCTAATCGGATTCTCCCATAGAACTCTTTCTCTCTCAATTAAAAAGACCTTGGCTAGGGATTTGTTTGAGCAAGAACACATGAGATATTCCTCTCATGATACCAAGAGCAAATTATCCTTTATCGATACTTAATAACCCTCGTAAGGTAATGTCCATGGATCTGTGCAATGAGAATCAGATTGTGATGAGATCATGATAATGAGACTGATTCGCTTTAAACATATACCCTGAATAATCCTTGTCATAGGTTACTCGAGAGAGATATCAAGATAATCGAATAGACTAGTGTGCTGTATACTCATCTATATGATAGAGGCGGTTGGTCTCATAGATACTCGTATGGGGTCACTAAGGATATAATGTATATGCTAATTGGAGAATGAGTTCACTGATTGATCAACTTATAGAATGTTGGATGGTTGATGGTACTACTGGTTATAGGTGCCCTGCAAGCCAATCACATTAGTGATGACACGTGTGACATGATATGCATTACTTTTACTTATTATATTATTTAATATTTTATTAATTTATATTTCTTGTTGTATGAATATGTATATTGTGATATCCATGGATATGTGCAATAGGAATCAAATCATTAGGAGACCATGATAATGAGACCGATTCACATTTAAACATCGACCCTAAATAATCACGGTCATATGTTACTCGAGAGGGATATCGAGATAACTGGATAGACTAATGTTGAATCTCAAATTTTGATGATGAAACCAATCGATAAGTGTTTATGTTTTAATCTGCATTTTGAGTGACGTAGGATACTTCGATCAGGATGAGACAATTAAAGTAGGAAAAATCATGGTGTGCCGGGGGAAAACATGTCAGAAGATTAGACGTCGGACTGGTGGATCGGTTGATTTATCGATAGAAGGCTTTGAGTCATGGATTCGGGTATCGGGCCAAGAAGAGCGGATATTGCGCTAAGGATATCGGAGTTGTAGAGTCAACTGGCCGATTGAGCAATAGGCTGCAAGAGAGGACGATGCGCCGAAGAATCGGACGAAACGTCGAGGGACCAATGACATGCCAAACAACTTGATTAATACTTAGTATTAATTGTCTAGATCGAAGTATATTTTTACATGTGCAGGATTAACTACGATAGCAAGGCATGAAGCAAAATGAAGCCCTAGAGTCAAGGACGTAATTACATTGGGAATTCGAGAGTTCGTCGGAAGTCCAAACATTCGTCGGAAGTTCTGGAGGAACCAGCCGAGAAGTCTCGGAGCTTGTCAAAGAAGCTCATCGGAACTCGCTAAGAAGATCATCATGAAATTCAGGAGCTTGCTGGGAGCCCATCGGAACATTGCCGAGAGATCGTCGGAAGTTCGCCGGAAGATCGCCGGAAGCTCGCAGGAAGAATAAACATAGGGACTTGTTTAGCTTAGCAAATGTCTTAGGATTTTATAGTTAGCGCGTAATTGGACTTGGATTTGAGCCAACCCAATTAGGACCAACTTGGCCCATGTATGAACTGTGTTGGGCTCAATAAGAAGCCTAAACAGTGCCCTAAGAAATCTCACCGTCGTGGCATAGTCTTCGAGACTATGTTAGGTGGTGGTACCGCCAATCTGGGTGGTTATACCACCCCTGGCAAGGTGCCAGGCAGTGGTACCGCTAGTCTGGGCAGTGGTACCGCCTAGCACTACCCCCTAGGCGGTAGTACCGCCAGACTTGGGCGATGGTACCGCCCAGCGCAGGTGGTGGTACCGCCTGTGCCCAGGGAACCCGGGATAGAAAAGTTTTAGGCTCCAAGTTTGAATCAACTTGAAGCCTATGAATACCCCTCTCATCCCTGGTTAAACAACACAAGCATAGAAAGATTAAAAGAGAGAAAACGCTATTGTGATCATAAGTGTATTCCCTCCTCTAGCTTAAACTTAGATTCCTGTTAAGAGAGGAGAGTGAGTGCTTGTAAGGGTTATATCCTAAACCTAGTAAAAGGAAAAGAGGGGTGTAAAAGGTGATTGGCCTTCGCCTATTGAAGGAAGGCCTCTAGTGGACGCCGATGACCTCGTCAGAGGAGGAAGCCGAAAGTGGATGTAGGTCACGTTGACCGAACCACTCTAAAAATCTGGTTTACTTTTCTATTGTTGCTACTACCTTACTGCAAACCTCTTTAAGTGCTTACTACCTTCAATTCATAAACGAATGCTTTTAAGTTATATTTCCGAGATCGATTTTCAACGTAAACGGTTTTATCACAACGAAGATTTTTGAAGACGTAATTTTTATCGCTACACTAATTCACCCCCCACCCTCTTAGTGCTAACCCCGACCTCTTGATCTTAATAAGTAGTATCAGAGCCATGATTTTCTAATTTGGTTTAACACCCAAATAGAAATGATTCTTTTTGGCTTTCAAGAGGGTCACTCTCTCAATCGTCCTTCCTTTTTCAATGGGATAGACTACACTTATTGAAAAACTCGAATGAGAGTTTTCTTGCTTTCGATTGATTTAAATTTATGGCATATAGTCGAAAACAGATTTGAAATGTCTTCTCTTCCAATGAAAGATTAGAATGATTTGGAGAAGAAGACATTTTTTTTAAATACTAGAGCTATGAATGCTCTATTTTGTGCCTTAAATAAAACGGAGTTTAATTGGGTTTCTTTGTGTGAAACGACTTTCGATATTTGGCGCACTCTTGAAATCACACATAAAGGAACTAGCAAAGTTAAAAATTCAAAAATTAATTTTTTAATACATAATTTTGAGCTTTTTCACATGAAAACAAGTGAAACCATTAGAGACATGTACACCCATTTTACGGATGTCATCAATGGTTTAAAAGCTCTTGGTAAAAGCTTTTTGAATTTTGAACTTGTTAACAAGATTTTGCACGTATTTTCTAAAACTTGGGATTCAAAAGTAATCGTTATTCAAGAATAAAAAAAATTAAATATTTTTTTGATCGAAGAACTAATAGGGTCTTTGATGACCTATGAAATAACGTGCAATGTATGTGAAGAACTCGAAAACCACCTTCCAAAGAATAGAAAAGATTTCGAACTTAGAACATTTGAAGACCACTCGAGCATAAACTCAAGTGATGGTGAACTTGAACATACTAAGAAATTTAAAAAGTTCATAAAACAAAAATTAAAGAACAAAAAGAACACAACTACTTGCTTTGAATGCAAGAAGAAGAACAAAAATTGGGATGAATTGAGCTCCTCCGAAGATAAAGAGAAAATCAAGAAAGGCAAGGTGGCAAACTATGCCTTAACGACTTTCGACGATGAGGTAATCGAAACCCCTTTAATTTACTTCAAAATTACATAATGCTTTTCATGATGTATTTTTTTTTAATTTAGTTTAGAATTAATTTTTCTTAAAAATTACATGTTTAAAAATAAAAATGTAAAAATTATGATCATGCTAGTAATTTTGAAAATGATAATGAAAATTGCATGTTTAATAAAAATGCAAAAATAAAATTGGATCATGCTTACCTTTCCAATGACTTTAAAAATAATCATGAAAAATATATATTTTATGTTAAACAAACAAAATAATTTTGTTTGAAAATATGAAATCATGCTTAATGAGTTGATCTTTCGAAATAATGCATGATGATTTTTACGATTTATGGACTATCGATTTTTATGGTAATGAAAGTGACTTTTTCGGTTTTAAAAATGATGTAATGGAAATATTAAATGTTTTGATACTATGATTGATGATTTTATGCATGAGATTTTAAAATTATACATGATAATTTTTGTGATTTATTGGTCTTGATGATTTTTATGATGAAATTCATTTTTTGATCATAAAAGTTGATGCATGTTTTTATTTGCAATAAAAAGATAAACACATACTTGTATGAGACCAATAATTTAAGATAAAACATCTCTATCTTATTGATTTTTTGATAAAAGATTAATTAATCCATGTATATTATGCTTTTGTAAATCTCTTGGACTATGAAAATGATTTGATGAATTTGAATGAGTTTTTATCAAAATTATAATTTCTCATGAAATCTTTTATATGAATCAAGATTTTTCATGATCTCCTAAGAATTCTTTACGTTATTTATTTAAGAGGAGATTTGTTAAAATGAATCACGGTTTCTCTTGATTTCTCAGAATTTTGACTTTAAAATTTTTTTATTAATCAAGATTGTCTACTATGATTCTTTCTTTTAGCTATTTGAGTTATCAAAAAAGAATCATTATATGTCTCTATACTCATGATTTATCTTCATGATCTTTGATATTTTATCTCTTATGATATGATTTTATTATGTAAAATTCTTTGAATCTATGAAGTATATCTCATCACTAAGTTCTTTTTGATATTCTTCATGTGATGATATGAATGCATGAAACACTTATGATAATGATGCATGCAATGATGAAATATTCATGATAAAATAATTGTTTTGACATTCATGACTTAAATTTTCATCTATGCTATTTACCTTTGCTATAATTTGAAAATTGATATAATGGGTCTTCCCAAGAATTTCTAGCGTGCACATCATGAAAAGAGGCAAACTTGTTAGCTTGCACAAGTTTAAAAGATGCAAAAATATTTTAGCGTGCTCATCTCAAAAAGAGAAGCAAAGATTGCTAACTTACATATTTCTAGAAGCAAAAGTGCTATCTTGCCTATCGCAAAGAAAAGCAAATATGCCAACTTGCACATCTTTAAAATTGCTTGCCCAAACATTACAAAGGAAGCAAAAATTTGCTAGCTTTCAACTTGTATATTTCAAGAAGCAAGAGTTGCTTTCTTGAACATCTCTAATTTGCTAGCTTGTATAATGTAGAACTTGCTATCTTGAATATTACAAAGAAGTGTTATCTTGCCTATCCCAAGAAGCAAAAATGCTAAACTTACACATCTAGCAAAATTTACAAACTTGCAAAAATCAAAATTTTTGCTAACTTACATAATGATAAAATTAGAAAGCAATGATTTGAATTTATATTCCAAACACTTGATAGTTTGAACTTCTCCTTTTTGTTGATGACAAAGGGGGAGAAGTATGTTGATGTCATGCATGATTTGATCATGACATGTTGCTTGGATTTTTGAATCCAAGAGTTTCTATCAATAAGGAACATTGATAGGGGGAGTTTGTTTAAACTCCAGGAGTTAAGATTAACTCCATCGTCGATTGGTTGTCATCATCAAAAAAGGGGAGATTATTGAATCTCGGATTTTGATGATGAAACCAATTGATAAGTGTTTATATTTTAATCTACGTTTTGAGTGATGCAGGATGCTTCGATCAAGATGAGACAATTAAAGCAGGAAAAATCATGGTGTACCGAGGGAAAACATGTCATAAGATTGGACGTCGGACCGGTGGATCAGTCGACATATCAACAGAAGGCTTCGGGTCATGGATTCGGGCATCGGGCCAAGAAGAGTGAATATTGCACCAAGGATATCGGAGTTGCAGAGTCAACTGACTGATTAGGCAATAGGCTGTAAGAGAGGACGAAGAATTGGACGAAACGTCGAGGGACCAATGACATGCCAAACAACTTGATTAATTCTTAGTATTAATTGTCTAGATCGAAGTATGTTTTTACATATGCAGGATTAACTACGATAGCAAGGCATGAAGCAAAATGAAGTCCCGGAGTCAACAACGCAATTACATTGGAAGTTCGAGAGTTCGTCGAAAGTCCGGGCGTTCGTCGGAAGTTCTAGAGGAACTAGCCAAGAAGTCTCAGAGCTTGCTAGAGAAGCTCAACGGAACTCGCTAAGAAGATCGTCGTGAAGTCTAGGAGCATGCCGGAAGTTCACCGGAATATTGCCAAGAGATCGTCGGAAGTTCGCCGGAAGATCGTCGGAAGAATAGACATAGGGACTTGTTTAGCTTAGCAAATATCTTAGGATTTTGTAGTTAGTACGTAATTGGGCTTAGATTTGGGCCAACCCAATTAGGGGCCAGCTAGGCCCATGTAAGATCTGTGTTGGGCCTAATAAGAAGCCCAAACAGTGCCCCAAGAAGTCTCACCATCATGACACAATTTTTGAGACTATGTTAGGCAGTGGTACCGCTAGTCTGAGCAGTTATACCGCCCCTGGCAGGGTGCCATGAGTGGTACCACCAATTTGGGCAATGGTACCGCCAATCTGGGTAGTGGTACCGCCCAGCACTACCCCCTAGGCGGTGGTAACGCCCAGGGTAGTGTCAGTCAGACTAACACTGGGCGGTGGTACCGCCCGTGCCTAGGGAACCCGGGATGGGAATGTTTTAGGCTTCAAGTTTGAATCAACTTGAAGCCTATAAATACCCCTCTTATCTCTAGTTAAAGAACACAAGCACAGAAAGATTAAAAGAGAGAAAATGCTGCTGCGATCATAAGTGTATTCCCTCCTCTAGCTTAAACTCAGATTCCTGTTAAGAGAGGAGAGTGAGTGCTTGTAAGGGTTATATCCTAAATCCGGTAAAAGGAGAAGAGGGGTGTAAAAGGTGATTGGCCTTCATATATTAAAGGAAGGCCTCTAGTGGACGCCAGTGACCTTGTCGGGGGAGAAAGCCGAAAGTGGATGTAGGTCATGTTGACCGAACCACTCTAAAAATCTGGTTTGCTTCTCTATTGTTGCTACTACCTTACTGCAAACCTCTTTAAGTGCTTACTGCCTTCAATTCATAAATGAATACTTTCAATTTATATTTCCAAGATCGGTTTTCAACGTAAATGGTTTTATCACAACGAAGATTTTTGAAGACATAATTTTTACCGCTGCACTAATTAACCCCTCCCCTCTTAGTGCCGACCTCGACCTCTTGATCCTAACAACTGATGTACTATATACCCATCCATATGATAGAGCCAGCTAGTCTCATAGCTGCTCGTGTGGGAACACTAGGGATACAATACAAGTGCTCATTGGAGAATGAGTTCACTAATTGATCCACTCACGGAATATTGGATGGTTAATGATGCCTTATACCTCAGTGATAGGGTCTATCATGTATGTCATGCTATATACCAAGTATGATATAATGAATGCTCTAAGTGTCATAAGCATGTATTAGGTGGATCCAGGCTTGGAGCACTAAAAAGTAGTAAATGTTAGGATCAAGAGCGCACTAAGAGGGGGGGGGTGAATTAGTACAGCGGAAAACTTTTACGATTTAAAAGACTTATTGCGATTAAGATCGATTTAACAAAAGCAGTTTCAACTCAATCCTTTTGAATGAATGTTGAACTTGAAACTTTTTGGGAAATACCAAGAGAAGAATAAGGTGATTTGCAGCAACACAAATCAAACAACTGAAAAAATGTCAGTTTCGTAAAGCTTTCGTACAAGTAAAATAGATTTCGAAAAATGTTTATGTCAAAGCGTAAGTAGATGTAGTTAAGTATAGTAAGGAGGAGAGGCAGTTTGCTTATAAAGGAAAGATGCTCAAAGTAAATGTAAACCAAGATTTTAGAGTGGTTCGGTTAACGTGACCTACATCCACTATTGGCTTCCTCCTTCGACGAGGTCATTGGTGTCCACTAGAGGCCTTCCTTCAATAGACGAAGGCCAATCACCCTTTTACAGCTTTTCTCCTTTTGACGGGCTTAGGAGACAACCCTTACAAGTTTTCACTCCTCTCTTGGATGATCTCAACACTTAGAAGAAAGAAGGAGGAGAACTCTAGTTTACAACACTTTAAGGCCTCAAAGACTCAAGATTAAAGTAAGTTTTCGGTTTACTTTCATGCAGGAAATGGTGAGGTTTATATAGACCCTAATGAGTTTGAAAATGGAGCTTAAAAGTATCCATTCTCGGATTTTCGGGGTCCTGACAGTACCACCGTCATAACTGGGCGGTACTACCGCTTGTCATCTATCACTGAGTGGTACCACCGCTCAGTTTGGGCAGTACTATCGCCTGATAGCGCTCGAAGACCGAGCTCAGGCGGTACCACCGCTTGATAGGGGCAGTACCACCGTTGGCTGTAATAACTGTCGGCAATACCACCGCTTGACAGGGGTGGTACTACCACCTAGAATTCCTGGGAGACCGAGTCTCCTAGGCACTGCCACCACCAGCCAGGAATTTTGGGTCCGAATGGACTGTTCCATTCGGCCTAATTTGGGTTTGTTAAGGGCCCAATTGGCCTCTAATTAAGTTAGTGGGATTACCTCCCAATCCTAACTTAATCTACACACTAACTACGACAATTAAGACATCATTATTGTAATTCGTGTTTCGGTGCGTTAATCGCTTCTTCCGGCGAGCTTCTGGCGAACATCCGACGAACCCTCGGCGATGCTTCGACGGACTCCCGGCAAGCTCCTGGACTTTGCGACGATCTTCTTGGTGAGTTCCGACGAGCTTCTTTGGCAAGCTCCAATATGTCTTGGATGGTTCCCGCAAAACTTCCGACGAACGTTTGGACTTCCGACGAACTCTTGAACTCCCAATTTGATCTTGGTCTTGACTCCGGCTCAACACCTACTGCATGTCTTACTGCCATTGTAGTTAATCCTGCATACTTATCTCAACATATAGATTAGATAAACAAATGATAATTGACTTCATCATCAAGATTCGAGATTCAACAATCTCCCCCTTTTTGATGATGATAATTAATTGATGATAGAGTTAACCTTAACTCCCCCTATCTATATGCCATACTTGAGATAAGTCATTCTTGAATTCAAAGCCTTTGAATTCAAGAGACATATTGATAAGTTAATTTCATTTAAACTTATCAATACCCTCATCATGATTCCTATCATGATATAGCAATTCTAAAAATGATGTCAAGGCATGACATCCATTTTCAAGTCTTATATTTCAAATGTGAAGGATAGCAATCATATCAATTCATCATATGGTAAGATATTAATTTGTAAAATTGCAAGTTGAGCTCTAGATATCTTATCATTAATGCAAACATTTCAAGTGTATAGCAATTCATTCTATCATCAATTTACCACATATTTCTCCCCCTTTGTCATCAACAAAAAGGAGAGCGATTCAACAATAAGTATAGTAAATATTCATGTAATGTTTCAAATTGTAAATAAATTCATACAAATTATATTTCAAGCAATTATGACATGATATCATTCAAAAGTTCATTAAAGAGATAGCTTTCATGACTTCTTCCCTTTTCTTTATCATCAAAACTTTGCATGAGAGAGGAAAGTAAGGAGGAAAAAGCCATTTAGAACCCACTTTGAATAAAGTTAAAAACGTTAAGCGAGTTTCATTTCATTTTTTACTAAAATTGATCATGCTTTAATTTTTCACAAGGATCAAGATATACATGTGAAATTAAATCCTTGCAAGTGTTTATCTCAAAAAAGAAATCTTCCTTCATCAAGAAGGAATTCATGTGAAAGAATCATTACATCAAATCCATTTCTCGATTAAAAATTCAAAAGATAAATCCATAAAAGATGCATTTGTCAATTAATTCCATGTGTCAAAAACTCATTAAGTGATGGAGCATGGATATGAAATAGACTTGATATTGCATAGACTTATGAAGGCTCCATTCAAGGAATACATAAAGTCCGGAAAAGAAATACAACAAAATCATGCATTCGGACAATGTTTTGTCATAGCTTTTCAATCCCAATCATGAAGATAAACATGATATTGCATGATCATAGAAACTTTTAGCATCAAGGCACACAATTTTCAATACAGAATTGAAGTGAATGATCAAAGAATCAAGAAAGTCCGAAAATGAGATTTAATGAATTCATGCATTCGGACAAGTCAACATTCTTATTTCTCTTATAATAAAATCAAATTGTTCTTCACTTAAAGGTTTTATAAAAATATCGATCAATTGATATTTTGTATCAATAAACTCTAAGATTACATCATGGTTAGTGATATCATATAAAGTGATGTCTAATGTTAATATGTTTTATTCTAGAGTGTTAAATGAGATTCTTTGTTAAACATATTGCACTTGTGTTATCACATTTAATGAAAATATTTTTAAAATAAATTTTATAATCCTCTAAAGTATTTTTCATCCACACAACTGCACTAGCTGCAATATACTCAACTTTGGTTGTTGATAGTGCAACCGAGTTTTGTTTCTTGGATGACCAGGAAATAAGGGCATGTCCTGAAAATTGACATGTTCTTGATGTGCTTTTTCTATCTAGTTTACATCCAGCAAAATCCACATCAACATAAGTAATTAACTCAAAATTCTCGGATTTTGGATACCATAATCCTAGATTCGTGGTTTCTTTAAGATATCTAAGTATTCTTTTAACTGCTTTGAGATGAGATATCTTAGGATTAGATTGAAACCTGGTACAAAATCCTACACTAAACATCATATCTGGTCTAGTTGCAGTGAGATAAAGTAAACTTCCTATCATACCCCTATAAGTTTTTTGATCAAAGCTTTCTCCATTTTCATCAATTTCTAATTTAGTGGAGGTGCTCATAGGAGTATTGATAGCTTTTGAGCTATCAATATTAAACCTTTTTAGTAAATCTAAAGTATATTTTGTTTGACTAAGAAAGATGTCATTACTTAGTTATTTGATTTGTAAACCCAAAAAGAAAGTTAATTCCCCGATCAAACTCATTTTAAATTCAAGACTCATACTTTTAGCAAATGATTCACAAAGAGATTCATTCGTTGAACTAAAAACAATATCATCAACATAAATTTGAACAATAAAAAAATTATTTTTAAAATTTTTGATAAATAATGTAGTATCGACCTTGCCTTTAGAGAAATTATTTTCAATAAGAAATGAACTAAGTCTCTCGTACCAAGCCCTTGGGGCTTATTTTAAACCATAGAGAGCTTTAGTTAATTTAAACACATGATTAGGGAAACTATTATTCTCAAATCTGGAAGGTTGTTTAACATAAACTTCTTCGGAAATAAAGCCATTAAGAAAAGCACTTTTAATATCCATTTGAAACAACTTAAAATTATTACTATTAGCATAGGTAAGAAGCATCCTTATGGCTTCTAATCGAGCCACAAGAGCGAAGGTTTCTTCGTAATTGATACATTCTTCTTGGTTAAAACCTTTGGCCACTAATCTAGCCTTGTTTCTAACCACGATACCAGATTCATCTTGTTTATTACTAAAGACCCATTTAGTACCAATAACTAAATGGTCATTTGGCCTAGGAATAAGTTTTCATACCTCATTTCTCTCAAATTGATTTAACTCATCTTGCATTGCGATAATCCATGAATCATCTTTCATAGCTTCGTCAATACATTTTGGTTCAATTTGTGAGAGAAAAGTGACATTGGCACAAACATTTTTAAAAGAAGAACGTGTTTGAACCCCCTTAGATGTGTCGCCTATGATTAACTCCTTAGGATGAGCATCTACATACTTTCAATCCTTGATAAGGATGTTTCGGAAGTAGATACATCCAAGTTGCTAGTTGGAGAAGAGGTTTCATTTAAATTCAAGGTATCAAAGTTAACACCATCATCAAAATTATTTTTTTTTTTTAATTTCGAAAATCTCATTAAAAACAACATGCATGGATTCTTCTTTAATTAAAGTTCTTTTATTGAAGATACGAAATGTTTTAGAAATCGAAGAATAGCCAAGAAAAATTTCTTCATCGGATTTAGCATCAAATTTTCCTAAGTCATCTTTTTCATTCAAGATAAAACACTTACACCCAAAAACTTTAAAATATGAAACATTGGGTTTTTTATTGTTCCATAACTCATAAGGAGTTTTGGTGAGTAAGGGTCTTACTAGAACTCTATTCATGACATAGCAAGTTGTGTTTACGGCTTCAACCCAAAAATATTTGGGTAGGCTATGTTCATTCAACATGGTTCTTCTTGTCATTTCTTGCAAATTTCTATTCTTTCTTTCTACTACTCCATTTTGTTGACGATTTCTTAGAGTAGAGAAGTTGTGGTTGTATCTATTAGATTCATAAAATTCTTGGAAATCATGGTTTTGAAATTTTCCATCATGATCACTTCGAATTGTTGAAATCATAAAACCCTTTTCATTTTGAACAAGTTTACAAAACTTGGTGAAATATCTAAAGCATTCACTTTTGTATTTCAAGAAATAAGTCCATGTATATCTACTATAATCATCTACAATGACAAAAGCATATTTGCTACCTCCTAGGCTTGATATAGAAATTGGTCCGAATAAGTCCATATGGATCAATTACAAAGGTCTAGAGGTGCTTATTTGATTCTTAGGTTTGAAGCTATCTTTTATTTGTTTTCCTAATTGACAAGCATCACACACATTATCTTTGACAAACTTGATATGAGGAATTCCTCTTACAAGTTTTTTAGATAAAATTTGGATGATTAGTTTTATGCTAGCATGACCTAATCTCCTATGCCAAAGCTAAGCATCATCATTCAAAACCGAAAAACATATTTCATTACAAAGGTTATTAATGTCAATGGTGTATATGTTATTTTATTTTAATACAATCATAGATGTATTTTTGTGTGTTTTTCAATAATGCAAGCATTAGATTCAAATTTAACAATATATCCTTTATCACATAATTGACTAATGCTCAAGAGATTACATTTTAAACCATCAACTAACAAAACATCTTCAATAAAAGTTGGATTTATTACCTATGGTTCCTTTGTCAATGATTTTACCCTTGTTGTCTTCGAAGGTGACATATCCTTCATCTATTCTAGTGAGCTTAGAGAATTGAGATGGATCTCCAATCATATGCCTTAAGCATCCACTATCAAAGTACCATCTCTTGCTCCTAGCTTGTGATGGTATACGTTTCTACAAAAGAGGATGATTTTTAGGTACCCATTTGATCTTGGGTGCCTCAAAAACCGATCTAAATTGCTTATCATATTGCATAGAGTTCTTTATGGTTCCTTTAGGAACTCAAATCAATTTGTTTGGACTAACCTTCTTGAATGGATAATGATAAGTTATATGTCCATGTTTACAATAAAAGTTGCATTTGTTTTGGTGCGAAATATGCAAGATAGGGCCTTTAATGAAGGTGGTTGGATTTTGGTGAGAGTTTCTCACAAATCCGATTCCACTTCTTTTATAAACGTAACCCGTATTGGTAAAGATCATGTTCAAGGACTTGCTACCAACCTCAAATTTCTTCAAGGTATTCTTGAGTAGCAAGTTCTCCTTTTGGAGTATTTCTAAATCATGACATTTTGTACATGGAGCTAAACTATCATTATGCTCAATTTTTAATTTATCAAAATTACTAACAAGAGTATCATGCTCCTTTTTTTAACAATTTATATTTTCTACTAATTATTTTACATTCATTAAATAAATCATGAAAAGCATTTAATAATTCATCAAATGATAAATTTGTATCAATTAAATTTGTTACCTCCTCTCTAATGGCCATTAATGTATAATGAGCAACTTGCTCAGTGTTGGACTCCTCTTCTTCGGATGTGCTTGAGTCATCCCATGTCGCTTTGAGCGCCTTCTTCTTTGGTGTTCTCTTCTTGGCTTGGGGACATTCACTTTTATAGTGTCCTGGCCTCTTGCATTCATAGCAAATTACTTGGTCTTTCTTGGGTTCAAATTTATTTTTAGTGTCATTTTTAAATTTATTTTTTTTAATAAATTTTTTAAATTTTCTTGTTAAAAGTGCCAAGTCATCGTCAAAGTCCTCATCACTTGAGTTTTCTCTCAAGTGGTCTTCTTGAGTTCTAAGTACCATATCCATCCTATTCTTTGGAGGGGTGTCATCATGCTCTTCATGAGCTTTACATGTCATTTCGTGGGTCATTAGTGACCCAATTAATTCTTCAAGAGGAAAGTTGTTTAAATCTTTGGCCTCTTAGATGGTCGTGACTTTAGGGTCCCAACTCTTTGGAAATGATCTTAAAATTTTATTAACAAGCTCAAAATCTAAAAAACTTTTACCGAGTCCTTTCAGACTATTGACAACATCCTAAAACGGGTGTACATGTCTCCTATGGTCTCACTCGGTTTCATTCGAAATAGTTCATAAGAATGTATCAAAAAGGTTGATTTTTGACTCTTTCACTCTACTCATGCCTTCGTGAGTCACTTCGAGTGTGTGCCAAATATCAAAAGCAGTTTCACAAATCGAAATACGATTGAACTCGTTTTTATCTAGTGCATAAAATAAGACATTCATAGCCTTTGCATTTAACGCGAAAGTCTTCTTCTCCAATTCACCAATCGATCATTGGAAGAGAAGACTTTTGCAATCCATTTTCTACAATATTCCAAAGCTCAAAATCTATAAAGATAAGGAAGATCCTCATTCGAGTCTTCCAATAGGTGTAATCTGTCCTATTGAATATGGGCGGACTTATAATTGAGTGACCCTCTTGGTTCCTAGCAAATGCCATCTCTCTTGGGTTTTAAGCCAACTGAGAGTGAACCTTGCTCTGATACTAATTGTTAGGATCAAGAGCACACTAGGGGGGGTGAATTAGTGCAGCGAAAAACTTTTATGATTTAAAAGACTTATTGAGATTAAGATCGATTTAACAAAAGTGGTTTCAACTCAATCCTTTTGAATAAACGTTGAACTTGAAACCTTTTGAGAAATACCAAGAGAAGAATAAGGTGATTTGTAGCAATGCAAATCACACAACTAAAAAAAATGTCAGTTTCGTAAAGCTTTCATACAAGTAAAACAGATTTCGAGGGACTATAGCGTAGTGGCCTAGTACATCCGTAGGAGTTCTGAGCTAGGAGTTCTGATAGGTATGATTCATGACTTGCTCGATATTGGGCATAGAGGGTCATACACATATGATAGACATTGCGATGAATAGAGATTCAGATATGAGATATCCGTTGGAGCCCATATCTTATTGGATATCCAATAAGCCCCTGAATTATTGGATCCTATGGATGAGATCCAATAAGAGCTAATAATAGATTATTGGGTAGAGACCCACTAATCTAAGAGGTTTGGCTAGTTGGATGGAGATCTAGTACCCAATATGGTAGGATCCATTAGGGTTAAGTTGACAAGGGGCCTCTATAAATAAGAGGGAACCAAAGACCCATAGGCTAGAGGTTCTTTTTGGTTACCTCCTCCTATTCTTCTCTCCCTCTCTCCTCCTCATACTGCAACCCCTATTTGGGGCATGTGGATAGTAAGAAGAGGCATCCCCTTCTTGATTGTATGGTGCGCATGAGGAAGAGTTTTGGATAGTGATTTGAGGAGCATCTTCATAGCCCCTACCACATAGATCACTACTAGAGAGGAGGATAGTTGACCTCCTTCATCCTCTCTCATAGATCTGTAGATTTTTAGGGATATATAATCTCCCTAGGTAATTCTCTTATATGCAATTGTTTTAGTTTTGCAGGTCTTTGCGCACCAACTTTTCATGATGAGCGATGAAATCTTATTTTATGCAAGCATTCTGAGATTTTATTTTTTTTATTCTTTCATTGCGCATATGATATTACCCTAGATTTTTTAATAGTAAATAGCATGACATACATGATAGACCCTATCGTTGAGGCATAGGGTATCCTATCCATGGTCGCCCCTTTTTCAGGAGTCTTTGAGGATATACTCTTATAAAGAAATATCTCATGTCTCATCGGTGTGAGACTTCTCTTGAAATTTTTCATGCCAAACCTTTTGACAATGGTCTCTGTGTACCTGGACTAGGATAAGCCAAGCATCCTTTTGGATCTATCTCTATAGATCCGAATCCCCAAGATATATGATGCTTCTCCTAAGTCTTTCATGGAGAAGTGTCTAGATAACTAAGCCTTTACTATGGATAGTATTCCTATATCATTCCTAATGATCAGGATGTCATCCACATATAACACTAAGAAGGTGATAGCACTCACTTACTTTCTTGTATACACAAGGCTTATCTTCGTTCTTAACAAAGTCATAATATCTGATCACCTCATCAAATCTTATGTTCCAACTTAGAAAGCTTGCTTCAGTCCATAGATGGATCTAAGTAACCTACATACCTTATTTGAGTAGTCCTTAGACACAAATCCCTTAGGTTGTATCATATACACCTCATCCTCGAGGTTACCATTGAGGAACGCGGTTTTAACGTCTATTTGTTAGATCTTATAATCATAGTGTGATGCAATAACTAATAGTATTCGGATGGATTTTACCATAGCTATGGGTGAGAAGGTTTCGTCATAGTCAACACCTTGCCTTTGACGATATCCTTTAGCCACTATCCTTGCTTTATAGGTCTCTACCTTTCCATCTACTCCGATCTTCTTCTTAAAGTTTGACTTGTAACCGATGGGTACAATACCCTCGGGTGCATCAACTAGGTTCCAAACCTTATTGGAATACATGGAATCCATCTCAGAATTCATGGCTTCTTGCCACTTCTCAGAGTCTATACTCGTAATAGCCTCCTTGTATGTCTGAGGATCAATTTCTTTAATATCTTCTCCTCTAATATGTCCCACATATCTCTTAAGAGGATGAGATACTCTGTCAGATCTATGTAAAGTCGAAACTTGTGTGCTAGGTGATGGGATATAAAGTGGAATAACCTTTGTATATGAATAAGTACTAGAAGACAATAATACACAACGAAATTAAATGAAATCATAATCAAATGAAACACCAAGATATACGTGAAAAAATCCCTTTAATGTGAAGGGTAAAAACCATGGGGCAAACTAGAAATAATCTACTATAATAATAATGAATATACAAATCTTAATCTCTTACCCAAAACCCTAGCAACAATCACAAGAGAATAACTGGGATACAAGGATCACGTCACTGTGCTCAATATATAAATCCTCCCTAAATAATCACAGTAAGAATCTACTATAGATTTGATCTAACCTGAGATAAGAACACTGTTGGATGATTGAGAACAGTCTCTCTGCGTTGTCCTTGTTTTCTTCCCTTTCTTTCTCCTTGGATTTCTATCTTTTTCTCCTCCTTTTTGTTGCTGCAAGGATCACCATGTTGCTGCAGTTTTTCTCCCAAAAACGTAGCTACCTCCCACCCAAAACGCAGCCACCACACCTCACTTATATTGATCTAGGGTTAGGTCAAAGGGGTGTGGGCTGATAAAGCCCACCATGGGCTAAACCCACTATGGGCTGTTAGCCCAACACTAGGTACCTGAACAGACTCAGGCTGTGGAGTGGTGCTTGAACTAGGTTCTCCAATCTCGCTCAACTTTATCACGCTCCCACTGTCTCCATCTAGAATGTGTTCCTTCTCAAGGAACACCGCTCTCTTGGCTATAAAGACCTTTTGGTTCTCAAGATAATAGAAATAATACCTACAAGTTTCATTGGGGTATCCCACAAACTTGCACTGTTCTATCCTCGATTCCAACTTATCGGGGTTGTGTCTTTTAATATGGTCAAGGCAGCCCCAAATCTTAACAACCTTAAGATCAAGCTTCTTCTCTTTCTATATCTCATATGGTGTAGACACTACCAACTTCGTTGGAACTCTATTCAGAAGGTAAGTTACGGTCTCTAGGGCATATCCCCAGAATGAGATGGGTAGGTTGGTGAAGCTCATCATGCACCGCACCATGTTTAATAGTGTATAATTTCTCTTTTCAGATATACCATTGAGCTGATGTGGATATAGATGTGTCTATTAGGATAGAATCTCATGGTCCTTAAGGAACTGTGTGAACTTTGTATTCAAGTACTCACCTCCTTGATCTGATCGAAAAGTCTTGATACTCCACTTCATTCTTATACTCTCCGAATTTCTCAAAGGTCTCGAACTTCTACTTAATCAAGTACACATGTATGTACATTGAGAAATCATTAGTAAAAGTAATAAAGTATGAGTAACCACCTATGGCATGAGTTGACATGAGTCCATATACATCACTATGTATGAGTTTCAATAGCTCAGTGGCTCTCTCTCCAATTCCACTAAAATGAGAGTTGGTCAGTTTTTACGAAGGCAAGGCTTAGAAGTTGCATATGACTCATAGTCAAATGGATCTATATATCCATCCTTCAGTAATTTTTGAATCCTTCCTATTAAATCTTGGATTTTGATGATGAAACCAATTGATAGTGTTTATCTGATCTACACTTTGAGTGATACAAGAAGCTTCGATCAGGGAGAGACAATTAAAGTAGGAAGAATCATGTTGAGCCGAAGTAGAACATGTTAGAAGATTGGATGTCGACCCGGAGGATCGGTCAACGTATCGACAAAAGGCTTCAGGCCATGGGTTCGGGCATCGGGCCAAGAAAAGCAAAAATTACGCTAAGGAAATCAGAGTTATGGAGGTCAACTGGCCGATTGGGTAATAGGCCGCAAGAGAGGACGATGCGCTAAAGACTTAAACGAAGCATCGATGAACCAATGACATGCCGGACAATATTTGATTCAAGTTTTGTAATAATTATCTAGATCAAAGTAGGTTTTAAGTGTGCAATATTAACTACAATAATGATCAAGGCATAAAGCAAAATGAAGTCCCGGAGTCAAGAACAAGATTTCGTTGTGAGTTCGAGAGTTCGTCGAAAGTTTTACTGAAATTGGCCGAGAAGTCCAGGAGCTTGCCAAAGAAGCTCATCAGAACTCGCCAAGAAGATCGTCGTGAAGTCCAGGAGCTTGCTGGGAGTCTTAGAACATTGCCAAGAGATCATCAGAAGTTTGCCGAAAGATCGCCGAAAGCTCGTCGGAAGAAACCTAGACTAACCTGACTTGATTTGCTTAGTGTATGCCTTAAAATTCATAGTTAGCATATAATTGGGTTAGAATTGGGCCAATTCAATTAGGGGTCAATTGGGCCTAAGTTTGGGCTGTGGTGGGCTAAGTGAAAAGCCCAAATAGTTACCCAACAGGTGGCACTGTAGGTGGCTTAGTCTACGAGGCACAATCTCCTAGATTATGTCAAGCAGTGGTATCGCCTAGTGTCAGTCGATTGTACAACCAGTCTAGGTAGTGGTACTGCCCAAACACAGCCTTCTAGGTAGTGGTACCGCCTAATATTAGTGTTGCAAGCGATGGTACTGCCCAGCACAAGCGGTGGTACTGCCCAACACAGGCGATGGTATCGCTAATACCCCAAAAACCGGGGATGAGACATTTTTAGGCTCCAAGTTTGAATCCATTTGGAGCCTATAAATACCCCTCTCATCCCTACTAAGATAACATAAGCACAGAGAACTTAAAAATGAGAAAACGCCATAGTAATTACTTAAGAGATCCCCTTCTCTAGCTCTAAGTTTAGAATTCTATTTAGAGATAAGTGAGTGCTTATAAAAGGTTGTCTCCTAAACCTATGAAAAAGAAGTGGGGTGTAAAAAGGTAGTTGATCTTCGCCTGTTGAAAGAAGATTATTAGTAGATACCGGTGACCTCAATGGAGGAGGAATCGGAAGTGGATGTAGGTTACAATGACTAAACCACTATAAATTTTGGTTTGTGCTTCTATTATTTTCATTTACTTACTTTGAAATTGCTTCACTTCCTCCTTACTTTGCTTTCACTACCCTTACGAACAAACACGCTTTCAAGTTATTTTCGTCGAAATCGAATTTTAACACATAAAGATTTTAAACCGACGATTTTATCTGCTTTACTAATTCACCCCCCCCCTCTCTCTTAATACCGCTCTTGATCCTAATATTTTTCTCATATATGTGACCTAGCATACAATGTCATTATTAGGAACGAATTGACACTAAGAGGGAGGGGTGAATTAGTGCAGCAGTAAAAACATCGTTATTCAAAAAATTTTCATTTTGATTAAACTCATTTCAGAAAGATATTAACTTGAAGGCATAAGGGAGTGTAGTGAAAGCAATAAGAAGGTAAAGCAGTTATAGTAAAGGTAAATTGCTCAAAAGAAAATGTAAACTAATTTTATAGTGGTTCGATCGTCATGACCTACATCAATCCACTCTCGATTCCTCTTCACTCGATGTCATGGGCTTCCACTACTAGCCTTCCTTCAATAGGTGAAGACCAACTACCTTTTTACATCTCTCTTCTCATTTTCATGGGTTTAGGAGACAACCTTTTATAAACACTCACTCCTCTCTAAACAGAATTCTAAAGTTAGAACTAGAGGAGGGGATCTCTCAAGTGATTACTATAGCATTTTCCCACTTTTAAGCTTTCTGTGCTTGTGTGTGTTAATCAAGGATGAGAGGGGTCTTTATAGGCTTCAAGTGGATTCAAACTTAGAGCCTAAAAATGTCTCATCCCTAATTTTTGATGTATTGGTGGTACCACCGCCTATGCTGGGCAGTACCACCACCCAGACTAGCGGTTCCATCGCTTGACATAGTCTCAAAGATTATGCCATGACGGTTCCACCTATTGGGTCACTATTTGGGCCTTTCACTTGGCCTAACATAGCACAGGCTTGGGCCCAACCCCTAATTGTGTTGGCCCAATTCCAACCCAATTACGTCTAAAACCTACTTCGATCTAGACAATTATTACAAAGCTAATCAAATGTTGTCCGGCATGTTATTAGTTCATTGGCACTTCGTCCTAATCTTCGGCGCATCATCCTATCTTGCTGCTTATTGCCCAATCCAATTGACCTCCGTAACTCCGATTTTCTTGACGTAATTTCCACTCTTCTTGGCCCGATGCTCGAACCCATGGCCCGAAGCCTTCTGTCGATACGTCGACCAATCCTCTAGCTCGACGTCCAATCTTCTAACATGTTTCACTCTCGCTCAATATGATTTTTTCTGCTTGAATTGTCTCTCCTTGATCGAAGTTTCCTGCATCACTCAAAACATAGATCAAATCCTAAACAGTATCAATTGGTTTCATCATCAAAATCCGAGATTCAACAATCTCTCCGTTTTTGATGATGACAACCAATTGATGATGGAGTTATCCTTAACTCCCCCTATCAATATGTCATATTGATAGAACCTTGAATTCAAATTGAATTCAAGTCAAAGCAATTTTTCGTCATGAATATTTGTAACATATTATATGCATATCATTACATTGCATGCATCATTCAAATCATCATAGTATCAAAATATCAAAGTATATTACATCCTACCATGTATGATTCTCATATCATCATATATTCTCCCCCTTTGTCATCAACAAAAAGGAGAAGTGCATCTAGCTAATTTTTAAGATATAATTTCAAATCATTGCAACATAATCTCAAGTTTTATCATCATGCAAGCTAGTAATTTTCTTTCTTCTCTTTTGAGAAGTGCAATCTTTTTTGCTTCGTTTGCAAAGCACAAGCTAGCAAAATTTTACTTCATGTAAACTAGCAACTTTGGCAAGTTTTACATCATTTTCCAATATATAAGATGTTCACCAAGTTGAACATCTTGGTGATGTTCAAGATAATAACAAGTTCTTTCTTCTCTTTTGAGAAGTACAATTTTTGCTTCCTTTGTAATGTTTAAGCTAGAAATTCTAACAAGTTTTACATTATGCAAGCTAGTAAATTTTTACATCATTTTAGAAAATATAAGCTAGCAATATTTGAGATGTTCAAGAAAGTAACTTTTGCTTCTTGAAATATGCAAATTAGCAATCTTTGCTTCTCTTTTGAGATGAGCAAGCTAACATATTTTTTCATCTTCTTGAATTGTGCAAGCTAGCAAATCTTTCTCTTTTGAGATATGCACATTGGCAATTCTTTCACCCCCTTTGTCATTGGCAAAAAGAGGGGAATAATAAAACAATGATACAATTTATTTCCCTTTATATCAATTTTTAAACTATGACAAAGATGAAGTGTCATTCTTATTTTAATATGCCATAATTGAGATAAATCTTGAATTTAAATTGAATTCAAGTCAAAGTAATTTTAATCATGATTCACATCATATGCAATGCATCATATATATCTGTTGAATCTCGTATTTTGATGATGAAACTACTTGATATATGTTTATGATTTAATCTGCGTTTTGAGTGACGCAGGATGCCTCGATAAGGATGAGACAATTAAAGCAGGAAAATCATGTTGTGCCGGTGGAACATGTCAGAAGATTGGACGTCGGGCTGGTGGATCGGTCGACGTATCGACAGAAGGCTTCGGGCCGTGGACTCGGGCATCAGGCCAAGAAGAGCGGGTATTGTGCCAAGGACATCGGAGTTGCGGAGCCAACTGGCCGATTGGGCAATAGGCCGCAGGAAAGGATGATGCGCCGAAGAATCGGACGAAGCGTCGAGGGACCAATGACATGCCGGACAACTTGGTTAATTGCTTAGGATTAATTGTCTTGATCGAAGTTTTGTTTACATGTGCAGGATTAACTACGATGAAAGTAAGACATGCAGCAGGAGTTGCGCCGGAGTCAAGACAATGATCACATTGGGAGTTCGAGAGTTCGACGGAAGTTCGGACAGTCATCGGAGGTTCTGCGGGAACAAATTCGAGAAGTCCATAAGCTTGCCAAAAGAAGCTCGTCGGAACTCGCCAAGTGGATCGTCGCAAGTCCAGGAGTTTGCCGGATGTCCGCAGGAGCATCACCGAGGGTTCATCGGATGATCGACGGAAGTTCGCCGGAAACTTGCCGGAAGAAGCGATTGACTCACCGGAGCAAGCTGCAAAAATTGTCTTAGGATTTATCGTAGTTAGCACAATGATTAAGTTGGAAATGAGAGGTGATCCCATTAGCTTAATCTTGGGGCAATTGGGCCCCTGAAAAACCCAAATTGGGTCGAATGGATCTACCCATTCGGACCCTGATTGCTGTGGGAGGTACAACCGCCCAAGCCAGGAGGTAGCACCGCCTGAGCTAAGTCTCTTAGGGAGACTGGGTGGTGCAACCGCCCCAGCCAGGAGGTAGCACCGCCTGGGCTCAATCTCCGAGCGAGACTGGGCGGTGCAACCTCTCCTGACAGGAGGTAGCACCGCCTGAGTTCAGTCTTCGAGCTCTGGCAGGCGGTGCAACCGCCCCAGTCAGGAGGTGCAACCGCCTGAGCTCGGTCTTCGAGCTCTGGCAGAGAGGTGCAAACGCCCCTGACAGAGGTGGCACAGCCCAGAGGCTTAGTCTTCGAGCTCTGCCAGGCGGTGCAACCGCCCCAGTCAGGAGGTGCAACCGCCTGATCCCGGAATTCCGGGAATTGACAGTTTTGAGCTCCAAATTTGAACTGGGTTGGGGCCTATAAATACCCCACCCATTCAGCACTGAAACAGAACAACTAACACTCGAAATCTTGATCTTTTTCTGTGATTCTTAGAGCTCAAAATTATTGTAAAGGCCAAAAGTTCTCCTCCCTCTGCTCTTCAAAGTTTTGAGTTGTAAAGAGAGGAGAGAAAATTTCTGTAAGGGTTGTCTCCTAAGCCCGTAAAAGGAGTGAAACTGTAAAAGGGTGGTTGGCCTTCGCCTATTGAAAGAAGGCCTCTAGTTGACGTTGGTGACCTCGTCGGTGGAGGAAGCCAAAAGTGGAGTAGGTCAAGATTGACCGAACCACTCTAAATCTCGGTTTGCATATACTTTGAGCATTTTATCTTTACTACAAACCTCCTAAATAGCTACTTCCTTCTGCGCTTTTACGAACGAGTTTCTAAAATTAGAGCTTTCCGAATCTGCGTTTAGACGTAAATCGGCTTTTTCGTACGATCATTACATTTCAGTTTACGTTTACGTTTTGATTTCAATCATAACTGCAAACTGCCTTCTGTGCATTTACAAAACGTATCTCAAAGTTCAGTATCCTCAAAATTGGCATTTAGACGTAAACCGATTTTATCGTACGAACGTCGCATTTCAGTTTGCGCTTGCATTCTGATTTTCATCATAAACTGCAAACTGCCTTTGTAGATTTACTTTAACGTCATCTCGCTTAATCTTAAGTTAAAGTAATATTAGAATTGGCTTTTACATCGAAATCGTTTTTATCAAACGAACGCAGCTTTCGATTTTAATAGTGAAAGATTTCCGCTGCACTAATTCACCCCCCCCTCTTAGTGCTCTTGATCCTAACAATTGGTATCAGAGCCCGGTATTTCTCATTTCGGATTTACACCCGAGAGAAATGGCTCTTCAAGAGGGCTTATCGGTTGTTCGTCCACCGTTGTTTAACGGATTGGACTACACTTATTGGAAAACTCGAATGAGAGTTTTCTTGATTTCTATGAATCTGGATTTATGGAATATCATTGAAAACAGTTTTCAACTTCCCTCTAAACCGATGAACAAATGGTTGGATTTGGAGAAGAAGTATTTTTCTTTAAACGCAAAGGCTATGAATACCTTATTTTGCGCTTTGGAAAAAAATGAGTTCAATCGGATTTCTACGTGCGAAACGGCTTTTGACATTTGGCGAACACTTGAAATCACGCACGAGGGAACTAGTTGAGTCAAAGACTCGAAAGTTAACTTTTTATTGCATGATTTTGAGCTTTTTCGAATGCAACCAAGCGAGACTATAGGCGACATGTACACCCGTTTCACGGATGTCGTCAATAGTTTAAGAGCTCTTGGAAAATGTTTTTTGGATTTTGAACTTGTAAACAAGATTTTGCGTTCTCTTTCTAAGAAGTGGGATTCAAAAGTAACTGCAATACAAGAAGCTAAAAACCTAAACAACTTACCACTTGAAGAACTAATTGGTTCATTGATGACATATGAAATGGTGCACAATGCATATGATGAACATGTTGAACACAATCACCTTCCAAAGAACAGGAAGGATTTGGAACTCCGGACAAATGAATGCCACTTGAGCGATGACTCAAGTGATGAGGACAATGATAAACTTGAACTTCGAACACTAAATCTTAATAAGTTTATTAAACAAAAATCTAAAATAGACAATGAACTTGAACGAAGGAAGAGGCCAAAGAAGAGGAAGGCAACCAAGGATGAATCAAGAACTTCCAAAGGTGAAACAGCGAATTGGGCTTTGACGGGCTTCGACCACAAGGTAAGTAACTCAACTCTCTTGAATTATTTCAAAATTACATGATGCTCTTCATAATACATTTTCTTTTTAATATAGAATTAATTTTCTTGAAAATTACATGTAAAAAAAAAAATTGATGAAAATGCAAAATTTATGATCATGCTAGTAGTTTTGAAAATAATTATGAAAAATACATATTTTATGATAAACAAACAAAATGATTTTGATTGAAAATATGAAATCATGCTTGATGATATAATGATGTTTTGATACCATGATTTTATTCTATGCATGAGATTTTAAAAATCGTGTTTATTGGTTTTATAATTATGGATGATGAATCTTGCGATTTTCGATTTTCACGGTAATGAAAGTGCCTTATTGATCTTTGTCGTAATAAAACTTGCACTTTCGATTTTAAAACATGCTACATGTTTGGTATAGATGAAATAAAATCATATGAACTAAAACAACTAAAAAGAGAAAAGTATTTTTCTTGAAAATTTATTTTTCTCTACCGTATTGACTTTTTCACTAAGAGATCAATAAAATTATCTATGCCATTTTGAATCTCTTGAAAGTAATGTTGAGATTTTGATGATGTGTTCTTATTGAAATTTATTGAAATGAATCGTGATTTCTTGGAATTATAACTTGAGAATTCTTTTTATAAATCAAAATAACTTACTATGATTCTTTCTTTTTGCTATTTGAGTTATCTAAAAAGAATCATAATATGTCTCTTAATATTCATAATTTGTCTACATGATTCGTAAATCTCATTACCAACTCTTCTTGATATTCCTTATGTGATGATATGAATACATGAAATATTCATTAATTTATTTTGATGTATACAAATGAAAAGTTATGATCATGCATGGTAAGATATAATTTGACAAAATTGATACCATCATGATATAAAGCATTTATGATTTGCAATGATGCATGCAATACTTGAGCTTTTTAATTATGATGTGATGTATTATTGCATATGATGTAAATCATGATTTAAAATGCTATGAGTTGTTACTAAAATGATGTATGTTGATTTAATATCATGAATATTCTAAATGATGAATGTTTGGTATCATGATCAAAATGTTGATAAATAGTTAAAAAATTAAGTATCATGTATGATATGCTCATAATATTGATTGATTTATTCAATATCATGCATGAATGAAATATAAGGTTTTTAAAATTGTGCATGTTCAAATTTGAAAATATAATGATGCATAAATAAGATTGAAACCTTCCCTTGTGATGATTTAGAAATTAATGTAAAGGGTCTTCCCTTCTCTTTCCCAATGACATAGGGGGAGAAAGAGTTGCTAATGTGCATATCTCAAAGAGAAAATTGCTAGCTTTCGTGTCTTAAAATGTTGAAAATTTTTTGCTAGCTTGTATATTATAAACTTGCTATCGTACTATTATGATGATGAGCATGTCTTATCTTCATAATTGTATTTGAAAAACTATGGCAAAAATATGTCCGAATGATTGAACTTATTAAAATTAATTTTCGGACTTTCTTGATTGAATGATCAAATCACTCGACTGCCATGATGATTTTACACAATTACATGCCCTAATAACAGGTTGGAAATTATGTGCTTTGGATACAAAAAATTTCATGATAATAAGCATGTTTTGTCCTCATGATTGTATTTGAAAATCAATAGCACAGCCTTGTCCGAATGCATGAAAGTGTTAATTTCATTTTCGGATTCTCTTAACTATTGGCATCCTAACAATTGGATTTTCGAATTATCCTCTTCCAGACTTAATAAGCATATGTCATATCAAGTTTAATTCATATCATTAATTTTTGACATATGGAATCAATCAGCAAATACATCTCTTATACACTTATCATGTGAACAATATTTTGTTTTGAGAAATGGATTTGATGAAATGATTCCTGCTTATAAATTCCTTCTTGAAAAAGGAAGTCATTTTTACGTACAAGGATTTGATACATATCTTGATACTTGTAAAAATGAAGTGTGCTTTAATATCTTATCGATTTTAACTTCATTCGAGTAAGCTCAGAAATAGCTTTCCTCCGTCATGCAAAAAGAAAATAACAAATAAAATGGAAGAAGTTTTCAAAGCTATCTCCATGTCATGTTTTCCTTGAAATGTTTGAATATTTGGTATCTTATCACTTTTTGTTGAAAAATGACATTAACCTGCTTATGGCATCGTACTTATATTTAAAATTTGCTTATATCATTCTCCTTTTTGTTGACGACAAAGGGGGAGAAATATATGAATTGATGCTATGAACACTGATGCTATGATTGCCAAATTTGCATTATGCCATGTCTGCATCATGTGTTAAGATGTCAAGAACTTGTATCGTAATTTTACGCGTTGATATCTTACCATGTGATGAAATGCTACAATTGATAAACACTTGAAATGTTTGCGTTATGATATCAAAAGCTTACATCGCAATTTTACATGTTGATATTTGATAATAGCAAACTTGCATGATGATAAACCTTGATATTATGTTTTTCATGCAATGAGTTGAACCAATATCACAAACGCTTGATTGTGGTACTTCTCCTTTTTGTTGATGACAAAGGGGGAGAAGTATGATGTTATGCATAAGTTTATGCATAAGTTCATGATGACGTGTTGCAAGTATTCATGATGAATATTGCAATGACTTGAATTCAGTTTGAATTCAAGGTTTTATTAATATGGCATATTGATAGGGGGAGTTTGTTTAAACTCCGGGAGTTAAATTTAACTCCATCATCAAATGGTTGTCATCATCAAAAAGGGGGAGATTGTTGAATCTCGTATTTTGATGATGAAACTACTTGATATATGTTTATGATTTAATCTGCGTTTTGAGTGACGCAGGATGCCTCGATAAGGATGAGACAATTAAAGCAGGAAAATCATGTTATGCCGGTGGAACATGTCAGAAGATTGGACGTCGGGCCGGTGGATCGGTCGACGTATCGACAGAAGGCTTCGGGCCGTGGACTCGGGCATCAGGCCAAGAAGAGCAGGTATTGTGCCAAGGACATCGGAGTTGCGGAGCCAACTGGCCGATTGGGCAATAGGCCGCAGGAAAGGATGATGCGCCGAAGAATCGGACGAAGCGTCGAGGGACCAATGACATGCCGGACAACTTGGTTAATTGCTTAGGATTAATTGTCTTGATCGAAGTTTTGTTTACATGTGCAGGATTAACTACGATGAAAGTAAGACATGCAGCAGGAGTTGCGCCAGAGTCAAGACAATGATCACATTGGGAGTTCGAGAGTTCGACGGAAGTTCGGACAGTCGTCGGAGGTTCTGCGAGAACAAATTCGAGAAGTCCATAAGCTTGCCAAAAGAAGCTCGTCGGAACTCGCCAAGTGGATCGTCGCAAGTCCAGGAGTTTGCCGGATGTCCGCAGGAGCATCACCGAGGGTTCATCGGATGATCGACGGAAGTTCGCCGGAAACTCGCCGGAAGAAGCGATTGACTCACCGGAGCAAGCTGCAAAAATTGTCTTAGGATTTATCGTAGTTAGCACAATGATTAAGTTGGAAATGAGAGGTGATCCCATTAGCTTAATCTTGGGGCAATTGGGCCCCTGAAAAACCCAAATTGGGCCGAATGGATCTACCCATTCGGACCCTGATTGCTGTGGGAGGTACAACCGCCCAAGCCAGGAGGTAGCACCGCCTGAGCTAAGTCTCCTAGGGAGACTGGGTGGTGCAACCGCCCCAGCCAGGAGGTAGCACCGCCTGGGCTCAGTCTCCGAGCGAGACTGGGCGGTGCAACCTCTCCTGACAGGAGGTAGCACCGCCTGAGTTCAGTCTTCGAGCTTTGGCAGGCGGTGTAACCGCCCCAGTCAGGAGGTGCAACCGCCTGAGCTGGGTCTTCAAGCTCTGGCAGAGAGGTGCAACCGCCCCTGACAGAGGTGGCACAGCCCAGAGGCTCAGTCTTCGAGCTCTGCCAGGCGGTGCAACCGCCCCAGTCAGGAGGTGCAACCGCCTGATCCCGAAATTCCGGGAATTGACAGTTTTGAGCTCCAAATTTGAACTGGGTTGGGGCCTATAAATACCCCACCCATTCAGCACTGAAATAGAACAACTAACACTCGAAATCTTGATCTTTTTCTGTGATTCTTAGAGCTCAAAATTGTTGTAAAGGCCAAAAGTTCTCCTCCCTCTATTCTTCAAAGGTTTGAGTTGTAAAGAGAGGAGAGAAAATTTCTGTAAGGGTTGTCTCCTAAGCCCGTCAAAAGGAGTGAAACTATAAAAGGGTGGTTGGCCTTCGCCTATTGAAGGAAGGCCTCTAGTTGATGTTGGTGACCTCGTCGGTGGAGGAAGCCAAAAGTGGAGTAGGTCAAGATTGACCGAACCACTCTAAATCTCACTTTGCATATACTTTGAGCATTTTATCTTTACTGCAAACCTCCTAAATAGCTACTGCCTTCTGTGCTTTTACGAACGAGTTTCAAAGTTCAGAGCTTTCCAAATCTGCGTTTAGACGTAAATCAGCTTTTTCGTACGATCATTACATTTCAGTTTACGTTTACGTTTTGATTTCAATCATAACTGCAAACTGCCTTCTGCGCATTTACAAAACGTATCTCAAAGTTCAGTATCCTCAAAATTGGCATTTAGACGTAAACCGGTTTTATCGTACGAACGTCGCATTTCAGTTTACGCTTGCATTCTGATTTTCATCATAAACTGCAAACTGCCTTCGTAGATTTACTTTAATGTCATCTCGCTTAATCTTAAGTTAAAGTAATCTTAGAATCGGCTATTACATCGAAATCGTTTTTATCAAACGAACACAGCTTTCGATTTTAATAGTGAAAGATTTCCGCTGCACTAATTCACCCCCCCCTCTTAGTGCTCTTGATCCTAACAATATCATCATAAAAAAGCATCATATGTATTACATGCATCATTCCAAATCATAAATATTTCACATCATAATGGTACCAATTTGTCAAATTACATTACATCCTACCATGCATGATCATAACTTCTCATTTGTATGCATCAATATAATATCATGAGTATTGTATAATTTTATATTATCACATGGAGGATAACAAGAAAATTTTGGTAATGAGATATACTTCATGAATACAAGGAATTATAAAAATCATATCATGAAAAATAAGATCATATGAATATCAAAAGACATAATTCATAGAGTAAATCTCCTTTTTAAATAAAATACCAAGAAAAAAAATCGTAGAAGTACAAAGAAGAGATCTTGATTAAAAAAATCTTAAGTAATTCTAAGAAATCAAGATCATGATTTGAATAAAACTCATTCAAATTCAAATCATCAAAATCATTTTCAAGAGATTCAAAATGACATAAGTTGATTTATCAATCTCTTGATATGCTAGTGATTTTCTTTCTCCCCTTTTTTTATTGTAAACAAGAAAGAAGAATTTTTAATGGTGTAATTTTTTTCTTTCTTCCATCAATGCTCTAAGCATCACATAAATACAAAGGTAATCATATAAAAATCATGACATGAAAGATGAAAGATCAATTCATAAATGATTCATCTTGACAAATCTCTTTTTTAGTAAATAATAAAAATAAATCTTAGGAGATTAAATAGTCAATGATCTTTAAAGGTAATCTTATGTTATAAATTCTGAGAAATCAAGAGAAAAAAAACCATGATTTATTTTCAATTCATTCAATTCGTCAAATTAACAAAGTCACTTTAATAGTTCAAGAATAGATTCATTAATCTCTTTTTGAAAAATTGATAAGATAGAGGAAAATTTTTTTCCTATTTTTAGTTGTTTCAATTTAATTGATTGATTTCATACATGCATGCCTTTGTCCTTTTTGTCAAATCAAAATATATATCATCGTTTAAAACGAAAGTGCAAGATTTATCACAAAAATCATTATGCATAACTTTAAAATCTCATGCATGAAATAAAGTCATCAAACAATGTACCAAAACTTTCATTACATCATTGCATCATTATGTCATTAAAACAACAAGCATGATTTCATTGAGCATTTTCAATCAAAGTCAGAAATCATCAATTTACATACACGTTATTTTTTTTCTTAAAAACATAAATAGGATTAATAATTAGATTTAAATCTAATATTTTTTTGTATTTTCATAAAACATGCAATTGTCATTATCATTTTGAAAATTAGCTAGAAAAAGAAAAGTATGATCTATATTTTTTATTTACTAACTAATTTAAAAATAACTCATGAAAAAGCATCAAATAATTTCGAAATAAGGCAAAGGGGTTTTGGTTACCTCATTATTGAAAGTCGTTAATACATAGTTTACCACCTCGCCTTTGTTGGCTTGTTCTTTATCTTTGGATGAACTAAATTTATTCTAAGCCACCTTGAGTGCTCTCTTCTTCTTTGAAAACTTCTTTTAAGTTCATTTTTATTCTTTAATTCTTGTTTAATGAACTTTATAAATTTTATAGTGAGAAGTTCGAGTTCATCATCATTTGAACTTTTGCTCAAGTGGTCTTCATTTGTTCCAAGTGCCAAATCATTCATATTCTTTGGAAAGTTGTTCTCATATTCATCAAGTTCATTATGTGCATTGCATGTCATTTCATAGGTCATTAATGACCCGATAAATTCTTCAAGAGAGAAATAGTTTAAGTTTTTTTATTATTCAATAGTTGTTACTTTCGAATCTCAATTTTTAGAAAGTGATCGTAAAATTTTATTCACAAGTTTAAGATTCGAAAAACTTTTACCAAGAGCTTTTAGACTATTGATGACATCTGTAAAATGGGTGTACATGTCTCCAATAGTCTTGCTTGGTTCTAAATAAAATAATTTAAAATCACACGTCAAAATATTTATTTTAGAGTCTTTAACTATACTAGTGCCTTCGTGTGATTTCGAGTCTCTGTCAAATGTTAAAAGCTGTTTCGTAAGTAGAAACTCGATTGAATTTATTTTTGTTTAAGGAGCAAAATAGAGCATTCATAGCTCTAGCATTTAAAGAAAAAGTTTTCTTCTCCAAATCATTTCATTCATTCATCGGAGTAGAAGACTTTTGAAATCCATTTTGAATAATATTCCATAAGTTTAAATCTATAGAAAGCAAGAAAACTCTAATTCAAGTTTTCCAATAAGTGTAGTCCATCCCATTGAACATAGGAGGACGAACGATAGAAAAACCCTCTTGAAATATGAAAAGAGCTATTTCTCTTAGGTGTTAAACCAAATAAAAAATAATATATCTCTAATACCAACTGTTTGGAATAAGTCGGCACTAAGAGGAGGGGGTGAATTAGTGCACTGGTAAAAGCATCATCGTTCAAAAATCTTTCATGTTGATTAAACCCGTTTCGAAAAAATATTAACTTGAAAGCGTAAGGGAGTATAGTGAAAGCAATAAGAAAGTAAAGCAATTTACAATAAAGGTCAATTTCTCAAAAGAAAATGTAAACTGATTTTATAGTGGTTTGGTCATTGTGACCTACATCCACTCTCGATTCCTCTTCACTCGAGGCCACCGACTTCCTATTGTTGAACGGAAGAACATAAAACAAAATCCCCAATTTCCAAATATATGTTCATCATCATGCGAAGATTGGTGTGCAAAAAATCTGCAAAACAGAAAACTACGTGTGAGATAGATTGTGTTACCTAGGGAGATCGTATATCCCTGAATCCTTGCAGATCTCTAGGAGATGGTGAAGGAGGTCAAGCGCCCTCCTCTCTAGCAATGATCCACACAATAGGATTGCGATGATACTCCTCAAAACTCCAAGCCTACTCTAAGGTGGAGAGGGGGAGGAAAATAGGAGAGGAAGCAAAAGGCTCTAGCCTTTGAACTACTAGTTCCCTACTATTTATAGATGTCCCCTATCAACTTAACCATAATGGATCCTCCTCTATTGAGTATTGGATCTTCATCCAACTACCCAAGCCTCTTAGATTAGTGGATCTCTATCCAATAATATCTCATGGGCTTTTATTGGATCTCGTCCATAGGATCTAATAATTCAAGGGCTTATTGGATATCCAATAAGATATGGGCTCCGACGGATATCTCATATCCGGACCTCTACTCATCGCAACGCCTACCATATATGTGTGACCCTCTAGGCCCAATATCGAGCTGGCCGTGAGTCATACCTATCAGAACTCCTTCTGACTCAGTGAATTATTATCTCCATAATAATTTACTCGACTCATCGACTGCGGACGTACTAGGCCACTACGTCGCAATCCCCAAACGATATAGGGGAATCCAATCCATTGGACCTGTCTATCCTTAGTTACTATTTACCTATAGTTCCTTATCTATCTAATATCCTAGAGACCATATACCGAGCATGGTGTTGTCAAACCCATATGATTTCTACTCGAGTCTTGCTCTAATCGGATTCTCCCGGAGAACTCTTTCTCTCTCAATCCGAATAAATCTAGCTAGGGATTTGTCTAAGTAAGAACATATGTGATATTCCTCTCATAACACCGAGAGTGGATGATCCTCTATCGACACTCAATAGTCCTCGTAAGATTGACTATCACTCCCGATGACTTATTGTACTAGATCTGGGACATCCAAACATTTAAGTCTGATATCAAAGAATGGAGCACTCATATAGGATATCCTTGGTGTCTCAAGTCTAAGGACTAGTTACACCACTGGGACTACAGAATCGTTGTCTGATAATAAGGCATCATCAACCATTCAATATTCTATAAGCGGATTAATCAGTGAACTCATTCCCTAATAAGCACTTGTATTGTATCCATAGTGCTCCCACATGAGCAGCTATAAGACCAGCTACAGCCATCATGTGGATGGGTATACAACACACTAGTCTATCCGGTTATCTCAATGTCCCTCTCGAGTAACCTATGACCGAGATTATTTAGGATCTATGTTTAAAAGTGAATCGGTCTCATTATCGTGATCTCATTATGATCCAATTCCCATTGCACAGATCCAAGGACATCACAATATATATAATCATATATGCAACAAATAATATAAAGTGATAAATGCTAAAATATAATAAGCAAAAGGACTGTGTGTCAAGTCACACGTGCTATCACTCACGTGGTTGGCTTGTAAGACACCTATGACTAGCACTTCCACTACCGGTCTTCTTTCAATGGGCGAAAACTAACCACCCTTTTACACTCCTCTTTTCCTTTTCACAGGTTTAGGAGACAACCTTTTACAAGCACTCTCTCCTCTCTAAATAGAATTCTAAAGTTAGAACTAGAGGAGAGGATCTCTTAAGTGATTGCCACAGTGTTTTCCCACTTTTAAGCTTTCTATGCTTGTGTGTGTTAACCAGGGATAAGAGGGGTATTTATAGGCTTCAAGTGGATTAAAACTTGGAGCCGAAAAATATCTCATCCCCGATTTTTGGGGTATTGGCGGTACCACCGCCTGTGTTGGGACGTACCACTGCTTGCAGCACTAACACTGAGCGGTACCACCACCCAGTCTAGCAGTACCACCACCTGACACCCTACCACTTGGCGGTACCATCGCCTGACAATCTCTTGGAGAATGTGTTTAGGCGGTACTGTAACATCCCTCATTTCTGAATTTTCATATAAATTTCTGGTTGTAATGTAAGTATCTATTTTAAATTTGATAAAAAATCAAAGTATGAATCTGAGAACTTATTCATAAGATTTGGAGGATTTGTTCAAAAAAAAAAAAATCTGAGGACCTATATGTAAACCCTGAGGACCTAATCGTAAATATAATCATACAAGGACTAAATTACAAAATACACAAAATTACAAATCCCACCGTTTAAGTCTCTCTGCCTTCGTTTTTAAGGAACCAGAGAGGCAGCTACGTGGATGAACAGAGAAAGAAAGAAAGAAGAAGAGGAAAAAAAAGGGGGAAGAAGAAGAAGAAAAAAATTGGGGCTTTGAGGTTTCTTACTCAAATCTTCTCAATTGGGGTCATAATTCTCAAAGGCAAGTATTTTAACCCCATCCTACAGAAGTATTAGTCTCTGTTCCTATATTGATTCTGAATGATTTATGCTTAGAACCTGATATTTCTCTCTTTGGACATAAAATCAAGGATCTGAAATTTTTTTGGTAAACTGACCCCTATACACTATTTCAGCTATAATTTTTAGCACCAAATGTGGATTTAGGCAGGACGTAGCTCGTTTAAAATTAGACTCTTATATCTTTCTTTTGACACTAATTTTGTAGATTTTGGACACCGAATACTTACCCAAACGTTTGTTTCAAATGAGCCTATAGATGCTGCAGAACAGGGATCAAAATTTCTGACCTTTCGATACTAAAATACCTATAAGTCTCTGTTGGAAATTCTGATTTATACCAAACTGACTTTGTTCGAAACTAGACTTGTAGACCTTTCTTTTGACATATTGATTTAAAAATTTAGAATTCAAATGCCTACCCTATTATCTGTTGAATCCGACCCTATAAATTCTGCAAAACAGTGATTTTGTTTTTGACCTTGTGTTACCAAATCAAAGGTAACTCCTTGTTGGAAACCATGATTCGTACGAAACTTATTTCAACAGAAAATAGATTGATATATCTTTTGACAATAGCCTTCTTGAGGGTATCGGAGCATAATTAACAATCTGAAGTATTTATCCAATGTGCCTCTCGAATTCTGTCAGAAATCGAGCTTTGATCGATTTTGCATCTTCTGTTTCGTTCGTTTGGAAATAGATTCCATTCAGTCCCCTTCACTCAATTGAGACGTATGTTAGTGCTTGAATTCTGGTTTACTCTTGTCTGTAAATTATTTACATTCTTGAAACATTTTGTGTAACGTTTAAGCTATATCGCATTGACACATGTAGGCACATGTATATCCCATTGTTCCGCATTTGCTTTCGATATGTGCCTATTCTAGTTTCATTCCTTTGGATATCGAATTCATCTAACCTTCTTATTTGAATTGAGCTATATATGATTGCTTGGAATCTGTGTATACTCTTGCTTTCATTTTATTCCAAATCTGAATACATTTGTGAGAGATTGTTGCTTGCATCGTATTGACTCGTAAAGGCACATGTACATTTTGTTGTTCCGCGTGTGCTTCCAATATATGCTATTTATTGTTCATACTGCCTTTTGTACTCTGGTGTTGTGGGATAATGTGAACCTTTGCCAGAAATTATAAAGGGAGTTATCCATAGAGCCTGCGATGCTCTGCCGGCCCCCTCTGACTTCACCTAGACGTGGGTGGATGGAGCTCCCAGACGTGGGAGACTTCTGTCTAGTGGTCATTCAGAAATTGATGAATCACATTCTGTCTGTGGTCCCACTACACCTTCTGTATGTTTGATATGATATCCAGAGCTTTGGTTATGTGTTTCTGTACATACATGCTTTGGATAAGAATGATATGAATGCAACGTCAAAGACGACGTTTGAGCTTCTGTTTGGTATTTGTTATTGATATGCTCCGAAATATTCCATACGCCATTGATATGCTCCGGAACATTTCATACACCATTGATAAGCTCCGAAATGTTTCATTCATCGTTGATATGCTTCGAAATGTTCCATACGCCGTTGATATGCTTCGGAACATTTCATACGCCATTAATAAGCTCCAAAATGTTTCATTCATTGTTGATATGCTTCGAAATGTTTCATATGCCGTTGATATGCTCCGGAACATTTCATACGCCATTGATAAGCTCCGAAATGTTTCATTCATTGTTGATATGCTTCGAAATGTTCCATACGCCGTTGATATGCTCTGGAACATTTCATACGCCATTGATAAGCCCCAAAATATTTCATTCATTGTTGATATGCTTTGAAATGTTCCATATGTCGTTGATATGCTCCGGAACATTTCATACGCCATTGATAAGCTCCGAAATGTTTCATTCATTGTTGATATGCTTCGAAATGTTCCATACGCCGTTGATATGCTCCGGAACATTTCATACGCCATTGATAAGCTCCGAAATGTTTCATTTGTTATTGATATGCTCCGAAACGTTTCATTCGTTACTGATATGCTCCAATTACTCTATGCCCCATCTGTTATGAACCAAATATGTTTGATTGAAATGACAATTGTGATTCTGCACCTAATGATATTACGTCTATGAATTCTTATATTCTGCCTTGCATTCTGAAACTTTATCTCTTTAGAAATTGTCCTCTTTTGACATGGATATGTTAGTCACTTGCTGAGCTTTATATGCTTACCCCGGTGTTGTATAAATTTTTCAAGATAGCTTGTCGCTTGCTTAAATGTTAAGATTGGTCTGAGGCAATGGAAAGCTAAAAGATTTTGGGCAGATCTTTATTAGTATGTATATTTTTGTTATATAAGCACACGCTGCATCTAATGAAATGTTGACGATGAATCTAAACTTGTGGATTTTGTATAAGTTTAAAGGACCTCTCATGTTTAAGATTCTGGAATGTTAAGTTTAATTCGTGTAACGGTACGAACTTATGGTAAATGTTGGTTTTATGGCTGTACAAACTCCCACACTGGTGAATTTATGTTGTGGTTATTATTTTAGTGAGTTGGGTTTAGATTTTATGAATCATCGAGCGATGTGTTATATGTTTATGAACTGCACAGGGTTTATAAATTTGTGAATTTATGTTGTGGTTATTATTTTGGTGAGTTGGGTTCAGATTTTATGAATCATCGAGAGATGTATTGTATGTTTATAAACTACACAGGGTTTATGAATTTGAGGATTATAGAGGTGAAATTTTGACTTGAATGTTTTCTTAGTGACCTCAAGTGTTAGTTTGGATCCTGGAATGGTTTGTGTTGAAAATTTTAATATCATGGATATATTTGAGGGGGCGTGACAGAGGTGGTATCAGAGCATGGTTTGAGGATCACTAAAATATTTGATATGTTGACGTGCAAAATATATTGAGGTCAAGTGAACTATAGTGATTGGTGGAAATTTTCTTTGATGCATTTTAGGAATCTAGGATGATGAGGCAATTTGGTCCTCCTATTTCAATTGTTTCTGATTAATTAAGTGGGATGAAAGGGTTGATCGGGGATATCAAATCAGAGTAGCACAACAAAAGCATAGTGAACCTAATTTCGTTGGTGGTAGAAAAATGGATTATGCGAATGGAAAAGATATTTGATGTACAAAATTGTTTCAATGATTAAAAGAATTTTTGTAGATCAATGGTAAGAATGACAAAGACAAGTTTACCAATAAAAATATGATTAGAAATGAATCAGAAAGTGATAACAAGAGAGTCAAGACATTTGGATTTGAAAAGGAAGTCACCACAAAAGATTCAATCGCGTGTGAATTGCAAGTTAAATTATGAAACAAATTTGTGTTTTCGGGTGACTGGAGTCTATTTGCTTGTAGAAAGTTGGATCATAAAATAAAAGACTGCCCTTTGAACAAGTAGAAAGAGTCACTGCCTCTTAAATCATCAGCTTAAGTCAGAGTGTATGCTATCACTGAATATGATTCTAAAACTTCTGAATTAGTAGTCGAAAGTATTATGCATGTTTATGAAAGAATGCAAATATTTGTTTGACCATGGGTCCTATCTACGATTTGATTTGTAATATTTTGCTTATCACTTGGGCATTCAACCTAGACCACTACATTATGTGGTATATGTAAAATACAATCGTTGGAGATTCTTTGATAACGAACTTGAATCTGGTCCTCTTGTCTGATTTTATTGGAGAACTTGAACTTTTTGCTGATTTAATTCTCCTAAAAATTTGAAGTTTGATATTATACTTGGCATGGATTGGTTATCTTCTCATCACGCTAGTATTGATTGTTACAAAAAAATAATTACTTTCTGCATACCAGATCAGCCTATATTTTACTTTGAGGGCATTAGGCATGATTTGCCTCCTTGCTTGATATCAGCACTTCAAGCTTATCATCTTATGCAGAAGGGTTGTTTTTGTTATTGTTGAATCTCGTATTTTGATGATGAAACCACTTGACATGTGTTTATAATTTAAACTACATTTTGAGTGATGTAGGTCTACTCGATCAGGACTAGACAAGTTAACGCAGGAAGAATTGACGTTGCGCCGGAGGAGATCACGTTAGGATATTGGATGGCAGAAGGCTTCGGACGTCGGGCATCGGGCCAAGAGCGGAATTGCGCCAAGTATATCAGGGTTGCGAAGGTCAACCGTCGATTGGGCAACAAGCCGCAAGAGAGGATGATGCGCCGAAGAATCGGACGAAGTGTCAACCAATGACGTGCCGGGCAACAGAATGTCAATTCGCTTTGTAATAATTGTCTAGATCGGAGTAGATTTTTGGCTTGTGTGTGCAGGATTAACTATGATAACGATGAAGACATAAAGCGAAATAAAGTATCGGAGTCAAGCGCGAAGGATTCGTTGGGAGTTCGAGAGTTTGACGGAAGTCTGAAGGTTCGTCGAGAATGCTGCCGGAACTAGCCGAGAATGAGTAGGGAGCTTGCCGAAGGGTTTTTCGAAAGCTCGCCGAAAGGTTCGTTGGAAGTTCGCGGAGCTCTCCGAGAAAGATCGGAGCTTGCCGAAGAAGCTCGTTGGAACTTGCCAAGATCAAATCGTGAAGTCTAGGAGCTTGCCGGGAGTCCGCAGAATGGTTTCCGAGAGTTTATCGGAAAACCGTCGGAAGTTCGCCGAAAACTCGCCGGAAGAAGTCTTGACTTACGGACTTTGTAATAGCTTAGAAAATGTCTTTAAATTCGTAGTTAGCACGTTAATTAGGGTTAGGATTAGGTGTTAATCCTATAACCCAAGTAGGGGCCAATTGGACCTGAGTTCGGACTGGTTTGGGCCAAGTTTGGAGCCCAACCAGTGAGCTGAATTGGCCTAGGCGGTGGCACCGCCCAGCACCCGAGAGCTGGCACCGCCGACCTCGGAAACCCAAGAGAATTCAAAATTTGAGCCCAAATTTGAATCCTCTTGAGGCCTATAAATACCCCTCAATTCTTAGCAGAGAATACAACCTTTTGAGAAGCTAGAAGTTGACAAAAGCTTTAGGAAAAGTCTTGTTTTCAATAGCTTGAGTGTTCACCTCCTTTCTTTTCATTGAAATCTTTGTAAAAGGGCAAACCACTTGTAAGAGGTTGTAAGAGGGGTGTAAGAAGGAGGTTGATCTTCGCCTAGTAAAGAAAGATCATTAGTGGATGCCGGTGGCCTTGACGGAAGAGGAATCAAAGGAGTGGATGTAGGTCACGATTGACCAAACCACTATAAACTACCATCTTCTCTGGTTTGCATTTATCTTATTATCATTTATATTACTGCAAACCATCTTCATTTTGATGCTCTACTTCTTTGTCTCCTTCTTACATATGCCTTCAAGTTAAAATGCAATCGAAACGGTTTCAAACAAAACGTTGCTTTTATCGTACGAAGTTTCCGTAATTGTTTAAATCGTCGAAAGTTTATCATACTTTACCGTTGCACTAATTCACCCCCCCTCTTAGTGCCGCTCCGGTCCTAATAGTTATAAGGTGTGTGTAAAGGAGCATTCAAATCAGGAAACCCGCCTAGATGAAATTTCAGTGGTCAAAGAGTTCTCTAATGTATTCCCAAATGACTTGCCTGGTTTACCTCTAGATAGAGAGGGTGAAATTGCTATTGATCTGGTCCCTAGTACAACCCCAATATCTAAGCCTCCCTACAGAATGGCACCACTCGAGCTAGAAGAATTAAAGAAGCAACTACAAGAATTATTAGATAAGGGTTTCTTATGACCTAGCGTATCTCCATGGGGTGCTCCGGTACTATTAGTGAAGAAGAAGGATGGAACATTGAGGCTTTGTATTGATTATAGATAGTTGAATCAGGTGACCATCAAAAACAAGTATCCCATACCTAGAATTGATGATTTGTTTGATCAACTGCAAGGTGCACAAGTATTCTCTAAGATTGACCTGAGGTAAGGTTACTATCAGTTGAAGATCAAGGAGGAGGATATTCCAAAAATAGTTTTCAAAACTCGATATGGTCACTTTGAATTCTTGGTGATGCCTTTTGGTTTGACTAATGCCCTTGCAGCTTTTATGGAACTAATGAATAGGATATTTCAACTGCTCTTGGATGGCTATGTAATTATATTTATTGATGACATATTGGTGTATTCAAGGAGTAATCAGGAGCATGAGGAACACTTGAGAAATGTATTATCCATACTAAGAGAAAAGAAGTTGTATGCAAAGTTCAGCAAATGTGAATTGTGGTTGAATGAAGTTGCTTTCTTAGGCCATGTGATTTCAGGGAAGGGTATATCTGTTGATCCAAAGAAAATAGAAGCTGTAGTTGAATGAAAAGTACCAACAAATGTAACATAAATTAGAAGCTTCTTGGGCATGGCAGGTTATTACAGGAGATTTGTGGAGGGATTTTCTCGAATCGCTAAACCTCTCGCCAAACTCACTAAAAAGAATGTGAAATTTGTATGGGGTGATGATTGTGAGCAAAGTTTTCAAGAGTTAAAAAGAAGATTGACTAGTGCTCCTATTCTCACTATTCCAAGTGGTAGTGAGGGATTTGTAGTTTATACTGATGCTTCAAGAAAGGGCCTCAGATGTATTTTAATGCAGGAAGGGAGAGTGATTACTTATGCTTCTAGACAACTAAAAGGTTATGAAATGAATTATCCAACTCATGATTTGGAATTGGCAGCAATTGTTTTTGCTCTAAAGATTTGGAGGCATTATTTGTATGGTCGGCAATTTGAAATTTTTACTAATCACAAGAGTTTGAAATATATTTTCACTCAGAAAGACTTAAACATGAGGCAGCGAAGATGGATAGAACTTCTAAAGGATTATGATTGTGTCATCCGTTATCACCCCAGCAAAGCCAATGTGGTAGCTGATGCTCTTAGTAGAAAATCTACATGTTTTATTGCTAGTGTGGTCATGAAGCAATGGAAGTTATTAGAAGAAAATTTTGATTTGAATGCTATGAGGAAAGAGAAAGACTCAATAATATTAATGGCCTCCATTCAAGTGTAATCTGATCTTATTCAACAAATTAAGGAAGGATAATTACGAGATCCATGTTTAATCTACTTGAGGAATGAAGTAGAAAAGGAATTGAAGCCAAAATTTCAAGTTTCAAAGGATGGCCTATTGAGATTTGGGGATAGAGTATGTGTACCTAATGAACCAGATATCAAGAAACAAATCCTAAAGGAAAGTTAAGCCCAAGATTGGGTTGGTTCTATCGCTTACAGGATTGCCTTGCCACCATCGTTGTGCCATATCCATAATGTATTCCATGTTTTGATGATTAGAAAGTATATATTTGATCCTTCTCACATCATTAAGTATGAGCTGATGGAGATCGATAAAGATTTATCTTATGTGGAAGAGCCCACTCAGATTGTTGATAAGAAAGAAAAGATCCTAAGGAATCGGGTCATCCCTCTGGTTCAAGTAATTTGGCGACATCATTCCGGAGAAAACAACTTGGGAGCTAGAGGATGAAATGAAAAAGGTTTATCCTCATCTTTTCATCGAGGTATGATAAATTTAAAGGACTAAAATTTTCTTTTAAGGGGGGGGAGAGTGTAACATCCCTCATTTCTGAATTTTCGTATAAGTTTCTGGTTGTAATGTAAGTATCTATTTTAAATTTGATAAAAAGTCAAAGTATGAATCTGAGAACTTATTCATAAGATTTGGAGGATTTGTTCAAAAAAAAAAAATCCGAGGACCTATATGTAAACCCTGAGGACCTAATCGTAAATATAATCATACAAGGACTAAACTGCAAAATGTACAAAATTACAAATCCCACCGTTTAAGCCTCTCTGCCTTCGTTCTTAAGGAACCAGAGAGGCAGCTACATGGATGAACAGACAAAAAAAGAAAGAAGAAGAGGAAAAAAAAGGGGGAAGAAGAAGAAGAAAAAAATTGGGGCTTTGAGGTTTCTTACTCAAATCTTCTCAATTGGGGTCATAATTCTCAAAGACAAGTGTTTTAACCCCATCCTACAGAAGTATTAGTCTCTGTTCCTATATTTATTCTGAATTATTTATGCTTAGAACCTGATATTTCTCTCTTTGGACATAAAATCAAGGATCTGAAATTTTTTCGGTAAACTGACCCCTATACACTATTTCAGCTATAATGTTTAGCACCAAATGTGGATTCAGGTAGGACCTAGCTCGTTTAAAATTAGACTCTTATATCTTTCTTTTGACACTAATTTTGTAGATTTTGGACACCGAATACTTACCCAAACGTTTGTTTCAATTGAGCCTATAGATGCTACAGAACAGGGATCAAAATTTCTGACCTTTCGATACTAAAATACCTATAAGTCTCTATTGCAAATTCTGATTTGTACCAAACTAACTTCGTTCGAAACTAGACTTGTAGACCTTTCCTTTTGACATATTGATTGAAAAATTTGGAATTCAAATTCCTACCCTATTATCTGTTGAATCCGACCCTATAAATTCTGCAAAATAGTGATTTTGTTTTTGACCTTGTGTTACCAAATCAAAGGTAACTCCTTGTTGGAAACCATGATTCGTACGAAACTTATTTCAACCGAATATAGATTGATATATCTTTCGACAATACCCTTCTTGAGGGTATTGGAGCATAATTTACAATCTGAAGTATTTATCCAATGTGCCTCTCGAATTCTGTCAGAAATCGAGCTTTGATCGATTTCGCATCTTCTGTTTCGTTCGTTTGGAAATAGATTCCATTCAGTCCCCTTCACTCAATTGAGACTTATATTAGTGCTTGAATTCTGGTTTGCTCTTGTCTATAAATTATTTACATTCTTGAAATATTTTGTGTAACGTTTAAGCTATATCGCATTGACACATGTAGGCACATGTATATCCCATTGTTCCGCATTTGCTTTCGATATGTGCCTATTCTAGTTTCATTCCTTTGGATATCGAATTCATCTAACCTTCTTATTTGAATTGAGCTATATATGATTGCTTGGAATCCGTGTATACTCTTGCTTTCATTTTATTCAAAATCTGAATACATTTGTGAGAGATTGTTGCTTGCATCGTATTGACTCGTAAAGGCACATGTACATTTTGTTGTTCCGCGTGTGCTTCCGATATATGCTATGTATTGTTCACACTGCCTTTTATACTCTGGTGTTGTGGGATAATGTGAACCTTTGCCAGAAATGGTAAAGGGAGTTATGCATAGAGCCTGCGATGCTCTGCCGGCCCCCTCTGACTTCACCTAGACGTGGGTGGATGGAGCTCCCAGACGTGGGAGACTTCTGTCTGGTGGTCATTCAGAAATGGATGAATCACATTCTGTCTGTGGTCCCACTACACCTTTTGTATGTTTGATATGATATCCAGAGCTTTGGTTATGTGTTTTTGTACATGCTTTGGATAAGAATGATATGAATGCAACGTCAAAGACGACGTTTGAGCTTCTGTTTGGTATTTGTTATTGATATGCTCTGAAATGTTCCATACGCCATTGATATGCTCCGGAACATTTCATACGCCATTGATAAGCTCCGAAATGTTTCATTCATCGTTGATATGCTTCGAAATGTTCCATACGCCGTTGATATGCTCCGGAACATTTCATAAGTCATTGATAAGCTCCAAAATGTTTCATTCATTGTTGATATGCTTCGAAATGTTCCATATGCCGTTGATATGCTCCGGAACATTTCATACACCATTGATAAGCTCCGAAATGTTTCATTCATTGTTGATATGCTTCGAAATATTTCATACGCCATTGATATGCTCCGGAACATTTCATATGCCATTAATAAGCTCCAAAATGTTTCATTCATTGTTGATATGCTTCGAAATGTTCCATATGCCGTTGATATGCTCCGGAACATTTCATACGCCATTGATAAGCTCCGAAATGTTTCATTCATTGTTGATATGCTTCGAAATGTTCCATACGCCGTTGATATGCTCCGGAACATTTCATACGCCATTGATAAGCTCCGAAATGTTTCATTTGTTATTGATATGCTCCGAAATGTTTCATTCATTACTGATATGCTCCAATTACTCTATGCCCCATCTGTTATGAACCAAATATGTTTGATTGAAATGACAATTGTGATTCTGCACCTAATGATATTACGTCCATGAATTCTTATATTCTGCCTTGCATTCTGAAACTTTATCTCTTTAGAAATTGTCCTCTTTTGACATGGATATGTTAGTCACTTGCTGAGCTTTATATGCTCACCCCGTTGTTGTATAAATTTTTCAAGATAGCTTGTCGCTTGCTTAAATGTTAAGATTGGGCTGAGGCAATGGAAAGCTAAAAGATTTTGGGCAGATCTTTATTAGTATGTATGTTTTTGTTGTATAAGCACACGCTGCATCTAATGAAATGGTGACGATGAATCTAAACTTGTGGATTTTGTATAAGTTTAAAGGACCTCTCATGTTTAAGATTTTGGAATGTTAAGTTTAATTCGTGTAACGGTACGAACTTATGGTAAATGTTGGTTTTATGGCTGTACAAACTCCCACACTGGTGAATTTATGTTGTGGTTATTATTTTGGTGAGTTGGGTTCAGATTTTATGAATCATCGAGCGATGTGTTATATGTTTATGAACTGCACAGGGTTTATAAATTTGTGAATTTATGTTGTGGTTATTATTTTGGTGAGTTGGGTTCAGATTCTATGAATCATCGAGCGATGTATTGTATGTTTATAAACTGCACAGGGTTTATGAATTTGAGGATTATAGACGTGAAATTTTGACTTGAATGTTTTCTTAGTGACCTCAAATGTTAGTTTGGATCCTGGATTGGTTTGTGTTGAAAATTTTAATATCATGGATATATTTGAGAGGGCGTGACAGGTACCACCGCGTGACACAGTCTCAAAGACTGTGCCACGACGGTTCCACCTGTTAGGTCACTATTTGGGTCTTTCACTTGGCCCAACAAAGCCCAGGCTTGGGCCCAACTGGCCTCTAATTGAGTTGGCTCAATTTCAACCCAATTATGCCTAAAACCTACTTCGATCTAGATAATTATTATAAATCTAATCAAATGTTGTCTGACATATCATTAGTTCATCGGTGCTTCGTCTGAATCTTCGGCCCATCATCCTCTCTTGCGACCTATTGTCCAATCGGCCAGTTAACCTCTGTAACTCCGATTTCCTTGGCATAATTTTCGCTCTTCTTGACCTAATGCCCGAACCCATGGCCTGAAGCCTTTTGCATATGCGTCGACCGATCCTCCAACTCGACGTCCAATCTTCTGACATGTTCCACTCTAGCCCAACATGATTTTTCCTACTTTAATTATCTCTCCTTGATTGAAGTTTCCTACGTCACTAACAATGCGGATCAAATCATAAACAGTTTCAATTGATTTCATCATCAAAATCCGAGATTCAACAGCCACAAGTATACACTATTCATCTTATCTCGTTTCCTTTTGGACACACTTAACATTCATGATATGTAGAGTAGTGTCCAGTATAAACAAACCATTATATAATGTTCCTCTCGTGATGATCTCATCATTTAATATTCTTGAACAACCATTGTTCTCAAAAACTAATTTATATCTACTAACTATCAAATATGAAATGAAAAAATTATTTTTGATAATCGAAGGAACAAAATAACATGCATCTAATGCAATAATAACTCCACCATGCATATTTAGAGTAACCTCACCAACAACTAGTATAGCAACTTTTGCTCTATTGCCCATCTTGAGGTTAATCTCGCCTCTCGCCAATCTCCTCGATCTTGCTAGAACCTGTAATGAATTACAAATATAATAAGCACTACTAGTATCCAATACCCAAGTGTTATCATAAGAGTCTAGCAAATGGAGACTAATCATAAATGGACCCGAAGCTTCTCCAAGCTTATGTTTCACCTTCTCTACAAGGTACTCTTTGTAGTTCCTCTTTCAATGCTCATCTTTGCCATAGTGGAAGTACTAGCCTTTGTCCTTTGCCAGCTATTTCTTAGCAACATTTGCTTTACCCGATCTGTCCTTTCCCTTGCTCTTGCCCTTCTTAAGGGACTTTTCTGCCTTCCTTTTCTTTCTGGACTCACTAGTATAAAAATTGGCTTCTCTTTCTTGATAGTGCTTTCTATCTCCCTCAACATATTGAGGAGCTTAGGGAGAGTCACCTCAAGCTTGATCATATTAAAATTCATTATGAACTATGAAAAGGAATCTGGTAGGGACTGAAGCACAAGATCCACACACAGGTTATCCTCTAGGACCATTCCTAGACCTGTGAGTTTCTCTATCTACTCAATCATCTTTAGGACATGGTTCTGAACTAGTGTTCCCTCAGTCATCATAGCGTGGAAGAGGCTCTTAGATATCTCATATCGTTGAGTCCTTCCCTCTTCCTCAAACAATTTTTAAACATGTAGGAGAATGGATCTGACATCCATCTTTTCATGCTGTCTCTGTAACTTAGGAGTCATGGAGCCCAATATGTAACACTAAGCAAGAGTGGAGTCATCTATGTATTTCACATAGCGAGCGATCTCATCCTCGCTTGCCCCTTCCTAGGGCGTAGGTTTCACTGTATCAAGGACGTATGTGATTTTCTCCACCATGAGAATAATTCTTAGGTTGCAGAGCCAATCTATATAATTCAGACTAGTGAGGTCGTTGACATCAAATATGCCATGTAAGGGATTTGAAAGCGATATTTTTTTAAAATAAAGATGTAACAAAAATAAATAACATGTAGATTTTATAAAAAAATAAATAAATAAGATATGGACTTCTATCTTAATATACTCCCACTATTTTTCTGGCGGGTCACACAACACCCTCAGCACGTGAAATGGAAGTCTCCGGCAGACTTCTAGTGAGAATCGGGATCCAATTAGCATCTTAGTGTAACCTCAAGGGACTCGAATAATCATACTAAGCCCAAAAGGTAGGCAACTCGCCGATCACAACTCCTTGTGATTCATATCCTGTTCGACCTCTGAACCACCATTGTCTCGTGGGACTCGACCAACCATGATGTTCGGTTAAGTCAACACCATCATTACAAGATGAGTCTGATTCGATGATATACCCTCGAGGGACTCGACCAAGCATACCATGTCCTCAGGTCACCGATGACATCTCTATGTCGTAGGCAAGATAGCGAATCGTGATATAGGTGAGCCTCGAGAGACTCGACCAACTCAACCTACATCGAGAATCGATCCCTACCTATAACGATGGAAGGCCACATGGGTCAATCTAATTGCCTCAAGATTACCGACTTAATATTATCGAGAGAGGAGATTTAGATTTGGTCTTCTAATATGACATGTTACACATACACATCCCATGCAAATATATATACATATCTAGTAGGTGTACAAGCAATCACACCAGATGATCATGTACCACAGCTTAATATAACCAAGCCCAAGACTATGGGTCTAATCATTCACATCAAGATCTATATGTACAGCAGTGCATCTCTATACCCTGTGATCGTCCATCTCGTCCTCATCAGTTATGTCGACATCTCCACACATCTCCATGCATCGCGATTGTCGGTCTCAGCCTCGTGGGTCCCGCTATCTCTTCCATGCTCCCATTACATCTCCTCGTGTGATTAAAACTTAATCATAAGCACGTAGACCTAATAATAAACGAGAAATAAAATGGAGACTCGTAAGCCCCAATAATAATAATAATAATAATCACATCATATGTACACACATCACACGGTCCAAGATCATTCGTCCACATCATACATCACATGTACACATCATCATCATGTAGGACTACTAGATAATAATCATAATAATAATTAATAAATTTTTAATGAATTAATATTTTTTGAAACTAGGGACATACATGGAATTTTTAGAATTATGAAGGGCATTTTGGTAATTTAGATATAATGGACAAAATTAGAATTCTCATATTCACAAGGACAAAATTATATTTTTTCCTAAAAACCTACTGCCCTTCCCCTTCTTTTTTGTTGTGGCCATCGTCACCCGTCACCCTGCTAGCGGCAATCATTGTAGGGGGCGGGGCTGCCACCTCTACCCGCGGGTGTAGTGCCCCTGCGGGTGCCGATGCCCCTACAAGCAAGTGTGCCCATAAGCGGTGCCACCCCTCGAGCTAGTGCCATTGTAGGCGGGCGCCCCTGCGGGAGCCGTCCCCACAAGCACCTCGCCACCGGGCTGCCCGTAGGTGCCTCACCCTTAGGCTGCCCGCAAGTGCCTCTCTCACAGGTTGCCTGCAAGCGCCTCACTCACGGGCTGCCCGTAGGCGCCTCACTCATGGGCTGCTCGGGGGCGACGGTTGCCTCTTGTAGGTGCCACCCTTTTTAGCAAGTGTCACCCGTAAGGGGGCTCGCCCACGGGCCTAGCGCCCACAAGCACTGCCCTTACGCATGGGTGCAGTGCCCATGCTCAAGTGGCCTGCCTGCAGGTAGAGGGTTGCCACTTGCTGGCCGCCTGCAACCCCTACACGTAGGTGGCCGAGACCTCCCTTGGGAGCTCTCGGCCAAGGCTGCAAGCAGCCTTTAGCTAACCTGCGAGGGCAGCAACTCTCGTCTTTTGCGTTAATGATTTTGATGACAAAAGTCTTCCTAAAACACAATACACGCAATTTAAAATCTATCTATCTTACGAACAACCCAGCTCTGATACCACTGTAAGGAATTCTAGGGGCGACATCACATGCGTAGTAAAAAAACATAAAATAAAATCCCTAAATTTCCCAAAGATGTGTTCGTCATGGTGCAAAGATTGGTATACAAAATCCACAAAATTAAAAACCACACTTGAGATAGTTGTGTTACCTAGAAAAATCGTATATCCTTGAATCCCTATAGATCTGTAGGAGAGAATGAAGGAGGTCAAGCGTCCTCCTTTCTAGCGGTGATACAGATAGTAGGGCTACGGCGACACTCCTCAAATCTCCAAGCCTGCTATTTGTGGAGGAGAAGAGAAGGAGAGAATAAGAGGTGGTAATCAAAAACCTCTAGAGTGTTTGGTTCCCTCCTATTTATAGAGGCCCCCTATCAACTTGACCCTAATAGTTCTTTCCCTATTGGGTATCAGATCTCTATCCAACTACCCAAGTCTCTTAGATTAGTGGATTTCTATCCAATAATCTCTCATTGGCTCTTATTTGATCTCATCTATAGGATCCAATAGTTTAAGGGCTTATTGGATATCCAATAAGATAGGGGGTCCGACGAATATCTCATATCCAAATCTCTACTCGTCGCAACACCTACCATATGTGTGTGACCCTCTAGGCCCAATATCGAGTTGAACATGAGTCATACCTATCATAACTTCTTCTGGCTCAGTGAATTATTATCTCCATAATAATTTACTCAACTCATCGATTATGGACGTACTATGCCACTACGCCATAGTCCTTAGATGATACAGGGGAATCCAATCCTTTGGACCTATCTGTCCTTAGTTACTATGTATCTATAGTCCCTCATCTATCTAATACCTCAGAGACTATATAGTGGGCATGGTACTATTAGGCCCATACAGTTTTTACTTGAGTCTCACTCTAATCATATTCTCACGGAGAACTCTTTCTCTCTTAATCTGAATGACCCTAACTAGGGATTTTTTTGAGCAAGAACACATAGGATATTCCTCTCATGACACTGAGAGCGGATGATCCTCTATCGACACTCAATAGCCCTCATAAGGTTTACTATCACTCCTGATGGCCGGTTGTGCTAGATTTGGAACCTCCATACCTATAAGTCCGGTATCAAAGAGTGGTGTACTCATACAGGATATCATTGGTGTCTCAAGTCTAAGGATCGTATACACCACTGGGACGACAGAATCACTGTTTAACAATAAGACATTATCAACCATCCAGCATTTCGTGAGCGGATTAATCAGTGAACTCATTCTCCAATGAGCACTTGCACTATATCCCTAGTGTCCCCTCATGAACAACTATGAGACCAACTGCATCCATCATATGGACGAGTATGTAGCACACTAGTCTGTCTGATTATCTCGATGTCCCTCTCGAGTAACCTATGACTCGGATTATTTAGGATTTGTGTTTAAAGGTAAATTGGTCTCACTATCGTGATCTCATCACGATCTGATTCCTATTGTACATATCCATGGATATCATAATATATTCATGCAACAAGCAATATAAAGTGATAAAATACTAAATAATAATAATAAGCAAAAAGACTGCATGTCAAGTCGCACATGTCATCACTCACGTGATTGGCTTGCAGGGTACTTATGACTAGCACCAATAAGAGTTAATAAGATATTATTGGGTAGGGACCTACTAATCTAAGAGGATTGGGTAATTGGATAGAGATCCAATACCCAATAGGGCAGGATCCATTAGGGTTAAGTTGACAGGGGACCTCTATAAATAGGAGAGAACTAAAGGGCTATAGACTTGGCTTCTTGGTTGTCATCTCCTATTCTCCTCTCCCATTCTCTTCCTTAGCCAATAGGTGTGGAGATTTGGGTAGCGATTTGAGGAGCGTCTACGCAACGCCTATCATGTGGATCACCACTAGAGAGGAGGACGCTTAACCTCCTTCATCCTATCATATAGATAAGTAGGAATTCAGAGATATACGATCTCCCTAGGTAACACAACTATCTCACACATGGTTTTCAGTTTCGTGTGTTCTGCACACTAATCTTTGCCCGACGATGAACACCTTTTGGGAAATTTGGGATTTTTGTTTTATGTTCTTCTATTGCGGATTTGCTATCGCCCCTAGATTTCCCTATAGTCACAATTCTCCACTAGGGCCTGGTAGCGCTCCCACACCTTGGCAGAACGTCATTGTGCTAGCTTCACCGCGATGGCGAACCACCAGTCCGAGGTGCCCTCCGAGTACGCCACCAAGGCCCATTCGAAGAGCTTGTCCTCCTCTCACGTCCATGGCCTCAGTGCATATCCTCCTCTCACATCCATGGCCTCAGTGCCACCCCCACGAACTGTTTGGAGAACATAGACATCAAGTTGCCCTCGCCTATCCATCATACTCTTCTTTCACAAGAAATGGGTGAGTTGGTAGCGGAATGTTTTTTACTTGACGCTATCGTTGGTTTGCCATATGCAGCACAATCGAAGGCACACAAGAGTGGCATTCCAAAGGAGATCCAAGCATCGGCCTCGCATGCCACCAATGGTGCCGCTGGTATGTTGTCCACAACACAACTTGAGGCGTGTGAGGGTGGCGTTCCAGAAGAGCTCCGAGCACCGACCTCGAATGCCACCACTGTCGTCGTCCTTGCACCCCACCGATGCCAGTGTTGTCCATAGGGAGAAAAGCCGGGAAGTTCATATGAAATTACTTTTGCTCCTTCCATGCACGATGAAATTTACGACGTGAGAAGAATTGAGGTTAAATATTTTATTTTTGTAAGTGTAGGGATATAGAGATCAAGATGCTAGTCCTATGTAACTGTATGAGGTAATATGTAATTACCCCCACTTTAAACATAGTCAATGGGTATAACATTTTGCCATTAGCTTTGTAAATCAGTGTAGGATGCCCACTTGGCTTCTGAGGCTTTTATAAGGAGAAATCAGACTAATTATATATTATTGCCTATAATTAGTTATCTTTAATATCTTGATTCTTATACTTTCAAAAATTATATTAGAATTTTTATACTTAATGAAAGTGAAACATTTAACCCTAGTTTTTCTTACGTTATCAACTTTGTTGACGGAAATACCGCACATGCTCGATGGTAAACCGAAGTGAGGTAGAGTCAACAAATGCTCAATGGTAAACCTTATGGTATTTTCGGTAGTAGAATCAATGGTGTGAGGAGAAACATGATTAAATATTTTATTTTCATAAGTATAGGATCTCAATGTAACTTTTGAAAATATATGGATCAAAATGCTAAATATAGCTAATTACAAGAAGTAATCCGTAATTAGCCTAGAGAAATCCTAGTCAAATCAAATAGAATTTTGGTGAGCTAATTATATATTACCCCTATTGTTAAACCTTTTTAGCATCCTAGTCCCTAGATTTAAAAAATTTACATTGGTATCCCTATAATTATGAAATTGAAATATCTACTTCTATTTAAAAATAATATGTTTATGTTTCACTAACATAAACATAAAAATATTTTTAGCATCAGTGGTGGTAGTGAAAGACAGCACCGATGGGGGGCCGCGAGTAGTTGTTGTGAATGAGTTACATTTGTGTCAACATTGACATAAATGCAGAGTGGCGAAAGGGTCGTTCACTACATCAGTGTCGACATAGTTATCGAGTGACAAAAGAGCTACTCATTACCGACATCGATGTAGTTGTTGAGCAGTATCGCTCTACATTTGTGTCGGTGCTGATGTAGATGTTGAGCGGCCCTTTCATCGCTCAACAACTGCGTCGGTGTAGTGAGTGACCCTTTCACCACTCTACATCTGCGTCGGTGTTGACATAATTATCGAGTAGCGAAAGGACCGCTCGATATCTACAACGACGATCCTTTTACCGCTCGACAACTATATTAACGTCGACGAACGACCCTCATCTCTCACTGTCATTCTCCTCATCCACAACAATTACCCATGGCTAACGACACCATCATCCGTCACCACCAACGAAAACGAATGAAATTACCCTTTCATTTATTATTTTTATATTTTCATCGATAAAACATATAACATTAGGATAAATGGATCTAAATATCGAGATAACATTAGGATAAATGGAATTGGTAATTCGGATCAAACCATACCGGACCGACTGCCTATTTAGAAAATCATGCTTTGGAGTTGGTAATTTGGATCAAACCATACCGGACCGGCTGCCGATTTAGAAAATCATGCTTTGGAGTCGCAAAAGTAATTCCGAACCATACCGGACCAGCTGCCGATTTAGAAAATCATGCTTCGGAGAAGAATGAAAGCAGCATATTTTTAGAGAACAGATATTATAGTCAAAACATGACCTTGGGATGGTTTTGGAATCTAAATGTCATGCCGTTTATGTCACCTGGTACTGTGGCGGGCTGATACTGATTGCTGGCTCTAACTGGAACTAGTCACCAGTTTAGCATTTCAGTTGCATACAATTAAATAGCCAAAAATAAACACTCGATCTTAAAGTCTTAGACAACATCTCATTGCCTTATAACTCGCTTCTGACTTACCAGCAGTATCAATATACCTGGCTTTACATATCCCAAATGAATCAAAAATCAAGATATGAGAAAGAGAAACTGTGGATGGCCACATTTCTGAAGAAAAAGACTGTGTATCCTCAACCGTACAAAAATCTTTTCCAGGAACTCTCTACCTTCTCAAAAGTGCTCCCACTAATCTCTTGCTCAAGAAACTCGTGATTTTAATGTGGCCCTTGGATGAGATCATTTTAAATGGGGCAGGGTGGGACATCAAGGGTTACACCAGCCTGAATCTGACCCCAACCAATTAGACGCCAGTGCTTCTCGACCCGCCGGCTTAGGGCAATCTTTTCCCCTTTGCCTGTGCATACTGGTGCAGTGAGCTGCAGCTTGGCCAGGTCAGTCTTCACAGCAACAACTCGAGCTCCGGTTGACATAGATCCGATGTTGAGCATCAGGATCTCACCTTTTGCCAGCTTTGACACCTTGCCTTGTTTCTCTGTGCCCTTTGTCCTCACACCCAAAAGCCTCCGAAGAAGGAAGAAGTTGACCTGTAAGATCCACTTTTTAAGAAACTCTAACCAAAAAGGAAATAGCAAAGAGAAATACAGAGGAAAATCAATGCTAGCTGCAGTTAGTTTCTCGACCATAGGTATGATGTTGATAGTTCTATCCCAGGTGACTAAAAATGGTCAACCTGTGATTAAATCTTGGATCTAATAACAAATCTATCCTCACCCACTGGCGATATTTCTAGCACTCTATGGTTTCACTTATCGCACATGGTCAAAATGCCTGTCACTTTGTCCATTGATTGGTCCCACAAAGGGACCAATGTATGATCCATTCAAGGGCAAGCACCTAAAATTACCAGACAGCCCTGTTCGGGAAGTTGGCAGTCTAAAGGATGAGTTCAACTCTGCCAACCAGCCAAAAGGTACATGGAATGCAGATGAGAAACAGCTTAATATGTAAAACCAACCCCCTTAACCACTCCCTTGACTATGGAATAGTTTTCATACATGACAATTGTCATCATATAAGTCATTATTATATTAGGATGGAAGGAAGGCATGAGGCAAACCTCAAGCTCGACAAAGACGTCAGGCAGAGATCCAACTTCACCCAGAACCTGACCCACCAGCCTATCAGCACGTGTCAAAGTCGGGTCCATCGTAGTGCCTACTCCAATAAGTCCACCAGGTACAGCAAACTGAAGCTCATTTTGCTCAGCATATAGTGAAACAATCCTCGAATATATGGGGGTGCACTTTATGTTCCCACTTTCATCTTTGACCACAATTCCAGGACGGACTTCAATTCGTTGGTTTACCTTCAAAACACCCTGTAGAAAGCAGCAAAAATTTGAGAATATCAGAAGTACGGATGAAAATGTTACAGAAGTATGTGAAATAGCTACTCCACCCAAAGATGAAATAGCAGAATCTACAACCATAACAACAGTAGCAAATATGAGTGATGGAATGTCCTTTAAGAGTCACATAGAACAGAAAAAATTGATTGCCAAGAGATGTAATAACATTATAGCAGATACGTTATGACGATAATGGTAAAAGGTGTCAATACATTACAGTTTTCTAAAACTTCAATGAGAAGTAATCACAGATAAAAAAACAGAAACAAAGATCATATGATGCACTAACAAAGCTCAATATTTAAGATCATAAGAAGCTACATACCCTGAGGATGCTTCCACCTGCTACACCACCCTTTATCTCGTCAACTTCAGAGCCAGGTTTGTTCACATCAAAAGAACGGATTACAATCATGTTTGGCGGTGAGGTAAAGTTTCTCTCTGGAATAGGTATTTTCTTAACTAGATACTCACAGACAACATCAATATTGTATTTCAATTGAGCAGATATTGGCACCACAGGAGCCCCATCAGCAACAGTTCCCTGGAAAAATTATTCGAAATCTATCAAATGTGATATAAGTCAAAATTGAGCATCATGCAGAGGTTTTGACTGTTTAAAAAAATTTAGGCTATGCAATAATTGAAAGTTTACCATAATAAACTTCTGGATTGATTCATGTTGATTGATTGCTGCACTTTCCTGGATAAGATCGACCTTATTCTGTAAGATAATAATATGTTGGAGCCGCATGATTTCAACAGCGGCAAGATGCTCAGATGTTTGAGGCTGTGGACAGCTTTCATTGCCAGCTATTAAAAGTAAAGCACCATCCATAATAGCAGCTCCATTGAGCATTGTAGCCATAAGGATATCATGACCCTGTTAAGACAAAAAATAAAAAAGGAAAAAGATTTCATAAATCTTTAGACTGATGCGCATACGTTTTATAAGTTATGCTAGATGTCTAATAGAGTTCTGCAAAGATGAGCATTTTACTGGGCAATCCACAAATGAAACATGTCTTAGGAGTTTCATCCTGGTGTTCTCAAATCCTGGAACATCACATAGAGGACTGTCCTCTTTTCCGCTCCCATAAGCCCTGCATATAACATAAAACATCAGTACAGCAGAAGATATATCTGTGAACTTCTCCTTAGGAACCAGACTTGTAACACATAGGCCGTGGGCATCTATCATCTTCACACTTGTAAATTTTTGCATTAGCATATCCAAGCTTGATAGTGATATTGCGCTCCAACTCATTCTTGAAGCGAACAGTCTGCAAATATAAAAAAAAAAAATCCTCAATGAATCTCTGATATGGAAGTGATATGGAAGGTAAAGATTTTCTTAGAAGATACAGGCCAATATACTATTCCCGATTATATATTTGTCATCCAATATAATAAACTGCAAACCGGTTCTTTTATGCAAGTGCATATCCATTTTTATTAACCAACAACAATAATAATCATCAATTACCAACCATTGTTTCAAATACCGGTTGATAAGGTGTGCACCAAGTGCGATACTAAACAGCATGAGTCAACATACCACCCAATATACCAGAAATATACCATCACCAATATTTTCCTGAAACTCGATAGCAGACTGAGATTAAATCCTTGCTTGCAACCCATATTTTGTTTTAAAATTCCAATGGTCTTTGTAGGATCACTTGGAGTGCTATTATCTTGCCTGCTTCCACAGACAGGCACTACCTTCTAGACACGTCTTAAAAAGATGCACATGTATTCCTCATTATCGTTTAACAGTAACATTTAAGATGGCATAAGTATATATTAAAATATACACTTCAGTCACCATTTTTATTTCTTTTCTTGATAAACACAAAACACAAAGCAGAGTGTATTAATAGGTTACTGAATTTCTTAACTTACCCTTGAGAAAACAAAAGAAGAATGTCATGGTATAACAAATTATATGATCTAAAAATATTCAGTCAACCAGAAAGCAGAAATCACTTTCAATGAAGCCTCAAAGAGTCATCAAAATTTAAGCACACAATAAAAGAAGTACCTGAACACCAGATATTGCTTTTACCACAGTTGACTTTCCATGGGCCACATGACCAATGGTACCTAAGAATTAAATATTAAAGAAACCAATTAACAGAATTTATGTTTTCGACGAGATAGTAGAGTCATGGAAGTGACTGACAGTATAAAGAAATTAATTTCTCAATCAGATAAAAGGAAATAATGATCAGAGGTCAAAATTAAATAAGGTGAAAACCAAAAGGAGAACTTTTGACTTAATGCACGCTCCAAGGTAAGGCCACCTCAGACCATAGGCAACCTCCACCTATTTCCTAAGCATTTTTCTTAGCTTTCTCCCAAAACACTGAACCTTTCAACTCAGAATATCTGTTGATATCAAAACCACCAAAACATGTCAATTTTGGGGATGATTCCTGACAAGATATCTTCTAAGCTGGGAAATAGTTTTGGATAATACAACTATATTTATTATGCAAAAAGAACAGTATTTGAACTTTTTATATAAAAGGTTATAGAACAATTTAATGCTACATACAAAGAGAGAAAAGCAATAATTCAATAAATAATGGGGACTATCTATTAAAAAAAAGTGTATCCATAGGTAGTTCTCTGCAGAAATTCATAAATAATATATATTTTGCATATATCACTATAAAGACATGCAAATACTACAATGAGTATCAAAATTTTTCTCACATGTCATTCAAAAGAATATGTTTGCGGGTTAAGGTCCATTTTAGCCCCTGTGATTTTGGCCATGAACCTCTTAAGCCCTTGTGGTTTACTCATATCTAAAATAACCCCTATATTTTTAGAAATGTAACATATAAGCCCCTCCCATCAAGTCTGAGTTAACAGACGATAAAGTCTGCTTATATGACATGCTAACTCACAATAAACCATTAATATAATGATACGTGCAATTTAGGGTTAAGGTCCATTTTAGCCCCTATGATTTTGGCCATGGACCTCTTAAGCCCTTATGGCTTACTCGTGTCTAAAATAACCCCTATATTTTTAAAAAATACTGCATATAAACCCCTCCCATCAAATCTGAGTTAATAGACGTTAGAGTCTACTTACGTGGCATACTGACTCACAATAAACCATTAATATAATGACACATGTAATTTAAGTTTTTTATAAAAAACTAAGACCTCCATCAATGGTAGGAGGAGACATCATCGTGGAAGCGACCACCAACAGTAGCACCGAGCCGCTGTTGCCTAGCAGGGCATTGTATACACATAGCCTCTCCCACGCTAACAACGAGCTCAGGAGCTTCTGGATGTCACTCGCTAGCTCCAAGGCGCATGCCACCATGTCGCCACCGTGGCGCTGCCCGTCACCGCAAATGACACCCACTCCGATCCCGACGAGTACCACCATACATTATAAGCCACCTCCCCCATAAAACATGGCATCACGACAATAGAGAGCACGCGGAAGGAGCAGTTGAGCTGGTCCATGTAGCCCTCCTGCACCCACTCGCTCTCCCCGACCACCTTATCAAGGAAGAGGAAGCAGTGGAGGATGTAGCAGCGGACGAAGGTGGAGAGGTAAAGGTAAGAGAGGGCGAAGGTGAGGGAGAGCTAGACCACCACGACGTAGGAGCGACAGGTGAGGGTGCAAGAGAGGACGAAATGGGAGGCGATGTGTCACGGACTTAGCTGGAATTGCCCTAAGTCGTGAGACACCCTTGCGGCAAAGACGCGAACTTAGCTTGAGTTGCCTAAGTCGCGAAGCACCCTTGCACCAACTTCCCGGACTTAGCTGGGATTGCCTAAGTCGTGACGCACCCTTACGATATGCGTCCGCAAAGGGTCAGCCAATTTGCAACCTTACTCAGGTCCCGAAGGACCTGTAAAAGAGAAAGTTGATTAGTTCGAAGAACGAGCGACATACAAGTCCCGACGTCTCGCGAAAGGGGATGCTTTACAAGCAATTCAGCGAGCACCTTGCATGCACGAGAGAAAAGAGAGAAAAGAGAAAAACAAGGACATTAGAAAGTTGAACGAACAACTACAAGTCCACAAACAGCTGCTCACCGGGTGCCAAGTGCGAAGACAAGTTCCCGTCAAGTTAACGTGTGAACTTGTGAAAGATTGTTCAACGCCCGACAATATAACGAAGCCCCATCTAGCCCTGTGCCACCCGGGGGGTTCTAGGGTGCTAAGATGGCTGACGTTTCGCATGCAGCTGCGGCTTGCCGAAAACAAGCAGTGGCACACGAAAACGAAGCTGTTTTGGGCAGTTCGGCCCGACGCGGCGAGCGATCGCACTGCAACGCTGCAACCTATTCGAATATACATTTTTACAAACAAAAACACATAAAACTAAGGCAAAACATGCTGTCATGTATCGGTACAAGCATGCAAATGTGACAAACAGTTCGTTGAACGATGTTGTTGTGCGACGACCTGTCACAGACAAACTTTTAAACAGTGTTTGATGTAATGCTTATGTATGTCCGTGTCTTTTGGTATGTTCATACTTTGCCTAACATGAAGAGGGACAGCCGAAGGCTTAATAGTCCCATTTTAGTTGGGTTTGGTGATCGTTTTAGGCTTGTAAATAAAGGTTGTGTCATGTGGACACTTGAGAGAGATTTTCGGTCTGTAGTGGACCATTTTACCCTTTGTTGTGCAACTGTTCAGAGCTTGTAAAGTCTGTTTGTAGTTTGCATTGTCTATAAAGTGTTTTCGGAAATGTTTTCTTGTGGATCCCGAATGAGGCGTTTTCTCTCTCTTTCGTGGGTCCTAAGGGACATGGGAGGCTTCGGGGAGGCTGACCTTTGCGGACGGACACGCAAGGGTGCCGCACGACTTAGGCAAAACCAGCTAAGTCCGTGACAGATGGTATCAGAGCGAGACAAGCACTCATAGAAACACTTAGCATGCAAATGTGGGGGACCTAGCGGGGCTGCGTTGAGGGCAGTCAGCACACGCACGACCGTTTGGGGGAAAACGGGCATGGAGATGTAGGGAAAATGAGTCGCTCGGAGGAGCGGGCATCTGAGACTGGCATTCAGAGGAATGGCCAACCCTTCGTGTAAGAGGCACCACGAGAACAGGCAAGCTTGGAAGAATGCGGAGCGCACAAAGGTTGGGATGGTTGAGTTTGAGCTACGGCTCAGCGTTGACAACTATACTTGATGGTGCTCAAGGCAAGCGAGGCGCTTGGTAAAGGATGAGACCATGCAAGGTGGAATGAGTTGCTCAGCGACCGTAAGAGTTGTGCAAAGCTCACAGAGGTGAGGAGAATTGCTAACTCAAATAATTCGGTACTCATACATGGGCTTGTATACGGACGATGGAATGTTCGCGGCCATCCCAAGGCGACCGAAACTCGGCGCCATGGAGCATTGAAACTTTCTCTTCGGCATGTGAAGGATACGTCCGTAGGAGGCTGAAGTGTGCAATGAGTTCAGCATGTTGCTAGGCCTTGAGTGGTGCAGCGGGGGTTGTATTGATGTGGAGTCGCAATCTAGCAAGTGCGTTTGCAGGAGGCAGACCAATGCATAGTTTGTTCAGCAAATCGAAGTAGTCCAAGGGGATGGTGGTCTCCGAAACGAAGAGAGATGTTGCTCCAACGGGACAGTTATCCAGGAGGGATAAGTCCCGGTTCTCCAGAGGGAGAATCATGTGGGACGGACCTCACATGTTGAGGAGGAGTACTTAAACAAACAACAACTCCACGAAGCTCAGTGGACCGAGTAAGCGACGAGGAGTCGTCGTATGATCTCGCTTGAGAGAATGCATTGGTGGATGCATTGCGAGATCAAGTGGGGGAGCGACCCAAAGCAACACAAATGAAGGCACACTTGGAGTCAATATAGAGATCGGACTTAAGGGAGGGCTGACCCGTGGAATGGTGGGCGCGAGGGCCACCATCAACGCAATGCAAAAACGAGGAGCGGAGCAACTTGGGTGTAACTTGGCAAAGTACCCAAGCCGCATGAAGGGAGCCAGCATAGAAGATGAAACATGGAGCAGAGGCACGGTGCTTTCCTTGGACAGAGGTTAAGGACATAAACTCTTGCAGAGGCAAGAGAAGGATCATGTTATTCCATGGGTCCTTCATTCTGACAGAGCGGACTCATATTGCATGATGCCAAGGACGAAGGGAGCTTCTGGGCACATGCACCTTATCCCAAAGAAGCATTTGATGGAGGAAGTAAGGCGACTCAACTTGCAGAGGCGAAGTTAGGTTCAGAAGGCCTTAGCACGAGGCAAGAGGACGCGAAGGCAGGTACTCTTAAATAATATGCCACAGTGTTGCCATTCAAGTTGCCATGAAGGAAGCGGTGCGTAGTGAAGATTGTGCTGGTAGGGGCAGTGGCCCAAGATCTAGACAATGGTGCACTAATTGTAGTGAAGTCGGGGGGACTTCGGGAGCTACTAGGCGACGGACTGTCCTAGAGCGGTGCTTTATCTAGGTGTGACCCAAGAGTGGGTGGATGAAGGTCGATGGACAAAGGAGCGAACAAAATCGAAGGTGGAAGAGACCCTGCGATGTATTGGCAGAGGCCACATATGTGTATCGGATCGTGGTGGAACAGTTCGTGGCAATGCGATACACATGAATGAGTCCCGTGAGGGACTAGATCATACGGAGGTATGATCGGGAGCTACTGGAAGCTCCACTTCGGTGAACAACACGACAGCAAGAAGGGCTATGGATTCAAGGAGTGAAGGCCATGGTATCGCAGAGGCAGGTCTTCCGTGCGTGCATCGAATTTTGCATCGGATGAAAGCCTTGGTCATCAGCATATGGGGGCTGTGTTCCACCAAAGGAAAAGTTCGAATGCAAGTACCAGTGAGTCCCATGGGAGGGACTTGATTATACAGAGGTATGATCGAAGCAGTTAGAGAGTTGAACTGCTCTATAGCTCATATTCGCTTAAGAGAGCCCGGCAAGTCAGAGGACAAGGTCAAGTACGCGAACGTTGCTACCAAAGAAGCTAAGGAGAACAAAATCGGTGCAAATCCTACAACGTGATAGCAGAGGCCATGCATGGGAGTTGCAGTCTGTCTTTCCATCGACCAAAGAGAGCTGCTTGGAGAACACAGAGGTGTTGAAGCAGGGGGTCGAAAGGGGCGAGGAAGCGACGACGAGTCCAGAGGGACTTAGCTACCCAAAATCAAGCATCAGTTAGAATGGAGGTGGACTCAGAGGAGTGCCACAAAGACATATCTACTGATCGTGAATAAAAGGGATGCAGATGCGATGCGACGAATAGTAGGGCCATGGGTATGGTAGCGCCATGGTACCGCAGAGGCGGGACTACCGTGAAAGTCATTGATCCCTTGCTCTCATGGAGGGAGAGCGCTTGGTCATGAAAGGGGCCGAGGAGGTGAAGCATGCAGAGGCAAACTCCAAGTATCGAGACAAGGCTAAAGGGCAGAGGCCAAGGAACTTCGTAAGACTGGTGTTAACGAGCTTCTCATCAAGATAGCCGAAAGTGAAGGACTTCGGGTCATGCAAGAGTGCACGACCAAGGAACGAAGCAGGCAGTACGCGGTGCTGTACCTTTACTACTCAATGGAGTAGGCGGTAGGGTTGATGGAGAAGACGGTACAATCCCAGAGGCGACCAAATCTATTAGAGAATTACTCCAAGTTGGGGTGAAAACTTCTTGCATTCCAAAAGTTCGATAGCATTGAGAAGGTGAATCACAGTAGCTAACTCAATGCAAAGAGTGCAAACACTTCAAGTGCTTCAGAAGTGTGAGCAAAGAGCAGGCGAAGGTCAGTAACCAGCTCGATGCAGGAAGTACAACCTCGAGGAGGCAAGCGAAGTCAAGTAACCTTTGCCTTCTCAACCCTTAAGAGAATGGGCGAAACCGAGCACCACAATTCTCTTATCTATCCAGCAAAGGAGCTCTGCACAAGTTCAAAGACCCTTCGAAGATAATAGAAGACAATAGTTGTCAAATCATCACCAACGGTGATCAGTGCTACTGAGAGTAGATTATCCGCTTCATTTCCCAACGAAATACCAATCGAAAACAGAAGTGATACGAACCTACTTGGAAGTGACAACTAAGTGAAAGAAGAGTCAATGGGTAAATTTTATGGAGGAAAGACCCAAAACTTCAGAAGTTTGCGAGACGATGCTCGTTAAAGCTCCAACAAGCATCCACCCAATTCAAGCAGCATGAGGCATTTGAGAGACTGGCGCAATAAGAATGGTCTTTTCCTTCATCTGGAGGATCCGCAGGAACCAACAGAGATCAACACAACTCAGCCAACCCCACACTAGAGTCATAGTCATTGGCGAGTTGAAGCAGCATGGCGGATCAAAGGTTCGACTACTCAAAAACAGCAACGGAGAGCAGCTGGGAGCCACAAGGCGCATTGCAGCTGGAGCAAAAGATTGAAGACTCAGCAAAGGCAAGGAGTTGCAGTGTCGGCAAAGGCTTCGACGAGGACGTCGAAGGAATAAGTGGGGGAGAATGTCACGGACAAACTTCTAAACAGGATGTTTGATGTAATGCTTATGTATGTCCGTGTCTTTTGGTATGTTCATACTTTGCCTAACATGTAGAGGGACAGCCGAAGGCTTAATAGTCCCATTTTAGTTGGGTTTGGTGATCGTTTTAGACTTGCAAATAAAGGTTGTGTCATGTGGCACTTCTCTCTTTTCACGGACAAAGTGTTCTCCCTGAGAACCTTGAAAATTGTCTGAAGGTGCTCGACATGCTCCTCGAGCGTTTGGCTGTAGACGACGATACCGTCCAAGTAGACGTGGTCGGAGCATTGGTTAAGCCGAAAGGCATCACCAAGAACTCAAACGCTCTATACCCGATCACACAGATAATCTTCGCTTCGTCGCCTTCAGCAATGCGCACCTGACATTAAGTTTGGAGAAATACTTGGCTTTACCCAATTGGTCGAATAAGTCCTCGATGAGTAAGATGGGATACTTGTTCTTCACCGTCACTTTATTAATGGCTCGATAATCGACGCATAGTCGTAGGCTCCCATCTTATTTCTTTTGGAAGAAAACTAGAGCTCCGAATGGTGTTTTAAAACTACGAATGAGACCACCGCTCAGTAGTTCATCTAACTGCTTTCAAAGCTCTGCCAGCTCTGGAGGGGACATTCGGTAGGGTGGTCTCGCTGGAGGCTTTACTCCCGGCTCCAACTCGATATGATGATCCATGCCTCTGCGTGGCGACAGAGTCTTCGGCAACTCGAGTGGCATAATGTTTGTGAACTCCTTCAGAACGTTCGCCACCACAACAGGTTCATGAATGGCCTCCTCGTCGAGTGGCTTTAGCTTCACAGCAGCCACGAATGTTAATTCGCTTTTTCGTACCCCTTTCTTCAGTTGTAATGTCGAAATATGTTGGGGGTCCCTAGTTCCTCTCCGAGAGACGGGAACCACACAAAGGTCGTCACCTCCCATCATACATAGAGAGTTTAGGAACGGCATTGGCACCAACTTCGCCGTGTGCATAAACTCCATTCCAAGAATCACTTGGAAGTCGTCCAATGGCACCGCCATCATGTTCGTGCTCCCGCTCCATGTTCCAATCTTGATGGGGACACTCTTTGCCAACCCGGAGATTCGCTTGGTCTCCGAGTTCACCGCCTTCATCCGACTTAGGTTCTTCTCCAAGATCAGCCCAAGTCGCTTTACTTCTCAATCGGCAATAAAGTTATGGGTAGCGCCCGTGTCCACCATTACATGGGTTGTTTGGCCATTGAGCTTAATGTCCACGTACATCAGCTCTCTACTCCCTGCTTTCAATGGCTTTGCCTTCATGTTCTCCTCCACTTAACCCCGCAATACATTCAACAAAAGCATTACTCTCATTCAGGGATCTTGCGACTCCTCATCGTCGTTGCTGGATTCAGAACTACTTGAACTGAGGGTGAAACGGCTTTGCCCTTGTCTAATTTGGGGGGATGGATGGAAGCTGTTAAAGCATTGAGTGCTTGATTCTATAGGCACTCTCTCACCATATGCGGCCCTCCGCACAAGAAGCATCCATTAGGTTTTGGGGCCTTGCCTTTTGAGCTTGGCCCTTTGTGGGAGTTCTTCCTTTGTTCGCCTCCGGGCTCCTTCCCTCGAGAATATTTTGGAGGGCGATTTCCTGAAGATTGTTTCTTTTTCCCGAGTCCTTAAAGGAAACAAAGCCGGTGAGCCTTTCGGCGGCAGCAATTGCCCCGATCACATCGGTGACATTCCTTCGATGCAGTTCTTATTGAGCCCATGGCTTCAAACCATCGAGGAAACTGAATAGCTTATTCTTATCGGGCATGTCTTGTATGTCCAGCATTAGTGCAGAAAATTGTTTCACGTAGTCTCGAATGGAAGTACTTTGGCAGAATTGTCTTAGTTTCCTCCTTGCGACGAACTCGATGTTCTCAAGTAGAAACTGAGTTCTCAACTCTCGCTTTAAGTCCTCCCATATGTCCACCCAACACCGACCTTGTTGGATCTCCTCCCAACGAGTTCGCCACCAAAGTTTTGCATCCTCATTCAAATACATTGTTGCTATCGAAACTTTGGTTTCTTTAGAATCAGGCCTCGTAGCTCGAAAGTATTGTTTCATGTTAAACAGGAAATTCTCGAGCTCTTGAGCATCTCTAGCACCTCCATAACAATGCAACTCGGGTGCCCTCAAGTTTTGTGGCAGCGCAATACGGGTGTTGCCTCCTCCCGCATTTAGTGCCCTTGTGAGGATGGTCACCCTGGAAGTGAGTTCTACCACGAGTTTGTGCAAATGTTGCATGGAGTCTTTTGTGTCGTCTGATAGTCGATCGACTAGGGCCTCAACCTTGTCGATCCGAGATTTAGCTTCTTCTTGCGAGCTCTCTACCCGAAGAAACCTTCGTTGGCCATGGTAGAGTTCCTTCAAGCTCGCTTCAAGAACATCCAAGAGGGTTTCCGCCACTGTGAGTCTCTCCTTATGGCTCTTTTTCCCGGTTGGCGCTCCAAATTGCGCCTCCTCCGCTCGCGAAGAGTAGCCAACTTCTCACTCATCATGTTCGCTGTCGCGCTCCTCCTAAGCAGCTCTAATAGCATGAGAGCGAGTATGCACTTATAGCCCACCTACGGTTGCTTGGGGCAAGGGTCCAGCTTGCCCCGTCTTGCTTGATTCGTCATGATGCTTTGCAATGGCGAAATTACGAAGTTCCTTCGCTGCTTGCTCGAATTGCTTGCCCGCTCTGATACCACAATGTCACGGATTTAGCTGGAATTGCCTAAGTCGTGAGGCACCCTTGTGGCAAAGACGCGAACTGAGCTTGAGTTGCCTAAGTCATGAAGCACCCTTGCGCCAACTTCTCAGACTTAGCTAGGATTGCCTAAGTTGTGACGCACCCTTGCGATATGCATCCGCAAAGGGTCAACCAATTTGCAACCTCACTCAGATCCCGAAGGACCTATAAAAGAGAAAGTTGATTAGTTCGAAGAACGAGCGACGGACAAGTCCCGACGTCTCGCGAAAGGGGAAGCTTTACAAGCAATTCAGCGAGCACCTTGCGTGCACGAGAGAAAAGAGAGAAAGAAGGAAAACAAGGACTTTAGAAGGTTGAACGAACAGCTGCAAGTCCACAAACAGTTGCTCACCGGGTGCCAGGCGCGAAGACAAGTTCTCGTCAAGTTAACGTGCGAACTTGTGAAAGATTGTTCAACGCCCGACAATATATCGAAGCCTCATCCAGCCCTGTACCACTCGGGGGGTTCCAAGGTACTGAGATGGTTGACGTTTCTTGTGCAGCTACGGCTTGCCGAAAACAAGTCGTGACACACGAAAACGGAACTGTTTTGGGCAGTTTGTCCCGACGCGGTGAACGATTGCACTGCTACGCTGCAACCTATTCGAACATGCATTTTTACAAGTAAAAACATACAAAACTAAGGGAAAACATGTTGCCATGTCTCGGTACAAGCATGCAAAATCGACGAACGGTTCGTTGAACGAAATTGTTGCGGGTACGCGACAACCATTCGTGACAGATGGGGATAAAGACGCCCAGGAGGATAAAGAGGGACCAGAAGATCACGATGTACCTAGCGTTGGACTAGTCGACGCACATCCACTTGAGGCAGAACCAGAAGCTCCTGAGCTCGTCGTCAACGCAAGAGAAGCTACGTGCATGCGATGCCCTACTAGGGAGAAACGACTTAGTGCTGCTGCTGATGGTCATTTCCACGACGACGCCTCCTCCCTCCATTAATGGATGCCTCAGTTTAAAAAAAAAATTCAATTATACGTGTCATTATATTAATAGTTTATTATGAGTCAGCATATCACGTAAGTAGACTCTAACGTTAACTCGAACTTGACGGGAGGGACTTAAATGCTACGTTTTTTAAAATATTTTTAGACATTAGTAAACCATAACGGCTTAAGAGGTCCATGGTCAAAATCACAAGGGCTAAAATGGACATTAACTCTAAATTACACATGCCATTATATTAATAGTTTATTGTGAGTCAGCATGACACGCAAGCAGACTCTAACATATGTTAACTTAGACTTGACGGGAGAAGCTTATATGCTACATTTTTTTAAGTGTATGGATTATTTTAGAAATGAGTAAACCATAAGGACTTAAGAGGTCCATGGTCAAAACCACAAAGGTTAAAATAGACCTTAACTCTATGTTTGCCAAGCAAGCCACTATAAATTCACTATCACACTATGCACCTCATAGAAGGGTAAGTAAGCAAAAAACCTAACTAATACATCTCCCATTATGTGTTCAATATGCACTAAAACCAAACAATGGTCAATATTTTTAAACAAGAAAGATGACTCTTTCTTACATCATAAATTTAATATGTAACATTTCAAACATATTGACAGTTTATCTCTAATGACTTTGCAGTTTGCACACCCAACTTCTCATCTAATTAAACAGATAACAATAACATACTAAGTGACTCTCACACTGTTGTTAAGATATTTTGTTGTGACTAACGAAAGACCAGCTCATTTATGTCCTCATCAGAAAAGAAAATTGCATATAAAACACTGAAATGTTACTATTAAAAAATAAACTGTTCAAGGACAGATCTTACCAATATTAATGGTTGCCTGACGTGAAATAACTTCTGGTGACAAAGGATAAAGCTTTGTCACATCAAGCTTACTTAAGTCCTGCTCCATTAATCCTTTACGAGACATTTTTACTAGAGATGGTACACCTGAGGCCTGAAAGCTATGAGAACAAACATTACTTGTAAATAGTAGCTGTTTAAGCTTAATAGAAAAACCAAGCTTGACCATCTCAACAACTGCATTATGAAATAAATATAGCTTGAATGTGCAGAAATAAACCATCACGAATAAAAAGAAGGGATCAGTTCCATGACAAACAACAAACATAGGATTATTTGATAAAAGAAACTTTCAAAAAACTTGACAAATTATTTTCTTTTCTCCACCATACAAGGTGTTGAATCTCGGATTTTGATGATTAAACCAATCAATATATGTTTATGTTTTAATCTGTGTTTTGAGTGACGCAGGATGCTTCGATCAGGATTAGACAAATAAAGCAGGAAAAATCATGTTGGGCCGGAGGAACATGTCAGAAGATTGGACGTCAGGCCGGTGGATCGGTCGACGTATCGACAGAAGGCTTCGGGCTGTGGATTCAGGCATCGGGCCAAGAAGAGTGGACATTGCGCCAAGGATATCGAAGTTGCGGAGTCAACTGGCCGATTGGGCAATAGGCCGCAGGAGAGGACGATGCATCGAAGAATCGGACGAAGCGTCGAGGGACCAATGACATGCCGGACAACTTGATTAGATGCTTAGGATTAATTGTCTAGATCGAAGTGTGTTTTACATGTGCAGGATTAACTACGACGGTAAGACATGAAGCAAAATGAAGTCCCGAAGTCAAGATCGAGATCACGTTGGGAGTTCGAGAGTTCGTCGGAAGTCCGGACGTTCGTCGAAAGTTCTGCGGGAACCAGTCGAGAAGTCGCGGAGCTTGCTAGAGAAGCTCATCGGAACTCGCCAAGAAGATCGTCGTGAAGTCCAGGAGCTTGCCGGGAGTCTGCCGGAACATTGTCGAGAGTTCGTTGAAGGTTCGCCAGAAGCTCGCCGAAAGAATTGACATAGGGATTTGTTTAGCTTAGAATATGTCTTAGGAATCGTAGTTAGCACGTAATTGGGATTGGATTTGGGCCAACCCAATTAGGGTCCAGCTAGACCCATATAAGAACTGTGTTGGGCCCAATAAGAGGCCCAAACAATGCCCCAAGAAGACTCACCGTCATGGCACAGTCTTCGAGACTGTGTTAGGCGATGGTACCACCAGTCTGGGCGGTTGTACTGCCCCTAGCAAGGTGCCAGGCGGTGGTACCGCCAGTCTGGGCGGTGGTACCGCCCAGCACTGGCCCCCAGGCGATGGTACTGCCAGACCTGGGCGATGGTACCGCCCAGGACCATGTCAGTCAAACTGACACTGGGCGGTGGTACCGCCCGTGCTCGTGGAACCCGGGATGGGAAAGATTTAAACTCCAAGTTTGAATCAACTTGAAGCCTATAAATACCCCTCTCATCCCTGGTTAAAGAACACAAGCACAGAAAGATTAAAAGAGAGAATGCTGCTGCAATCTCTAAAATTTACCTCCTCTAAATTCCAAGTGTTAGAATTCTGTTTAGAGAGGAGAGTGAGTGCTTGTAAGGGTTGTCTCTTAAACCCAGTAAAAGGATAAGAGGGGTGTAAGAAGGAGTTGGTCTTCGCTTATTGAAGGAAGACCTCTAGTGGATGCCGGTGGCCTCGACGTTAGAGGAATCGGAGTGGATGTAGGTCACGATTGACCGAATCACTATAAACTGTCGTCTTCTCTGGTTTACATTTACTTTCTGCTGTTTATCTTTACTGCAAACCTCTTCAATAGCTTACTGCCTTCTGTTCATTTACGAACGTGTTTCAAAGATAAGTTTCCGAAATCGGTTTTACGTCGGAAACGGTTTTATCGTACGAACGTTTTTTTTCGGAAGACGTGATTTTATCTGCTGCACTAATTCACCCCCCCTCTTAGTGCTCTCGATCCTAACACAAGGAACTTTAATGGATTCAAAAGAAAAACATGGTTCTTTTATGAGTAATTTTTTTTTAATTTTCTTTAATGTCAGGCTTTGAGTACAATTAGAAATGTAAATAATCACGTACATAAAACTCAATCTCTAAGATAGAAAAATAGGCGTAGAATGTATGTATGATATTTAAGTTTCTCAACATAGTGACAATATAGATATGTTTTTTCTGCAAACAGATAGTGAGAGGACATAAAAATTGTCACTTAAAGTGTTTAAAAGCTTCTTAGAACTTGTAAGATGGAAGATACAAGCAGAAAACACCTTGACAATATGCACACAATTACCCTCAAATTTTGTTTTAGTTGACTCGAGAGTTTCAAGCATATCTTGATGTTCCATATGGAATCCAAAGAAGAAACTCGAGCATCACTTTTCAGATAATGTTGTTCACCATAACATAAGGGAAGAGAAGTTTCTGCTGCATATCAAATGTAAAGTTCAACCCATAACAAAGACATGACTGTTACATATAGGTGTTAACAAAATAGACTCAGATTATTTCATACATAACTGCTTCTTGATCCAAACTATTGTTGCATGACTCAAAACCAAATCTTAGCCAAATTAAGAAGAAAATATGACCTGATTTTTATCTACAGAAAATTCTTCTGTGTGCAGATATTATGCACCAAATGTTTTCAGGGAAGATGTTATTTAATACAGACAAGGCTTCTTGACTTCCTATACATAACATATTCCGCATAGTAGAGTCATGCCAAGAAAAAGGTGTAAAGGTAATTTCTTGCACCATACTATTACGAACTTAGCTGGAATTTCCTAAGTCGTGAGGCACCCTTGCGGCAAAGTCACGGACTTAGCTGGAGTTGCCTAAGTCGTGAAGCATCCTTGCGCCAACTCTTCAGACATAGCTGGGATTGCTTTAGTCATGAGGCGCCCTTGCGACATATACATCCGCAAAGGGTCAGCCTAGTTGCAACCTCGTATAGGTCCCGAAGGACCTGTAAAACAGAAAGTTGATTAGATTAAAAACGAGCGACGGACAAGTCCCGACATCTCGCGAAGAGGGAAGCTTTACAAGCAATTCAGCGAGCACCTTGAGTGCAAGAGAGAAAAAAGAGGAAGGAGAAAACAAGGACTTTAGAAGGTAGAACGAACAGTTGTAAGTCCACAAACAACTGCTCAACGAGTGTCAGGCACGAAGACAAGTTCTCGTCAAGTTAACGTGCGAACTTGTGAAGATTATTCAACGCCCGATAATATATCGAAGCCCCATCCAGCCCTGTGCCACCCGCGGGGTTCTAGGGGGCTGAGATGGCTGACATTTTGCGTGCAGATACGGTCTGCAGAAAACAGGCCATGGTACATGAAAACAGAGCCATTTTGGGGTGGTTTTGCTCAATGCAGTGAGTGATCACACTGTAGCACTGCAACCTGTTCGAACAAGCATTTTTACAAGCAAAAACACACAAAACCAAGGCAAAACATGCTGCCAAGCATCTGTACATGTAGGCAAAAGCGACGAACGATTCGTTGAACGAAGTTATTACGTGTGCACGACGACCGTTCGTGACATTCTCCCCCACTTAAACTGTCGATGCCCTCGTCGATGCTTGTTGGTAATTGTTGATGATTGCTTCTTCATGTAGTAGGGCATCTTCAGGCTCCCAACTAGCTTCGGTTCGGGGAAACTTTCGTCACTTCACCAAGTACTCGATCTGCTCAGCTTCATTGGGTAGCTTTATGTTGCGATCCACAAAAATGGTTTCAACTCGCTTCTCGTATGAGGCTCTAGTGGGGGGTAGCCGAGTTGGAACACTTCAGGAAGCATCTTACGAGTCTGAGTGGTAGGCTTTCAAGTTACTGGCATGAAAAATAATGTGAATTTTGAGCCACGCTGGTAGCTACAACTTGTATGAGACGTTGTCCACCCTACTGATAATTGGGAAGGGTCTGTCATACTTGCGCACCAATCCTTTGTGTACTTTGTGCCTAAAAAATTGGAATGATGCTGGTTGGAGCTTCACCGACACCAAATCACCGACTTTGAACTCTTGTGGTCGCCTTCCCAAGTCTGCTCACTTCTTCATCCTTTTGGCTGCCTTCACTAAGTAAGCCCACGCAATATCCGCATTTCAGTGTCATTCTTTTGCAAAGTGATATACTGACGGACTACTCCCAATATACCCGATAGCCAAGGTGTGAGGAGTCGACGGTTATTGTCCTGTAATGATCTCAAATGGGCTCTTGTTGGACGCAGAGCTCCGCTACAAGTTGTAGGAGAATTGGGTTATGTCCAACAGCTTCAATCAATCTCGTTGGTTGGCACTCACGTAGTACCGAAGATATTACTCAAGGAGCGAGTTTATCCTTTTGGTTTGACCATCCGTCTATGGGTAGAGGCTTGTGGAGAAGTATAACTTAGACCCCAACAATTTAAATAGCTCGGTCCAGAATCGCCCCAGGAAATGAGCGTCTCAATCACTGATGATATTGTACAGGACTCCCCAATACTTCACCACATTCTTCATCATCAACTTGGCCGCCTGCTCTACTGAATAGTGTAGGGGTGCAACAATGAAAGTTGCATACTTTGAAAATCAATCAACCACCACAAATATCGATCCTAGTCCCCCTACTGCCGATAAGCTTGATATGAAGTCCAAGGAAATGTTCTCCCACGACCTTTCTAGTATGGGCAATAGCTACAAAAGTCTTATCGGCTTTCGCTGCTCCACCTTATCTTGTTGGCAAGTAAGGCACATTCGAATGTATTCCTCTACATTAGTCCCCATCTTCGACCAGTAGAAGGCCCTCTCCACAAGGGCCAATGTTCGATGAATGCCCGGATGTCCTGCCTAAAGGGAATCGTGACACTCTCTTACGAGTTCGCGCTTCAAATTCTCCACTCGAGGAACATAAATCCTATTCCCTTTTGTGTAGACGAGTCCCTCCTAGACCCAAAATCGTCGTGTCTTGCCTTCTTTGATTAGTTGCATCAGGATTACTGCCTGGGGATCATTGTACAGTCAATCCCTGATTCTAGAAAGGAAGTTGGAGTGTAACTGACTTGCTTGGCCTCCGCCATCCAATTGCATGGCATTCACCCGCTCCACTTTCTGGCTTAGCGCATCGACCACGACATTGCTCTCCCAGGCTTGTACTTCATTGTCATATTAAATTCAACCAGGAAGTCCTACCATCGTGCTTGCTTTGGGGAAAGTTTCTTTCGAGTTTAGAAGTAACTCAAAGCGATGTTGTCCGTCCTCGGCACAAATCGTGATCCGAGAAGATAGTGCTGCCAAACTCGAATATAGTAGACCACTACTGATATGAATAAGCAAGTTGATTATAATTCTGTCAAAAACCCTTTAACTATTCATGGATGACCAATGACAAGAGCTAAAGCTAAAATGATGAAAGAAGCTTTAACTTGTTTATTGAAAGGCACTTGGAAGGAGCAAGCTGGTCAAAACTTGGTCAAGATTTTATAGATACAAGAAGAGCCTAAAATAGTCAACCTGATTCAAATAAGTCCACATCGTGAAGAGAAAGTCTAACCTTAAGAGAAGGATGAATTTTTAGCCCATTTTAAAGAATAAAGGTCATTTAGCCATATTGGACCATATTAAGAATTGTGGGCTTATTCATGAATAATCATTCAAATCAATTCAAGGTAGATTCATGAGTAATCTACATTCATGCATTAGGAATATGAATGTCATTTAATGTACTTAATGGATTCATTCCCTTTGTACTTGGCCTTTGAACTATATAAACAAGGCTGACTCTTTTTGTAAGGAATATAATTCAGAAGTGTATTCGACTTTTAACACCAGTGAGTGTTTTTTTTTTAAGTTCTTGCATGAACTTTGGAACTTATTAAGCTTTTCTGCTTGTGGCGTTCAAAACCCAAAAATATTTGTTTTTCCTTTCAACTTATCAAGCTTCTTAGTTTGTGACGTTTTAAGGGAATCAAAGTACTGTTCTAATTACTTCATCAAATTTTCATTAATAAAGTGATTAGAATAGTTTTCCTAACTTCAATCTTGAATAATCCGTCCTGTTTCAATTTGTTGGAGGGGATCAATTTGCATTCCATATGTATAATAGCTTTTTAGCTATCGGGGTGTATGATTGCTAAGTTGATGATTTCCATCATTTGGTATCAGAGCTCGGCTCAAGTTTGAGGTTTGCGTATCCATTTATTTGCTATCTTTTATATTTTCCTTTTCTCTTCTTCTTCTTTTTGGACAATATCTATAATTATTGTTCTTCCTTCATCTTCATTGTTATGTTTCTTGTGTTATTACTATTCTTCTTTGTAATTTTGCACTTTATTGTGTAAAAAAAAAGATCAAAAAGTCAAAAAAAAAGGAGAAAATCAAAGGTAAAAAAAAGAGGGAAAATCAAAGGTCAAAAAAAAAAGAGAGATCAGAATTAAAAAAAAAAAAATTTGCGGAGTCAAGGAATTCTTGCAAATTACAGAATTCTACCTTTGTTCATTTGAATTCCTGTTTCGGTTTGGAAATCTTTCTTCATTCTAAAAATATTTTCTTTGTTCAATTGATATTTGAATTCTAATCTTTGCTTATAATTAAAGTGCATTACACACACCTTTAAATTGGCCTACCTTTTGTTTGTTTTTAAACCTATCTAATTTCACTATTTTTGAATTGTCATAATCTGAATTATTTGTTTAAGTACCTTAGTAAATCTAAGAACTCAAATAACAAAACAAGAGAGGTAAAAGGCAAGAGTGGTGAGATCAGTATCGATAAAAGCCAAAAATTGTATGAAACACGAGCGGAGTGAATCAAATCTAGAGTGAAACACGTGAGGGAGGGTTGGTGAGGTTGTTCTAACTTTGTTTTTCAGGTTGTATACATGTCTAAAAATAAAGAAGCGAGTTCTTCATCAAATGATCTTTTAGTTTAAGCAATGCAGCAACAATTTGAACGTTCGTTCAAAGTGATGGGAGATGTAAGAGATCATTTAGAAAGGCATGATGATGCAATTAATAGATTGCAAGGTGAACCATGGCGTGGGAGACAACCAACCTTTGTCAATGATGAATATGATGGTGGCGACGACGTGGATGATGACCAAGTTACTCTAATTGGTCAAGATATTAATCCTAGGAGACAAACTAGGAGAGGACGTTTTGATGGTGTGGACAGAAACATAGGCAACATCAAAATGAAAATTCCTTCTTTTCAAGGCAAAAATAATCTAGATGCCTATTTGGAGTGGGAACGAAAAGTGGAGATTATTTTTTAATGTCACAACTACTCTGAAGAGAAAAAAGTAAAATTAGTCGCTGTTGAATTTTTTTATTATGCTATTATTTGGTGGGATCAATTGTGAAAAGACAGGCGTAGAAATGGTGAAAGGCTCGTGGAGACTTGGTTGGAGATGAAACAAATCATAAGGAGGAGATTTGTCCCTAGCTATTACTATAGGGATTTGCATGAACGACTGCAAACCTTGACACAAGGTTTCATGAGTGTTGATGAGTATCACAAGGAGACGGAGATAGCCATGATAAGGGCTAATGTGGAGGAAGACCGCGAGGCCACCATGGCTCGATTACTAAGTGGATTAAACAAGAACATTGCTGATCTTGTAGAGTTGCAACATTATGTGGAGAGTGAGGACATGGTGAATGTGGCCATGAAAATTGAAAGGCAACTCAAAAGAAAAGGAACAAGGTATGATTCAAAACCTTATTCAGGTTCTTCTTCTTCTTGGAAACCGAATTGGAGTAAAAAGGATGATAAACCCATTGTTAAGCCTAAAATTGATGAAACTAAAGGCAAAAATAAATCAAGCAGCATGGGTAAAGGTGAGAATCTACCTAATCAAACTAGAGGTATTAAGTGTTTTAAGTGTGCATGGACATGTGGCACGTGAATGTCCTAATAAGAGAGTTATGATCATGAGGGATGGAATTGTGGAATCTGAAAGTGAGAGAGAGGATGATGAAGACATTCTAGAGGATGCTAGTGATGTAGAGTATGCTAAAGGTGAAAATCTAGTTGTTCAACGCACACTTAGTTTGCAAAATAAAAATGATGAACATGGTGAACAACGTGAAAATCTATTTCATACTCATTGTTTGATTGCTAACAAGTTGTGTAATGTGATTGTTGATCGTGGAAGTTGTACAAATGTGGCAAGCACCTTGTTCATGGAGAAACTGAAATTCAAGCATCTAAAACCTTACAAGTTACAATGGTTGAATGATAGTGGTGTAGTAAAGGTAAATCGGCAAGTGTTAGTTTCTTTTTCAATTGGTAGATATAAGGATGAAGTTTGGTGTGATGTGGTACCTATATAAGCTAGTCATATGTTGTTGGGGAGACCTTGGCAATATGATCGAAGGGTAATACATGATGGGTTCAAGAATCGTTATTCTTTGATCACGGATGAACAGAAATATCAGCTTGGAACTTTGCCTCCAAAGACAATTTTTGAAGACCAAATGCACATAAAACAACAATATGAGGAACTTGAGTCTTCATTAACCAAAACTTTGGGGAGGAAACAAGAAAGAGAGAAAAAAGAAAATGGTGAGTTGAGTGGTAAAAATGAGAGTATTGGGAAACACAAAGGGAGAGAAAACAAGGAAAGCTTGAGTGAAAGAAAAATGTGTTTATGCCAAAATGAGTGATGTGAAAAAAGCCTTAACCACGAGGCAACCCTTACTTGTACTTATGTACAAGGATGTTTTAATTGCTTCTAACAAAATTGACAAGAGTTTGTCTAGTGTTATTGTTGATCTTTTGCAGGAAAATGAGGATCTCTTTCTCAAAGAAGTTCCTAATGGTTTGCCACCAATTAGAGGAATTGAGCATCAAATTGATTTCATTCTAGGTGCAAGCATACCGAATAAGCCAGCATATAGATGCAACCCCGAAGAGACTAAGGAAATCCAAAAGCAAGTGAGTGAGTCCATGTGCAGTTCCTGTTCTGTTGGTGCCTAAAAAGGAAGGATCTTGGAGAATGTGTGTTGATTGTCGAGCCATCAACAAAATCACGGTGATGAAGGCGCTAATTCGAGGACGAATCCTTTCGAGGAAAGGGGCAATGATATGAATGAACAAGTTGATTATAATTCTGCCAAAGAACCTTTAACTATTCATGAAGGACCAATGACAAAAGCTAAAGCTAAAAGGATGAAAGAAGCCTTAACTTGTTTATTAGAAGACATTTGGAAGGAGCAAGCTGGTTAAAACTTGGTCAAGGTTCTATGGATACAAGAAGAGCCTAAAATAGTCAACCTGATTCAAATAAGTCCACATCGTGAAAAGAAAATCCAGCCTTAAGAGAAGGATGAATTTTTAGCCCATTTTAAAAAAATAAAGGTCATTCAGTCATATTGGATCATATTAGGAATTGTGAGCTTATTCATGAATAATCATTCAAATCAATTCAAGGTAGATTCATGAGTAATCTATATTCATGCATTAGGAATATGAATGTCATTTAATATATTTAATGAATTCATTCCCTTTGTACTTGGTCTTTGTACTATATAAACTATAAGGAATAGAAATCAGAAGTGTATTCAACTTTTAACACCGATGAGTGTTTTGTTTTTAAGTTCTTGCATGAACTTTGGAACTTATCAAGCTTTTCTGCTTGTGGCGTTCAAAACCCAAAAATCTTTAATTTTCCTTTCAACTTATCAAGCTTCTTAGTTTGTGACGTTTTAAAGGAATCAAAGTGATGTTCTAATTACTTCATCAAATTTTTATTGATAAAGTGATTAGAATAGTTTCCCTAACTTCAATCTTGAACGATCCGTCTTGTTTCAATTTGTTGGTGGGGGTCAATTTGCATTCCATATGTATCATAGCTTTTTAGCTATCGGGATGTATGGTTGCTAAGTTGATGATTTCCATCGACCGCTGTCATCTCCTTCTCGTGCACCGGATACCGTCGCTTGGTCTCGTTTGAGCTTACGGCTCTCGTAGGCCACCAGGTGACCCTCCTACATGAGTACTCCCCCAATAGCGAAATCTGAAGCATCTATATGTACTTTGAAGGGCTCCCCATAGTCCAGCAATTTAAGCATCGGTTCTTCCAACACAATAGCCTTTAGATCTTGGAATGTAATTTCACATTTGTTAGACCATCTCCAAGGCTGCTCCTTCTTTAGCAACTCCGTCAATAGAGTTGCGCGCTTCGAATACCCGGCCATAAAGCGCCGATAGTAGTTGACGAAACCAAGGATCTCAGCTCTGACACCTTCTTTGAGTTCGTTATTTCGCAACAGCTTGCACCTTTGATTTATCTATCCGAATGGAACCATCACCGATTAGATACCCCAATAATAAGATCTTCGTCTGAGTAAAGTAGCACTTCTTCCTTTTCACGAACAAAGTGTTCTCCCTAAGAATCTTGAAAATTGTCCAAAGGTGCTCGACATGCTCCTCGAGCGTTTGGCTATAGACGACGATATCGTCCAAGTAGACGACCACAAACTTATCCAAATACTCCTTGAATAGTTGGTTCATAAGAGTGCAGAATGTGGCCGAAGTGTTGGTTAAGCCGAAAGGTATCACCAAGAACACAAACGCTCTATACCTGGTCACGCAAGTAGTCTTCGCTTCATCGCCTTCAGCAATACGCACCTGCCAGTACCCCAACCGAAGCTCGAGTTTGGAGAAATACTTTGCTTTGCCTAGTTGGTCGAACAAGTCCGCGATGAGCGGGATGAGATACTTGTTCTTCACCGTCACTTTGTTGAGGGCTCGATAGTCAACGTATAGTCGGAGGCTCCCATCTTGTTTCTTTTGGAAGAGAACTGGAGCTCCGAATGGTGCTTTAGAACTACGGATAACACCACCACTTAGCAGTTCATCTAACTGCTTTCTGAACTCTGCCAACTCTGGAGGGGACATGCAATAGGGTGGTCTTGCTGGAGGCTTCACTCCCGACTCCAGCTCGATATGATGATCCACGCATTTACGTGGTGGCAGAGTTTTCAACAACTCGGGTGACATAACATCTATGAACCCCTTCAGAACGTTCGCCACCACAGCAAGTTCATGAATGCCCTCCCCGTCGAGTGGCTCTAGCTTTACAACAACCACGAAGGTTAACTCTCCTTTTCGTACCCCTTTCTTCAATTGTAACGTCGATATTTGTTAGAGGTTCTTAGTTCCACTCCGAGAGACGGGAACCATATAAGGGTCGTCACCTCCCATCAAACATAGGGAGTTCAGGAACAGCATTGGCACCAACTTCGCCGCGTGCATGAACTCCATTCCGAGAATCACTTGAAAGTCGTCCAGTGGCACCGCCATCATGTTTGTGCTCCCGCTCCAAGTCCCAATCTTGATGGGGACTCCCTTTGCCAGCCCGAAGATCCGCTTGGCCTCCGAGTTCACCGCCTTCATCCGACTTGGATTCTTCTCCAAGATCAGTCTAAGTCGCTTTGATTCTCAATCGGCAATAAAGTTATGGGTAGCGCCCGTGTCTACCATTGCACAGGTTATTTGGCCATTAAGCTTGATGTCCACGTACATCAACTCATTGCTCCTTGCTTTATGTGACTTTGTCTTCGTGTCCTCCCCCACTTGACCCCGCAAAGCATTCAACAAACGCATTGCTCCCATCTAGGGTCCTTGCGACTCCTCATCGTCGTTGCTGAATTCTGAACTACTCGAACTAAGAGCGATGGCCTTGCCCTTGTCTGATTTGGAGGAGTAGATTGAAGCTGTTAAGGCATTAAGTGCTTGTTTCGGTGGGCACTCCCTCACCACGTACGGTCCTCCACACAAGAAACATCTGCCAGGTTTTGGGGCATTACCTTTTGAGCTTGACCCTTTATAGGAACTCTTCTTCCTTTGCTCTCCCCCAGGCTCCTTCCCTCGAGAATATTTTGGAGGGCGATTTCCTGAAGATTATTTCTTTTTCCCTAAGTCCTCTGAGGAAACAAAGTCGGTGAACCTTTTTACGGTCGTAATTACCCCGATCACATCGGTGATATTCCTTCGATGTAGTTCCTGTTGAGCGCATGGCTTCATACCATCGAGGAAGCTAAACAGCTTATCATTCTCGGACATGTCCTAAATATCCAACATTAGTGCAGAAAATTGCTTCACGTAGTCTTGAATGGAAGTACTTTGGCGGAGTTGTCTCAGCTTCCTCCTTGCGACGAACTCTGTGTTCTCGGGTAGGAACTGAGTTCTAAACTCCCGATTCAAGTCCTCCCATGTGTCCACTCGACATCGACCTTGTTGGATCTCCTCCCAATAGGTTCGCCACCAAAGTTTTGCATCCCCACTCAAATACATAGTTGCTATTGAAACTTTGATATCTTCAGAATCAAGCCTTATAGTTCAAAAATACTATTTCATGTCAAACAAAAAATTCTCGAGCTCCTCTGCGTCCCTAGCACCTCCATAGCAATGAGGCTCATGTGCCCTCAAGTTTTATGTCGACGCAATGCGGGTGTTGCTCCCTCCCGCATTTAGTTCCCTTGTGAACGCTATTACTCTGGAAGTGAGTTCCACCACGACTTTGTGCAAATGTTGCATGAAGTCTTTGGTATCGTCCGTCAGTCGATCGAGTAGGGCCTCAACCTTGTCGATTCGGGATTCAACTTCTTATTGCGAGCTCTCTACCCCAAGAAGCCTTTGTTGGCCTTGGTAGAGTTCCTCTAAGCTCGCTTCGAGAACATCTAGGCGGGTTTCCACCGCCATGAGTCTCTCCTTATGGCTCTTTTTCTCGGTTGGCGCTCCAGATTATGCCTCCTCCACTTGTGAAGAGTAGCCAACTTCTCGCTCATCATGTTCGCTGCCATGATCCTCCAGAGCGACTCCACCAACATGAGAGCGAGTTTGCATTTGCAGCCCATGTGCAGCTGCTTGGGGTAATGGTCCGACTTGCCCCGCCTTGCTCAATTTGCCACGATGCTTTGCCATGGCGAGATTGCGAAGTTTCTTCACGGTTTGCTCGAATTGCTTGCCCACTCTAATACCACAATGTCACAGACTTAGCTAGAATTGCCTAAGTCGTAAAGCACCCTTACGGTAAAGTCACGGACTTAGTTAGAGTTGCCTAAGTCGTGAAGCACCCTTGCGCCAACTCTTCGGACTTAACTAGGATTACCTAAGTCATAAGGCGCTCTTGCGACATATGCGTCTGCAAAGGGTCAGCCTAGTTGCAACCTCGTACAGGTCCTGAAGGACCTGTAAAAAAGAAAGTTGATTAAATTGAAAACGAGTGACGAACAAGTCCCGACGTTTCGTGAAGAGGGGAGCTTTACAAGCAATTCAATGAGTACCATGAGTGCAAGAGAGAAAAGAGAGGAAGGAGAAAACAATGACTTTAAAAGGTAGAACGAACAATTGCAAGTCCACAAACAACTGCTCACCGAGTGCCGAGAGCGAAGGCAAGTTCCCATTAAGTTAACGTGCAAACTTGTGAAGATTGTTCAACGCCCAACAATATACCGAAGCCCCATCCAACCCTGTGTCACCCGGGGGGTTCCAAGGGGCTGAGATGGCTGACATTTTACGTGCAACTGCGATCTACAGAAAACAGGCTGTGGCACACGAAACCGGAGCCATTTTGGGATGGTTTTGCTCGACGCAGTGAGCGGTCGCACTGTAGCGTTGCAACATGTTCAAACATGCATTTTTACAAGCAAAAACACACAAAACCAAGGCAAAACATACTGCCAAGCATTTGTACATATAGGAAAAAGCGATGAACGATTCGTTGAACGAAGTTGTTGCGAGTGCACGACGACCGTTCGTGACAATACGATCTTATGATTAGTTTCGATATTTCAATTTGCACAGGCAGATTTATTACTTGATTTGTGTTTGCCCTTCTAAAAACATAGGTGGGATATAAACCTAGCAACTTAAAACAAATGCCATGAACCAATAACAACAATAACAAAGCCATAAAGTTCTCACTATTTAGGTCTACTATATGGATCATTTACTGTCATTGAGCTTTGTAAAAAATTATATTCTTAATTAAATTAAGAGAATTTAAATCTGTCTGAGTAACCCTTTTAAGGTCTCTCAGTCTCTTTTCGTATCTCTAATATTAATATCTAATATTTTCTAATAATTATGTATATATATTAGGCCTCCATAGCATATAACTATATGATTTTAAATAGTTCTGCCTCATGTTATCCTCTATCAAAGTTATACATCCATTTCAACATTCTCATTTCAAGGAAACAAATATATATATATATATATATATATATATATATATATATATATATATATATATATATATATATATATATATATATATATATATATATATATATGTTGTTACTTGACCATCTAACATATATGCAACATTATTGTTACAATAACGGTCTCATAGAATTTTTCTTTTAATCTATAAGATACCCAATGATCACACATAAAACTCACAATATCCCTCTTCATTTCAACGACTCAAATTTTACTCTATTGATAATATCTTCATCTGTCCCTCAATCTTGTTGAGCAATTGATTCAATGTATCTAAAACTTTGAATTATTGAAACTATTTGTCCATCCAACTTAACTATATTTTTAGGTCTACTCGTAGTATCACTAAAATTACATCACATATATTCAATCTTAGTCATACTCGATCTAAAACATTTACTTTTCAGGGTTTGTTCCCACAACTCAAGTTTAGAATTAATTTCATTTAAACTCTCATCAACTAAAAGAATATTATCAACAAATAAAATACACCAAAGAGGTTCATCTATTATTAAAGGAAAAAGGTAAGAGCTTAAGCCAGATCCTTGGTGTAGTCCTAATAGGTAACTCATTGAACATACTCAATGTGGTTTTAAGTTTTAACACTAACAGCTTCACTATCATACATATCTTTTAAAACATAAATCTCTTGGAAGACTATCACAAGATTTCTCCAAATCAGGATCATATATAAACTTGACCAAGTAACCAGCATTCACTACACGAGTGGTCGCACTATTACCATTTGTTCTAAATTCACTAAATAAAACCTGAGCTTAAAGAGAACAAATGTAATCACCGATAATTTCTCCCTTAACATAAATTAATTACTATTAATGATGTATTGCTTTATTATTAACTTCTATGTTTGTGTACTATAGTTAAGGAAATGCTTAAATTTGATTTCCTTAATCATGTGGATAAGTTAGGAATTCTAGTAATCAATCAAATTATTAATTGATTTATTTCCTAATGAATGATTTGATTTTTAGGAAGTAAATAGTTTACATTTCATTTTCGTATGTGAATTATAAGAAATAAATATTATATTTCTTTCTTTATGTGTGAAAGAAAAATAAAAATAAATTAAAAATTAAATTAAATTATTACTTACCTTTCAAGGAGATCTCATCTTCTCTTATATAAAGGGGACTACTCCTTCCTCATTCCTCATTCCTCACCGAGTCTAACAACGGGAGGATTAAGGAGAGGACTTCCTAAGAAGATGATATCGAGGAAAAGATAACCGAGGAGAGGTAGGATTCTTTCTTTTTTAACTAGCTTTGATTCATATTTTAAAATCTTGATGTTGAGATTGTTATAATTTTATGATGTATAATGATGTTTTAACTTCAAAATTTCTTGATTAGTAAATAATGATAATTATTTTGTGATGTTAGAATGATTATTTGATTTATATTGATCTCTAAAGCTTAAGTGAATTTTAATATTGATTTAATTATTAATTCCTATTTTTGGATTAGCATAATAGTTCTAATTTATTTAATTAGATATATCTATGTTTTTAATAATTATGTGTGAATTTCTATAATGTAATTAGTTTTAAATTTAAGATCGTGAATTTAAAGTTTTAATTAACGGATTTGAGTCATTCTTTAATAATCTTAGATATTAAAATCTAATTTGATAAAAGGAGTTTAATTGGGGTTTGACTTGAGTTAAGTTGATATATCAAACCAGATCGACTCAACCCATGTGTTCATGTATGACCTAACCCATGTGACTCGGCATGACCCAGCTTATGTGGCCAGATAGGAGTCAACTCATTTGGCAAGGTACGACTCAACTCATGTAGCCAAGCATGACCCAACCCATGTGGTTAAGTACGATTTAGTCCATGTGGCCATGTATGACCGAGCCCATGTGGCCAGGCATGGGCTAGCTCATGCAGCTAGGTACGACCTAATCCATGTAGTCAGGCACGACCCCAACTCATGTGTCTAGGTACGACTAACTCGCGAGCCAAGCATGGCCTAGTTCAGTGGTAAAACTCAGCCCAGCTTATAAGTGAGGCTTAGCCTAGTCCATGAAGTTAAGCTTGCCCAACTATGCGATTGGCATTAGACACATCGTCGCTCCTTTATCTAGCCTGTTGTACCTCAACTCAATCTATTACTTGGAATAGGCATATGCAGCGCATGTGACCCATCCAAGACTCAGGTGGGTTGGTTCGGTTTGGGTTAGCATCATATGACATAGTTCAATTTCCTCTCTCTTTATTAGTTTGAGCACGTTAATTGACTAAATCAAACAGGTTTGATCAGTTAAAATCGATTTAGGATGATTCTAGACTAACTTGACTAATTCAAACCTACTTGACCTAATTGAAATCAATCAAATCTAAATTAGACCAGTCTAGGGTGATTCCAGGCCGGTTCTATAAGGATTTGAGGTTGGTTATATTATGTCATAATCGAATTGAGTTTAGTTTAAGTCAATTGAGTCATTCCAATTAGGGTTTTGGTTAATTGAGGACTATTGAGAGATTGATGTTTCATGTATTTATGATTCGATGAACTTAAAGGTTTTACCTGAAGATATCATTTGAAAATGATTATTGATTTTCTACTTTTCTTAATTTTATGATATTGATATGATTATTATCACGTAGTAGATGTAACTAGGCTAGTAGTTCACATTGGAAGTGCAACATGTGAAAGGAGTTGTAGGCTCAGTACAATGCGGTGCCACCAATGAATATAGTCTAGCAGATTTACATCAAGTATGGTCTCTCATAATATCTAATCATATTGATTTCTTGATGTATGCATGAGTGAATGGACGAGTGTAAATGAATGATCATAAATGTTTATGTATCCCTACCGAGGGCAGGTATGACGATTTCTTTTTGGGATTAGCGAACTGTTAGACATGATGGTTAGACGATTCCTCCATCCATTGTTGGGGGGAACGTCTCCCCACTTGGGCGGGTGAGCGAGACCACTCCATCCGTTGTTGGGAGTGCGATATGGATTATCTTCATCCATTGTTGGGAGGAATCCATCCCGTGGAATATGCCTCTACATCCGCAGTTGGGAGAGTGCACCATCGGGTGTGATGTACGCCTTTGTTATCTAGTTATTATGTATGTGTTGCATGTGGCTGATGCATGATTTTGTTTATTACGTAAGAAACTATTATCGCTTTTCTGATGCGTAAGTTTTATGATGGATCAATTTTGAATTGTTGATATTTATTTATATTACACGAATATTAAAGATTATTTTTATGATTTTTTCGATGTTCTTATCAGCATGTGTGGTTGCTGATATGTTTTTATCTTATATTTATTTTCAGAGTAATCTACTACTTTGTAATATATCTGTAGCTTGAGTGGAAGAGACTTGTGACCCTACCAAGAAGATGTTATCATTTTTCTAGTTAATAGAATATTTACTATTGTAAAGGCAAGGATTTGAATTCAAGAATGAAGAAAAAAAAAAGGAGAAAGTTTATTATGTAAATTATGGATAATAAAATACTAATTTATTATTCTTTTTATAAATCTAGGATGTGACAACAAACATGCATCTGGTCTTATAGAATCAAATTGCACTCTGTCACTCGTGCATTTGCCCCAAACAAGGATGTTAGTATCTTATCAAGTCATCATTTAATATAATTTTAGACAAATGAGGAGCCACTTGAAAGATTTTCGTGTAGAATTAATTTGCAAAAGTTAGCATGCATTATGTTCAGTAAAATAAGGACTTCCTCCCTCCTTTTTCCTTGCTCTTCTTCCGTTCCAGTGTTACGATTATTGGTCAAAAATGATCTAATCAGTCAGTACAAGACAAACTGAAATCGAAAACTCAGCCCCCCAAAATTATTCTTGGTAGAAGCCTCCCATGAAGCTCATATTAAATGGTAATGAATCAAAAGGGCATAAACAGCAGACAACCTGATGGCTCCGACATCAACGACTGCACGGAGGATGATTGCACACCAAATGCCCCACCCACCACGAAAAGCACGAAAACGGCACTCAGAATACAATAAATCTCATGCAACATAGATAGGCCCAGAGAGAAAAGGAAACATAACAAGCTCTGATCAGATCGATTCTTACAAGCAAGTGTTCCTTGAGAATCGACGGAAAAAGAGACGGTGAAGCGCTACCAGGAGGAGACAGGGAAATTATTTACCTGTTTGCTCGTCGATGATACCAGCGACGAGAGAAGGTGAACGACCGAGCGAGCGAGGAAGAGGAGCGAGCTTGGGGCTGAGATCGAGAATGAGTGGAAGCCTCGCCGAACAAGAGACTGGGCTCGATGAGAAGGAAAGCGTGGGTTGGCACGATGGGTAGGGCTGCTCCGCTTAATAAAAGATACTTATATTTATTACATTAAATATATAATTAATTAATGTATAAAAATTATATAAATGATAAGAGATTAATTGATGGGCTAATTAATATTACTTATGTAATTAGCCACCTTTAACATTTTGGTCCCTCTATTTTAAAAAATTATATTAGTATCTTTATAGTTACGAAAGTGAAACATCTAGGTTCATTCACCTTGGCATGGTTTTATCTACGGAAACAAAAAAAAGATAAAAAAATAATTTGAACATTTTAGTTGATGATGACGGATGACGTTAGCAGTAGTAGACAATAGCACCACTAGGGCCACGAGCGGTTGTTGTGGATGAGGAGAGCGATGCGAGAGGTTTTTGCTGCTCGACAACTGCGTCAACGTCGATGTAGATGGTGGTGGTCACTACAACATCTACAGTGAAGATCATGGCCACTTCATTGCTAACCTATTAGGCGGATTATTCAACCTAAAGCTGGGGTTGTCAGAGGTCCTATCACTCTCCCCATTGCCACATCAATTCTGGCATGAGTATGTAAGAGAGGAAATGGGGGGCTTGTTGGAGGATGAGTTCCATGATATGACCCTACTAGAGTCGGGTTCTACTCAACCAAGAATCAGCTAATAAAAATCTTATGAGATTGTAATAAACCCCACCTAACCGCATCTATCCTATAAAGAAGAGTGGAAGGGTTTATATTTGAGTCTTTGGGCTTCCTAGCTGCCACCCACCCTCCCTTTTTTTACTAGGTCGGTCGACTAGGGTTGAGGGCAAAAGGGGTAACTCACTTAGGAAGCAACCCTTAGGGCTAAGGTTTAAAGCCCTATATAAATATATAGCCACCATCTTTTTTATAACAAGATCCATCTACAATTACAGCCATATGGTCGACTTCTAGGAGGGTGGAACCCCTATAGCGTTCCAAGGATTGATCCCCCTCAAAGATCAATCTACATAGAATTCCTCTAGGATTCTATCATCTAGTATCAGAGCAGCGATCTTGCTGCTTTTGCTGCCACCCTTGCCGCCCACCACCAACCAAGTAATTCTCATAATTGCCCTTGATGTCGCCATCTCCACCGTCATCTTCTGCCGTAGATCAAATCAATCTACTGTCGTCACCTCCAATTGCATCAAGAGATCTAGTATTCTCCTATCACCAATACCTTTTATTGCTGTAATTTTTTATTCAAAATACCAAGAAGAAGTCTTTTTATCTATCCCGTGTTGCGAATTTCTTTCATTGTAAAAGTTGTCATCTTTGTGAACGAAGGATTGCTGTAGAAAATGTCAACCGCACATTGTTTTCTTTAACAAATCTATTTGCTATCCTTTTTTAACAAAATTTCTTATATGCTTCATAGATTATCTTAGCTTCCATTTGAGATTGATCTATAAAGGAATTCATCTCTAAAACGTTCTTGTGTTGCTGTAAATTTTCGTCGCAAACCGTTAGAATTTTTTGACGAGAATTATGCTATCACAACTTGCACCGATTTCCTTGCTATTATACTACTAAAATATTCTTGATCAAATTTGTCATCATTGATGTTATCTAAATCAAGGTTTTGCTATCAAATTTCCTCCTCAAATCTTTCGTTTTTTGCTAAAAATTTCATTGTGAAATCGTTATTTCTTCGACGACAATTCTACTCTTACAAAACAGCCACAAAACAAGCATAAACTGTAGCCTACGTACACCAATCCACCAACCCTTTCGGCCACCACTTCTCTAAACCGAGACATGCCTTTAACCCAACAATAAAAGAGAGATCTTAACATTATAGATTTGAAGGCATATACTATGACATCTGAGGAGACAATCAATGCTAAATTCGAAGCCTTCAAGACGCGAATGGAGGATAAGATTCAGACTCTCTTTACCGAACTCAGTTTGGGCCGACCACCGAACCCGAAGAAATCACATCAAGGAGAGAGCTTTGACTAAAGAGATGACTTCCAGGAGAGAGGAGGCTCTATGACTGATCCCTACTATCCATGCATGAGGGTGGACTTCCCTAGATGGGAAGAAGAAGACCCGATTGGTTGGATCTTGCACGCAGAGCGATATTTTCGGTACCACAAAATTACAGACGCATCTATGATGAAAATTATGGCTAGACATCTTGAAGGGGTGCCATATAGTGGTTTGACTGATTTGAACATACTCATGGAGTCCTTTCATGGTGATAATTCAAAGAAGGACTACTGATCCATTTCAGACCAACCGATTACGAGAACATTAACGGACAACTAACAAAGATCCGATAAACCTCTACCATTCAAGAATACCAAACCAGGTTTAAAATGTTATCTAATCAAACTCATGATTGGTCTAAAAAAAAGCTATTGTGGACCTTTATTGAGGGCTTGAAGCTAGAGATCTGGGAAGAAGTTAAAGCGCGACAACTGTACATGCTTATGGTAGCCATCTCTTTCGCATGACTTCAAGATGAGCGATTGAACCATGAAGCTCGGAGGACTAAGGTCGCTCCTCGACCAGTAATACCAAAGCCCTTAGCCCTCGCTACTGTTAGCCGAGCACCTATACCAAAAAAGTTGACAAGAGAATAGCTTCGGGAGCGATCTGCAAATGGGTTATGTTGGCATTATGACAAGCCGTAGAGCCGCGAGCATCGTTATAAAAAAGGGAGACTTCTTGTGATTGAACCAGTATAAGAAGAGGTCATTGAACATCTAGAAGAGAGCCTTGAACATGAAAAAGAAAATGCAAAAGAAGATGCAGAAGAAGAGCCACAACCAACTGACTTAATGGTACATGAGCTAACCGGCTACTCAAACTCACAAACGATGAAAGTTGGAGGCCTTCTCAAACAACAACTGATCACTATTCTCATCGACACCGGTAGCACTAATAACTTCCTAAACAGTAAGGTTGCTACTTGGATGGTGCTCCACATCGAAGGTTACAGCAAGTTCGACATAAAGATCGCCGACGGCAGAATCCTAAAGTGCGACCAAAGATGCCTGCAGGTGAAACTATTACTGCAAGACCAAGAAATTGTCACCGAATTATTCCTCCTACCAATTGATGATAATGAGGCCATGCTTGGTATAGAATGGCTGACAATGCTAGGTGATGTCTCTTAGAACTTTTTCAAATTAATTATGAAATTCTACTGCAAAGGCAAATAGATCATCTTATGCGGGAAGCACGGAAGCAACGCAACCACCGTTTCGACCCAACGAATGGAGAAAGTTTTACATAAGGTAAATGGTGGCATTTTGATGTATCTCTAGCAGCAACCATAGGATAAGAAAATAGAAATTAAAGGTCAAAATCTCGCCCAATTGCTTATTGAATTTGTCGATATTTTTGTTGAACCACACGGTCTTCCTCCTACTCGGCAACTTGACCATCAAATTCCAATTCTTCTAGGCAAATCACCAGCAAACACTCAGTTGTACCATTATCCTCACCTCCAGAAGAATGAAATTGAAAAGATTGTAAAAGAGATGCTTAAAACAGGAATAATTCGATCAAGTTGCAGCCCCTATTCCTCACCGGTACTACTTGTACACAAGAATGACAGAACTTAACGGATGTGCATCGACTATCGAGCTTTAAATGACATCATTGTCAAGGACATGTACCCAATAGTAGTGGTGGATGAACTTCTTGATGAGTTAAAAGGAGCTCGAGTCTTCACGAAGTTGGACCTTCGATCTGATTACCACCAAATTCGGGTATGTGAAGATGACATTCCAAAATCTACATTCCGTACACATAACGACCATTATGAATTCTTGGTAATGCCTTTTGGACTCACTAATACTCCTTCAACCTTCAAAAATCTCATGAATGATATTTTTCGGAGCTTTCTTTGTAAATTTGTGCTGGTATTTTTCGATAATATTCTCATTTATAGCCCTTCTCTTGAGACTCACTTTCAGCATTTACGGGTTATTTTGATAATCCTTCAGGAGAATACTCTTTTATTAAGTAGCCAAAGTGTAGTTTTCTCCAGCAAAAAGTAGAGTACCTTGGGTACGTAATATCAGAAGAAGGAGTAGCGATAGACCCAACAAAAAACCTACAAACATGAAATTACTATGCGGGTTCCTTGGACTAACGGGCTACTACCAAAAATTTGTGAAGGACTATGGAAAGATCAGTGCACCCCTCACTTTTTTACTGAAAAAAGACACCTTCAAATGGTTGGATAAAGCCTCTGTTGCCTTCGACAAACTTAAGGCAGCCATGCTGACGATGCTGGTGCTAGCACTACCAGATTTCAACTGACCCTTCATTATTGAGGCTGACGCATCTGAAGTCGAAATTGGAGTCGTTCTCATGCAAGATGGTCGACCACTCACATATACCAACAAAGTGTTGTCTCCCTCCCATAAAATAATGTCAATATATGATAAGGAGATGCTCGCCATTATACATGCAGTAACGAGGTGGAAACCCTACCTGATTAGTCGACGATTTCAAATTAGAATCGACCACAGAAACCTCAAGTACTTTTTAGAGTAGAAGATATCATCCCTTCAACAATAAAAATGGGTAACCAAACTTCTAGGATTTGATTATGAAATTATTTACAAAAAATGGAAAGAAAACATTATTGCAGATACACTCTCATGGCTATCTGAGCAAACTAAATTTTTAGCCATCTCCCTTCCTACCATCGGCTTCCTCGAGGACATTAGGGAGGAATGGAAGAAGGATCCAGAGATTAACAACATCATAAAAAAATTGGAGGAGGATCTAAACGTAATAGCCCACTACACTTGGGATTTGAGGGATCTACGCTACAAAGGTCGCATTGTGCTTATACCTGACTCCACTTGTATCAAAATCATCCTGTACGAAATATAATCCACACCTTCAATAGGGCGCTCTAGATTTCTGAGAACCTACAAAAGAGTTAAGCAAAATTTTTATTGGAGAGGGATGAAAAAAATTATTTCTGAATATGTGGCACAATGTGATGTATGTCAACAGCAAAAGGGTGAAACAATGACGAGTCCACGAAAGCTACAACCACTACCCATACCAGACTCGGTGTGGACTAACATCTCCATGGACTTCATCGAAGGGCTACCACCTTCCAAAGGTAAAAGCACAATCCTCGTGGTAGTTGATTGACTTACAAAATATGCTCATTTTTGTACTCTATGAAATCCCTACACTGCCATTAGTATTGCTTAGATTTTTATAGAAAATATTGTTAAATTGCATGGGATGCCAAGGTCCATTGTAAGTGATCATAACATGATCTTCACTAGTAAATTTTGGACCAAGTTATTTCAGTTATAGGGCACCAAACTCAAGATAAGCACAACATATCATCCACAAACTGACGGCCAAACAAAGATGGTGAATAGGTGTTTAGAGACGTACCTTCAGTGTTTCGCTAGTGATCGACCAAAGGAGTGGGCAGAATAGCTTCCTTGGGCCGAATGGTGGTATAATACTACATATTATTCATCTATAAAATTTACCTCATATGAAGCATTGTATAGTCGGTCGACCCTCGTGATTCCAAAGTATGTAATTGGCTTAGTCAAGGTAGATCAGGTCGACCAAGATTTAATTGATAGGGACAAACTCCTACAGTTGCTAAAGGATAATCTTTATACTGCTCAAGCCAGAATGAAGCAGCAAGCCAACACACGACGAAGGGAAAGAGAATTTTCAGTAGGAGATTGAGTTTATCTTTGCCTATAGCCATACAAGCAACTCTCCATCAATACACGAGCCTCCATGAAGCTATCTCTACATTTTTATAAGCCCTATCAGATCATATAGCGTATTGAAGCCATGACATACAGACTTAAATTGTCTAAGGATGCCAAAATTCACCCTGTCTTCCACATGTCATGCCCGAAACCTAAATTGGGAGAACACGAGTCACCCTAGAACCAATTGCCTAACACCACTGATGATAGATATATTCAAGCCCAACCACAAGCCATCCTCAACCGCAGAATCGTGATGCGTTGTCAACGTCCCTCTATTGAAGTACTAGTACATTAGAATAATTTACCACTTGAAGACACCACATGAGAATTATATGACGAGCTGAAAACCCGGTTCTCTAAGTTCATGAAACCTTAGCCTTGAGGACAAGGCTGATTTGAAGAGGGCAAGCTTGATAGGACCCCAGTAGGGTTGGGTCCTACTTAACCGGGAAGCAGCTAATAAAAACCCTGTAAGATTATAATAAACCCTACCTAGCTGCCTCTATCATATAAATAAGAGTGGCAAGGGTTTATATTTGGGCCTTTGGGCTTCCTAATCACTCCTACACATAATTACATGTAGTCAGAATTTAATATTATAATTTTTAGAGTTCATGAATGATATTGCTCCTCTCAAATTTAATGTTGATAAGCTATACATGTCATAACCATTGGTTTGCAAACTCAATGACCAATGATGATGAAGGTTTCCAATTTCATGTATCACAGTCCATGGCCAATGGCACTCATCTACTAGATGAAGAGAGGAAGGAAGAAAGAAGAAAGAAAAAGAAGATAGACACCGAAGAAGAGAAGCAAAAGTATTGATAAAGTGACATTACTCAGAACATGCTCGAACGATAACACGATATTCGGATGCTAACATTTCACAAACCCTAAAGGCGTTATGAGTTTATTATAAACAATTTTTAATTCAGACCAGATCTTCTCAATCAGGATGGTTTGTGCATCAAACATGGCCTGAAATATTGATCAGCGTGGGTCACTCCTAACAAAATTAAAGCCCTTTGAATGATTACATAATAATTAAGCTAATGATCCATCAGAATGTAAAATAGGTCTCAACATAATTCACAGACCACAAGATAGCCATCCATCTAATCTCATATATACTTGAGGAAAACCTGAAAACACATGCCCAAACCCTAAACATTTTAGATCACAGCTAGCAACTCATATATTATCATGTAGGACACTTCGAGGTATCACGAACCGTACCTGCGGCAACATGCGTCGGCACAGCTGACCTTATTAAAATGTAATGCTTGCTTACAATGCATGGATGTTGATTACAGATACCGTTTCAAAAGGAGCCCTCGAGATTGCCTCCTCCGTGGGATCAACTTATGACAATGGAGAAAGACATGGATATGGAGTTCTCAAATCCAGAGCTCATGCATGTCAACCACACCTGTAGAGGACACATATGAGCTTAGATACATTTCAAGGATCAACAATCTTGCTCTTCTGGACAAACAAAAAATCATCTCACTTGAAGTTTTGCTGTAATGTTCAGAAGGTGCAGAGTGGTCAAATTATTTATGTTACACCATCTTCCTCTGCAAGTTACAGATTTTGCAGTGTCATTGATGATTGTCCAAAATGTAAATATATTCTGATCAAGTGTGTGCTGAGAGATCTAGCTGATACTAGTGGCTGCATTGGTGAAAAACACGGAGCAAAAACTGTAGAGCCTCCCTAAGATTCTTGAGAGCCTTCTCATATGAAATGAATCCCATGAACCAGAATTCGTGGTTGCCCATGGTGACAATTTGGATGTATTTATCTGAAGGGTTCCTTGGGTTTGCAGAGGGATTGACTGCCCTCAACTGATCCAAAGGAACAACAACCTGCACATTCATGTAATTTGAACATATTAAAATTCTGCATGCCAGATTAGAGTAAGAATCAAACTGTGGGACCTTGCAAACTGGGAAAAGAAAGAGAATATATTCAGGATCAGAAGCTGGTGTTTTAATATCTCGAGTTCTTGATAAAGTTTCAACCTTTTGACAATATGTTCATCAGACAACTATTTGATAGAAGGTGGTGGAAATCAGTAAAATCACTGTTCACTTCTTGTAACAAGATCACTTGCTGCAGTGGAGCTAATAACCAGGGGAAGCTAACCCATTTCACCATTGTCTACTAGTACTTATTGCACATTTATTTTCTTCACATATCCATTTTAGCTATCTGCTCAAGAAGATCCAAGTTCAATAAAATTAGAACAGTAGCATATGGGTGTTAGTACAAGGGGAAAAGCTGATGCAATATTTTTAGCACAGCACAAGTTCATGAAAACATCCTTCTGGTTTATGCCCCAATGCAAACATTCTTCAGGTTTACTATATCTTCTGTGTAACCACACAACTTATCAATCAAACCTGATAATCAAGTGCTTAATAAAGAAAAAGTAGTCAAGCGTATAATTAGTGAGCAATTAGTATCCACACATTTTTTATTTTTTAGCCACACATGTTCAATCAAAAACTGATTTACATTTTAGAGTAATCAACCTATTATGATGCAGACCCATGCAGCAGCAGCAGTAGAGAAGCAGTGGCATGCATCTACACATGGTGTGCCACTAAAAAGGCAATTCTTGTTCCATCTATCTCTAAACATCACCCAAATTCCCATACAATTCCTAGTTGTACAAAACCCTAAGATCACCAATCTAACCAGAGGAGAATCTGATCAAATTCAATTCCAGTTGCAACAGTAGCACTATTTTACCCCTGTAGCTTTACCAAGTTTTTGAAATCAAAGGAGAACCCAATTCTCCAACCCCAGAAACCTACTATAAACCATGTTGTATGAGAACGGTGTCCTTGCAAGTTGTAAATCCACATAAAAAGCAGCTTGAACAAGCTAACACATGTAACATCAGCCGTATATCAATTCCCACATCAATTTTTTCGTGTTTTTCCATTCAAAAAGTCCAAAAAAAAAGAACACTTTACAACAGTCCCTCACAAGTACATATTTGCACAATAACAACATCATCACATATCCATAAGCAAAACACACAACTCAAATCCTATCTCATGTAGGATCTGTAGAGGTTAAAAATTCATTGACTCAAGCCTCCTATTTTTTTTTATCTAAAACATAAAAATTCTGGTTTTATTTAATTGTTTAGCTTACATTACTATCATGGTTGGGTTACTTCAGCAAAGCTCAACATTCTAGTTCAGCATATTTGCTTCTTGCTTAATATCAGATTTCACTTATTTAATTAGATTACTATATGTTGCACATCATAAAATAGATTTTCTCATAGATCTATTAGTATTAGGTTAACCTATGCCAATTTATGTAAAAGTTTGTTTGTAAATTTCACCTATACTATCCCTTCCAAAGAAAGGGCCACTATAATGAAGATCAAGCACAGTTTTTGATACACAGCCAAATCCTGAAGTCTTTAGCTGTGACTGATCATAACAGAAACATACCAAAAGTAACAATATTCCCATTTCCAAAGATCTAAATTAGTCATGCAAGTCAACTGTACATCAACATACTCAATTGCAAAACAGATGAAGGATGAAGTTTAGAGGCACACCTTATAGTATGCCCACTCTTGTTGACCATTGGAGATATTGCGACAGAGAGGATTGTCACTGCAAAATGCAATCCTAGCAGTAGATAAGTACAATGTTCCTATCACAGGCCCTGCTGAAGTAGAGAGATAACAGGCATATGCCGGCACTCTTAAGCTGTTCTCCTGGAAAAATACCAAATGTTCGTTGAAAAACCTTGCCATTTCCACCTTCTTCAAACACTTTTGTTCCTTGTGCAAGCCTAGCCAAGGCTGCATCAGTGACATTAGAACTTGTTTTAACTGTCAAACAAAAAAGAATAAGAAAATTAACAAAAAAAAAATCATATTGCTATGTCAGCTAAAACCTAAAACTATAGGTGCAAGTTCCAGATATTTGGCTTATTTAGTTGTTTATGCTATTACTTCATTTTAGTGCCTCCTTACAGGAAAGGATCCATTTCATGGACACAAAATTTGCATTGGAACCTTGTAGAAAGTCAATTAAAGAAGAGATCATCAACAAACCCAGAGAATCATTTATTACCAACACAATTGTGCTTCCTAATTCCAATTAGAATATAGCTTACCAGTGCAACATCATTCAACTTTCCTTCTTCTCCACATCAATGTCAGTGCTATCTCTCAGTAAATGTTAGACAAATTGTAGTGCATCTTTCTTTTGGTAGTAAAAGGGTTCTTTAACCCTCTAAAAAATATCTCTATAGGCAAAGATGTAGAGGAACACCTTTGGCCTCTCTGGTGATTCCTTAAGAGGTAGCAGTATACATTTTCCAGATTCGAGCTAGAAGGGTTTTAATACAGTGCATCAAACAAAGATTGAAGGGGAAGAAAGAAACGTAGGGTGGTGCCAGAAATTTCCTGCAGCGCCTCCTGCCTTTTTTGTGGTGTCTTCCAACGTCTTCCCGCATCAGCCCAACAGTGTGAGGATCGTCTTTTTGGGGCCTAAGTGAAAGAAACAAAGAAAGAAAATTGAGGAGGAAGAATACAAACCAAGGATAAAAGAAGAGACTTTATGCGATAGTCCATGCACTCTCGGTAGGAAAAGGGGAAGCATGTTGCGTCACGAGGTCGAGACAGACGATCGTAACATATGAAGATGCGTCGAGACACCGACGGAACTAAGAAGGACGAGCTGGACGATTATAGGGTATGGAGATGCACCGCTGTATACATAGATCTTGATGTGAGTGATTAGGCCCATTGGTTCGAGTCTGATCACATTAGGCTGTGGTCCATAGTCATCTGGTATGATTACTCATATGATTATGATTACCTGTACACCTACTAGATATGTATATATATTTATATGCGATATAGATATATATTAAATATGTATATGTATGACACATTATATTTGAAGACCAAATCAAAATCCTTTCTCTCGATAATATTAAGTCGGTAAACGTGAGGTAATTATAATGACCCGCGTGGCCTTCCATCGTTATAGGTAGGGTTCGATTCCTAATGTAAGTTGAGTTGGTCAAGTCTTTCGAGTCCCTCAAGGCTCACCTATATTGCAATTTGCTATCTTGCTTATGCTATAGAGATGTCATTGGTAACCTGAGTGTAGGGAAATCTAGGGGTGACATCACATGCATAGGGGAAGAACATAAAATAAAAACCCTAAATTTTTCAAAAAGATGTTTGTTATCTAGGGAGATCGTATATCCCTGAATCCTTATAAATTTATAGGGGAGGATGAAGGAAGTCAAGTGGCCTCCTTTGTAGTAGTGATCTACACGATAGGGCTGTGATGACACTCTTCAAATCGTTGTTTAAATCTCCACACTTACTATCTGAAGAGGAGAAGGGAAGAGGAGAATAGGAGGTGGCAACCAAGAAGCCTCTAGCCTATGGGTGTTTAGTTCTCTCCTATTTATAGAGGCCCCCTATTAACTAAACCATAATGGATCATACCCTATTGAGTATTGGATCTCTATCCAACTACCCAAGCCTCTTAGATTAGTGAATCTCTATCCAATAATCTCTTATTGACTCTTATTGAATCTCTTCCATATATTGGTTATCCAATAAGATAGGGGCTCTAACGAATATCTTATATTCGAACTTTTACTCATCGCAACACCTACTATATGTGTGTGACTCTCTAGGCCCAATATCGAGCTGACTATGAGTCATATATATCAGAACTCCTTCTGGCTCATCGAATTATTATCTCCATAATTATTAACTCGACTCATCGACTACGGATGTACTAAGCCACTACGTTGCAGTCGCCAAACCATATAGGGGAATCTAATCTATTGGACCTGTTTGTCCTTAGTTATCGTGTATCTATAGTCCATCATCTATCTAATACCCCATAGACGTTATGCTGGGCATGGTATTGTTAGGCCCATACGATTTCTACTTGAGTCTCGCTCTAATCAAATTTTTCCGGAGAACTCTCTCTCTAAATTCGAATGACCCTGGACAAGGATTACCTGAGCAAGAACACATGAGATATTCCTCTCATGACATTGAGAGTGGATGATCCTATATCAATACTCAATAGTCTTCATAAGATTGACTACTATTCATGATGACCAATTGTGCCAGATTTGGAACTTCCAGACTTATAAGTCTGGTATCAAAGAGTGGAGTACTCATACAGGACATCCTTAGTATCTCAAGTCTAAGGACCAGATACATCATTAGGACTATGGAATCGCTATCTGATAATGAGGTATTATAAACCATCCAACATTTCGTGAGCGGATCAATCAGTGAACTCATTCTCCAATGAGCACCTATACTATAGCCGTAGTAGTGTCCCCATACAAGTAGCTATGAGACCAGCTGCCTCCATAATAAGGATGGGTATATAACACACCAGTCTATCTGGTTATCTCACTATCTCTCTCGAGTAACCTGTGATCGGGATTATTTAGGGTCTATGTTTAAAGGTGAATCGATCTTATTATTGTAATCTCATCACGATCCGATTCTTATTACACAGATCTATGGATATCATAATATATATGCATATATGTAACAAATAATATAAAGTGATAAAATATTAAAATATAATAAACAAAAAGAATGCGTATCATGTCACACGTGCCATATCTCACGTGATTGGCTTGCAGGGTACCTATGACTAGCAATCTCCCATTTGACCTAAAACCAATAGCCTATATGTCTGATCCCTATCAGACTCCTATGATGTTCAAAGATAATATGAGACAATGGCTTTGTTAGTGGATCTGTAATATTATCTTTGGATGGAACTCTTTCCACCTCCACATCTCCTTGGGCTATGATCTCTCTAATCAGGTGGAACCTCCTCATAACACTTCTGATGAAACCCGGGTTCCCTTGCTTGAGCAATCGCCCCATTATTGTCACAATATAAGAGAATCTGCTCCTTGTTGTTAGGTATGACTTCCAGATCTTTGATGAACTTGTTCATCCAAACTCCCTCCTTTGTTGCCTCTACTGCAACAATGTATTTTGCCTTTGTAGTCAAGTCAGTAGTAGAATCTTGCTTGGAACTCTTCTGGCATACTTCTCATCCATTCACGATAGTGAATTTCAAAACCGTGAATTTTAAGAATTTTATGAATCTAATGGATACAACCATAATTTCTCTACTCCAAGAAATCCTCAACAAAATGGAGTAGTAGAAAGAAAAAATAGAAACTTATAAGAAATGGCTAAAACTATGATAAACGAACATAGCCTACCCAAATATTTTTGGGCCGAAGCCATAAATACGGTATGCTATGTCATGAATAGAGTTCTAGTAAGATCATTACTCTCCAAAACTCCTTATGAGTTGTGGAACAACAAGAAACCCAATGTTTCATATTTTAAAGTTTTCAGGTATAAATTTTTTATCTTGAATGAAAAAGATGCCTTAGGAAAGTTTGATGCAAAATCCGATGAAGAGATTTTTCTTGGCTATTCTTCTATTTCTAAGGCCTTTTATACCTTTAACAAAAGAACTTTGGTTATAGAATAATCTATTCATATTGTTTTTAATTAAGTTTCCGGAGTTAAGAAAAATGATTTTGACGATAATCTTAATTTTGATGCTTTGAATTTAAATGAAACCCTTTCTCCATCTAGTAACTTGGATGCATCTTCTTCCGAAACATTCTTACATAAGGAATGGAAGTATGTAGATGCTCATCTTAAAAAGCTAATCATAGGAGACACATCAAAAGGGGTTCAAACTCGTTATTCTCTTAAGAATTTTTGTGCCAACACCACTTTTCTCACCCAAATTGAACCTAAATACATTCACGAGACCTTGAAAGTGGATTCATGGGTTATTGCAATGTAAGAAGAGTGGAATCAATTTGAGAGAAATGAGGTACGGAAGCTTGTTCCGAGGCCAAATGACCATTTAGTTATTGATACTAAATGGGTAACAAACAAGATGAATTTAGTATCGTGGTTAGAAACAAAGCTAGATTAGTGGCTAAGGGTTTCAATCAAGAAGAATGTATCGATTATGAAGAAACATTCGCTCTTGTGGCACGATTAGAAGTCATAAGGATACTCCTTGCCTATGCTAGTAGTAGTAATTTTAAATTATTTCAAATGAATGTTAAAAGTATATTTTTTAATGACTTTATTTCCAAAGAAGTATATGTTGAACAACCTCCTAGATTTGTGAATGATAATTTTCCTAATCATGTGTTTAAATTGACTAAAGCTCTCTATGGATTGAAACAAGCCCCAAGGGCTTGGTATGAGAGACTTAGCTCATTTCTTATCCAAAATAATTTCTCTAAAGATAAGATCGATACTACATTGTTTATTAAAAATTTTAAAAATAATTTTTTTATTATTCAAATTTACATCGATAATATTATTTTTAGTTCTACAAATGAATCTCTATGTGAATAATTTGCTAAAAGTATGAGCCTATAATTTGAAATGAGCCTAATGGGGGAACTAACCTTCTTTTTAGGCTAGTAAATCAAACAACTTATGAAGGTATTTTTATTAGTCAAATAAAATATACATTAGACTTGCTAAAACGAATTAACATGAATAGTTTAAAAGCTATCAATACTCCTATGAGTACCTCCACTAAGTTAGACATTGACGAAGGTAGAGAAAGTTTTGATTAAAAATCTTATAGGGGTATGATAGGTAGTTTATTGTATCTCACCACAACTAGACCAGACATCATATTTAGCGTAGGACTTTATGTTAAGTTTTAATCTAACCCTAAGAATCTCATTTAAAAGCTGTTAAAAGGATCTTTAGATACCTAAAAGGAACTTCTAAACTAGGATTATGGTATCTAAAATCTAAAAATTTTGAATTGATTGGTTATGCCAATGCTGATTTTGCTGGTTGCCAAATAGATAGAAAAAGCACATCCGAAATATATCAATTCTTAGTACACGCACTTGTTTCTTTGTCTTCCAAGAAACAAAACTCGGTTGCATTATCCACAACCGAAACTGGGTACATTGTAGCAGGTGCATGCTATGCTCAAGTTATATGGATGAAAAACACTTTAGAAGATTTCAGAATTCACATGAAGAATATACCTATAAAGTGTGATAACATAAGTGTAATATGTTTAACGAAAAATCCTATTTAACACTCTAGAACTAAACATATTGACATTAGGCATCACTTTATATGAGATCATGTTAATAATCATGATATAATCTTAAAATTTATTGATACGAAATATCAATTGGCTGATATTTTTATGAAACCTTTGATTGAGGAACAATTTGATTTTATAAGAAGAGAATTAGGTATGTTAAATTTCTTGGATACATTGGTTCCTCTTTAAATTTTTCTTCGAATTTTATCGAATTCTATCTTACAAAATCATTCACTAAGATCTTGAACTTATGACATGCGAATTTTATACGATGTTTGCTTGCTAATTTTATATGATGCATGAACTTATCATGCGAATTTTCTCCTCTTACAATAATAGAATTTATAAAATGTAATTGAGTCTGTGCATCTCATAATGATAAAAATCTTACAAAGAAGGAACCACACACTGTCAGCACCCACCTCAATGCAACAGTGCTCACTACCTGTAGGCGGTGGCACTGCCCACCTGGTTAGGGGTTGTAGGCGGTTGCATCGCCCATGTAACATCCCCTATTTTTAAAAATTTAGTAAAAGTTTTGTTTGTAAAAATAAGGATTATTTAATAATTATTTTATATTAAATAATATTATATTAAAAGTTTATGGCTAGGGGCCTAAGAGTAAATATTAGAAGTTTGATATAATTTATGAAAGATTCAGATTTAAGTTAAAAAGAAAAATAGTGGACATGTGTCACTAGCTAACCTAAGGTTGGTGCCACTTATCTTTGCTCTAAAGATGACATCTAGCCCCTTTCATGCATGCATGACACCTTGCAACTTTTGCATTAGCCAAAACCCAAAGAAAACAAACCCGAAGAGTTGTAGCCAACGTGAGTTTGAGAAGAGAAGGGAAGAAGAAGAAGAAGAAGAAGATGAAGAAGAAGAAGAAGAAGAAGAAGAAGAAGAAGAAGAAGAAGAAGAAGAGCTTGAGGTTTTTCATCAATTTTTCCACATTTGGGATTCAAATAATTTTAAGACAAGTATTCTAACCCCATCTCACAGTAACCTTAATCTCTGTTCCATTTTTATTCTGCAAAATTTGAAAGATTTCAACTGAGAACCAGACCTTCTTTCATTTTGATATAAAGCTATGAATCTATAATTTTTTGGTAATCTAACCTCTATACAATGTTTCGGTCATAACATTTTGTAATAAACTCTGATTTAGGCAAAACCTATTCCATTTGAAAGTAGACAAAAAATTCTTTATTTTGATACTAAGATCGAATGATTTGGAGTTTAAATGCCTACTAAGACTTCTGTTTAAATTAACCCTACATATTCTACAAAACAAGGACTGAAATTTCTGACATCTTGTTGCTTAACTGCTTATAACTTTTTGCTGTGAACTCAGATTCATACAAAGTATGATTTATTCAAAGCTAGACTCAAAATGCTTTATGAGTATTCCTGATTTGAAATTTTTGGAGTACAATTGCTAACTTAAACATATACTTTCATCGACCTTATGGATTCAGTAAAATAGAGCTAATATTTTCAAACCTTTTACTACGAAATTATCTGTAACTCCCTGTTGTAAATTCCACTTCTTGGAAAGCTTGATTTGCCTAAAACTAGATTGATAAAGCTTTCTAATGACACCTATTTTGTATAAATTAGAGTATAATTGGTTATCCAAATAGTTCATACAATATTCCTATCAAATTTTGCCAGAATCGAGCTTTGGTCGATTTCGGCTTTCCTTGTTACTTCTCTTTGGAAATCAATTTTGGCAAAAACTCTTACTTCAGTTAAGCTTTACATTATTACCTTAAATTCATATATACTTTTGTCCTTTATTTATTTGTACATCTGCAGCTATCATCTAAAGTTCATGTTTGCATCATAATGATTCGGCACATGCATCCCATTGTTCCGCATTTGCTTTCGATATATGGCTCTTCCAGTTTCATTTCCTTGGATATTGAATTCATCTAACTTTTTTATTTCAATTGAGCTATATGTGATTTCTTGAATACCTTAAATTCCTGTATACTTTTGTTTCCTTTCAAATCTGAATACATTTGTGAAAGATTATGTTTGTATCGTTTTGACTCGAAAGGCATATGTACATTTCGTTGTTCCGCATGTGCTTCCAATATATGCTAATTTCATTATTCATACTATCCCTTTGTATTCTGGTGTTTGTGGGATAAATATAAACCTTTGCCAGAAATGGTAAAGGAAGTTATGCTTAGAGCTCGCGATCCTCTACCAGCCCCCTATGACTTCACTCAGACGTGGGTGGATGGAGCTCCCAGACATGGGAGACTTATGTTTGGTGGTCATTCAGAAATGGATGGACCATATTATGTTATGATCCCACTTCACTTTCTATGTGTTTGATATGATATCCAAAGCTTTGGCTATGTTTCTATGCATGCTTTGGATAAGAATGAAATGAATGCATCGTCACGTGACATTTGAGCTTCTATTCATGTTTTGTTCTTTGATATGTTTCCGAAATGTTATAAGTCTTTGTTATACCTTGAAAACTACCATATGTCATCGATATGCTCCTTATGCCAATGATATGCTCCAATTACCTTTCCTCGATTGTATGAACAAAACGTGCTTCGAACGATACGACATTGTAATTCTGCGTTCAAACAAAACATGCTACTGTTTCATCTTGTATCTCTGCTTTGTATTTTGATACCTTATTTGTTTGAAACCTGTCCTCTTTGCTATGGATATGTTAGTCATTAACTGAGCTTTATATGCTCACCCCGTTGCTATATAAATTTTTCAGGATAGCTTATCGCTCACTAAAATGTGTAAATTGGGTTGAGGCAGTAGAAGGCTAGAAGATTTTGGGGCAAATATTTTATACTTGATAGGTTGATGTTGTATAAGTTCTTTTTGGGTATAATGAAATATTAATGACAAATCTAGATTGATGTATCTTGTAAATATTTGAAAAGTACCTCTTACGTCAGGATTTTGGAAATGTTAAGTTTAAATTGTGTACTGATATAAACATGTAGTACATGTTGGTTTTGTGATTGCATTAATTATCGCGCTTATGGATTTATGATATAGTTATTGTTTAGTTAAGTTGCTTTTGGATTTTAAAGAATCATCTAGTGACATGATGTATAATTATAAACTGCACAGGTTTTGTGAATTATGGATTGTAGAGGTGAATGACTTGAATATTTTTCTTAGTGACCTCAAATGTGTGATTGGATCCTGGATTTTTTGTTGAATTATAATTTTATCAATCTTGAGTTAGGTTCACACCTCCTAAATGAGAATTAAATTCGGGGGGGGGGTGGCGCGTGACAGCCTAGCTGGCGGTGCCACCGCCCACAACCTACCCTATATAAAGAACATGCTAGGGCTAGTAGTAGAACCGACCCCAACTCATTCTACACTTTTCCAAAGTGCTCCAAACCTCTTGATCCTCTTGCTCTCCCTCTAGCAACTCAAAGAATCCCCATTTTTTTGCTAAATCAAGGATCAATCTCAAATACCCTCTTGGTGATCACAAGAAGGAAAAACTACAAAGGTAATCCCTAAACCAAATTGATTACCCCTTTGCATTATGTATTCTTGCCTCTTATTTGTCTTCATAATTGTAGTATTCATGACTTCTAGAAGATCCTCAAGGGACAAAGGGAAAAGGAGATTAGATGAAAATTATGACTCCCTACTTTTCGATTCTCATTAACATGCTCTTAAATTTCCAACCATAGAATCTAGAAATGTTCATAAGGGTAAATATGTTGATTTAGAAGAATTAAGTGATTTGGAACCTATTCAATGGTTTGCTAACCTAGATATCCTACTAGTCCTTCAAATATGTGAACCTATCTATCCTAGACTCATTAGATTATTCTATAATAATTTACATGTGGATAAACAAGATATGATCTCCACTTATCTCTTAGGACATCATATACCAATTACGGATAGCGTAATTTGCAACCTCATAGGAATTGCAGAGAAAAATAAAGGTTGTTATTTTAGAGAACAATGGGATGAAACATCAGTTGGGACTACCTATTTTGAAGTCTTAGGTACCATCTTTGGTAATCCTAACTTGTCTATTCTTCCAAAAAGCTATGAACACTTACTATCTTTCAACACCAAACTACTTCATCGCATCCTAATAAGCATTATAATTCTAAAACAATATCATCATGATCAAGTTAACCAAATAAAAATTGACACAATGTATTGGATTATGAAAGGACATAAAAATTGTTTTGGCTACCTAATATAATAAAATATGATTGAACTATCAAAAAAGGATATGATGATTCGATATGGTGGCCTGATAATAAGACTAATCCATGCTTATGACGTAGTTATCCCACCTGATGAAGAAGTTATGAAACTAGATAGATTTTATGTCATAAATAGAAACCTACTACGAAGATTAAGGTGTATATTCAGAAATGGGTTATGAACTAGATTACCTTGAAGGACTGATCCCCTACCACCTGATCTAGAACTTGAAACACCTATATTTAAGGGAAATCAATCTCCTCCTACCGGTCCCTTTGAGGCAACACCTCTATGCTAGTCATAGGTGCCTAGCAAGCCAATCACGTGAGTGATGGCACGTGTGACTTGATACAGAATCTTTTTGCTTATTATATTTTGGCGTATATCACTTTATAACTATTGCATAAATGCATATATATATTGTGATGTCCTTGGATTTGTGCAATGGGAATCGGATCGTGATGAGATCACGATAATGAGATCGATTCACCTTTAAACACATATCCTAAATAATCCCGGTCATAGGTGGACATCGTGATAACCGGATAGACTGGTGTGCTGTATACCCGTCCATATGATGGATGCAGCTGGTCTCATAGCTGCTCGTGTAGGGACACTAGGGATACAGTACAGGTGCTCATTAGAGAATGAGTTCACTGATTGATCCGCTTACGGAATGCTGGATGGTTGATGATGCCTTATTGTTAGACAGCGATTCCGTAGTCCTAGTGGTGTATCTGGTCCTTAGACTTGAGACACCAAGGATGTCCTGTATGAGTGCTCCACTCTTTGATACCAGACTTATAGGTTTGGCTGTTCCCAGATCTAGTACAGCTGGTCATTGGGAGTGGTAGTCGACCTTACGAGGGCTATTGTGTGTCAATAGAGGATCATCCACTCTCGGCGTCATGAGAGGAATATCCTATGTGTTCTTGCTCAGACAAATCCCTAGCCAGGGTCATTCGGGTTGAGAGAGAAAGAGTTCTCCGGGAGAATCCGATTAGAGCGAGACTCGAGTAGAAACCGTATGGGTCTGACAGCACCATGCTCGATATACGGTCTCTGGGATATTAGATGGATGATGGACTATAGGTACATGGTAACTGAGGACAGACAGGTCCAATGGATTGGATTCCCCTGTATCGTCTGGGGACTACGGCGTAGTGGCCTAGTACGTCCGTAGTCGATAAGTCGAGTGAATTATTACAGAGATAATAATTCACTGAGTTAGAAAGAGTTCTGACAGGTATGACTCATGGCCAGCTCGATATTGGGCCTAGAGGGTCACACACATATGGTAGGCATTGCGATGAGTAGAGGTTCGGATATGAGATATCCGACGGACCCCTTGTCTTATTGGATGCAGATCCAATACCCACTAGGGAAGGACCCATTAGGGTTTGACACGGGATCTCTATAAATAGGAGGGATTCACAGCCTCATAGGCTAGAGTCTTTGCTTACCTTTCCTATTCTCCTCTCCCTCTCCACCTCAGAGTAGGCCTGGAGATTTGAGGAGCGTCGTCGCAACCCTGCTGTGTGGATCACCGCTAGAGAGGAGGACGCTTGACCTCCTTCACCCTCTCCTAAGGATCTGCAAGGAAACATGGATATACGATCTCCCTAGGTAACACAATCTCTATACGCAGTTTTGTGTTTTGCGGATTTTTTTGCGCACCAATCTTCGCACGACGACGAACATCTTTTTTGGAATCGGGGATTTTGTTTTTCTTGATCTTCCGCTGCGCATATGATGTCGCCCCCCAATGATTTCCCAACACTCTAGCACAGCAAGTACCCCCCTCATCTACCGACGATATAGGGACTCGAATGGATCGATTTGAATAACGTCAAGATCAAATTTTAACTGAGTTGCAGCAGATTCATCGATAGCTTAATACCTTGTTTAGACATTTTGACTTGTCACTACCTAAATAGCTGTATGTGTCTTTTTGTTGGTGACAAAGGGGGAGAAGTTGATGAAATTTCTTTCTTTTAGTGTGCTCACTTTGATGTTGCAATCTTGTGCTCATTTTGATAATGTTTTGATCTCTTAAATTGTACAACTAATTTATCATGCATGAAGTACATTTAATATGGCTTGAAATGTTTCGTGGCATGATTTCTTGTAAACATTTTGTCATGCTTGATTTCGTATCTAAATGTTATGATGAGGTATCATAAACTTAACTTGCTTCTTACAATTGATACCATTGTCATCTTGCATAGATTCCAAATTTGTATCATCTTTCGAAATTTGAAACTAGATATGTGGTATCATATTCTGAATTGATAAATCATGATAAGTTTCATATTATGCATGTTGAATATAACTTATTAGTTTGATTCTTGAATTCAAATGCTTGAATTCAAGAATGCCTCTTCTCAAGTATGGCATATAGATAGGGGATGTTAAGGTTAACTCCTTCATCAATTGGTTGTCATCATCAAAAAGGGGGAGATTATTGAATCTCGGATTTTGATAATAAAATCAATTGGTAAATTGTTTGACCTAATCTATGTGTTGATATAAGTGTGTAGGATTAATTATGATAGCAGTAAGGCGTAAAGTAGATGGTGGGTTGGAGTCGAAGATTGGACGATGTACTAGGAGCTCGTTGAGAGCTCGTTTGAAGATCGTTGAGAGTTCGTTGAAAGATTGTCGAGAGTTCATCGCCGAAAGCTCATTGGAAGATCTCCTAGAGTTCGTTAGAAGATCCCTGAGAGTTCATCGGGGAGTTCACTAGAAACACACTAGAAGACTCGCCGAAAAGTTTGCTAGAGGATCGCCGAGAGAAAAATCGATATACTAGACTAATTGCTTGCCTTAATCATAGTTAGTATATTAGTTGAGTTAGAATTGGGAGGTAAACCCACTAACTCAGATAGGGGCCAACTGGGCCCTTAACATGACTGAATTAGGCATGATTGAATAGCTCATTCAGGACCTAAAAACATGGCAGGTGGTGCACCGCCTGAGCTGGCGATGGAACTGCCTGGTGACCTAGTCTCCTAGGTGGTCTGGGCGGTGGTACCGTCAACAGTTAATGCTGTTAGCGTGGTACCGCCCTTGTCAGGTGGTGGTACCACTAGAGCTTAGTCTCCGAGCTTTATCAGGCGGTGGTACCACCCAGACTGGATGGTGGTACTGCCCAGTGTCAGGTGTCAAGTGGTGGTACTGCCTAGTAATGGCGGAGGTACTACCAGTACCCCAAAATCCGGGGATGTGACACTTTTTGGCTCTAATTCTAAAGCCATTTTGGGTCTATAAATACTTCACCCTTTTTTGCATGAAAGGGCATGAAAGTGTTGGTATAATCTTGAATCTTTGGAGTGTTATAGTGTTGTAAAAGTGCTAGAGTCCTCCTCCTCCCTTTTTAAGTATTGAGATTATTCAAGAGAGGTGTGAGGCTTATAAGGGTTCTCTCCTAAACCCGTGAAAAGGAGAAAGAGCTATAAAAGGTGGTTAGTCTTTACCTATTGAAGGAAGGCCATTAGTGGACGCCGGTGACCTCGATGGAGGAGGAATCCGAAAGTGGATGTAGGTCACAACGACCGAACTATTTTAAATTCTGGTTTGTATTTTGTCTTAAGAAATTTACCTTTATTACAAGCTACTTTACCTTCTTACTGCTTTCTCTACGCTCCCATATGTTTTCAAGTTAAAATCTTTATGAAACAATTTTCATCGTAATCGGGTTTAACCGAAACAAAGACTTTTGAAACTGGTAATTTTTTCACTGTACTAATTCACCCCCCTCCCCCCCCCCCCCCCCTTAGTATCGCTCTTAACCCTAACACTTGTTACATGAACTTTTTAAATTTTATATTGAGAAGTTCAAAGTCATCATCATCATCACTTGAGTTATCACTCAAGTGGTATTCTAGTGTTCAAAGTGCCAAATCCTTCCTATTCTTTGGAAGGTTGTTCTCATGTTCGTTTTGTGCCATATAAGTCATTTCATAAGTCATCAAAGACCCAATAAGTTCTTCAATCGGAAAATAGTTTAAGTCCTTTGATTCTTGTATTGTCGTTACTTTCGAATCTCAATTTTTAGAAAGTGATTGTAAAACTTTATTCACAAGTTTAAGATTCGAAAAACTTCTACCAAGAGCTTTTAGACTATTGACGATATCCGTAAAACAAGTGTACATGTCTCCAATAGTCTCGCTTGGTTCCATACGAAATAATTCAAAATCATGCATCAAAATATTTATTTTAGAGTCTTTAACTCTACTAGTGTCTTCGTATGTGATTTTGAGTATGTGTCAAATATCAAAAGCTATTTCGCAAGTAGATTTTGAGTGTGTCTCAAATATCAAAAGCCATTTCGTAAGTAGAAACCCGATTGAATTTATTTTTGTCTAAGGCGTAAACAGAGCATTCATAGCTCTAGCATTTAAAAAAAAAGTTTTCTTCTCCAAATCATTCCATTCATTCATTGGAGTAAAAGCTTTTGAAAGCTGTTTTCAATAATATTCTATAAATTTAAATCTAAGGAAAGTAAGAAAATATCTGAGTTTTTCAATAAGTGTAGTCCGTCCCATTGAATATAGGAGGAACGATAGAAAAGCACTCTTGAAAGCCAAAAAGAGCCATTTCTCTTGGGTGTTAAATCAAACAAGAAATAACGTGGCTCTAATACCAACTATTAGGAACGAGTCGACACTAGGGGGGGGGGGGTAAATTAGTGCAGCAGATAAAAACATCAGTTTAAGAATCTTCGTACGTTAAAAACTGATCTCAGAAAATAACTTGAAAGTGTGTTTATTCGTAAGGGTAGTGAAAGCCAAGTAAGGAGGAAGCGAAGAAATTGCAAAGTAAGTAAATGATAATAATAGAAATGCAAACCAGAATTTATAGTGGTTCGGTCATTGTGACCTACATCCACTTATGATTCCTCCTCCATTGAGGTTACTGGCATCCACTAATGATCTTTTTCTAACGGGTGAAGATCAACTACTCTGTGCTTGTATTTGTTAGGATCGAGAGCACTAGGGGGGGGAGGGGGGGTGAATTAGTACAGTAGATAAAAACAATAACTTCGTAAAATCTCTCGTACATTGAAATTCGATTCCGATGTAAAAGTCGTTTCATGCAGATAATAACTTTGAAAGCTTACGGAAATGTATTTGAAGTAAAGTAAGGAAGACAGTTTGCAGTTAAGATAATAGCAGGAAGTAAATGCAAACCAGAGAAGATGGTAGTTTATAGTGGTTCGGTCAATCGTGACCTACATCCACTCCTCCGATTACTCTTCCGTTAAGGCCACCGGCATCCACTAGAGGCCTTCCTTCAATAAGCGAAGGCCAACCACCTTTTACAACTCAATTCTCCTTTTACCGAGTTTAAGAGATAACCCTTACACCCCACTCACTCCTCTCTCAAATTATTCTAACACTTAGAACTATGAGAGGAGCTCACATAAGATTGCAGCAACGTTTCTATACTTTTTTTCTCTCAATACTTGTGTGCTTTAACTAGGGATGAGAGGGGTATTTATAGGCTTCAAGTTGATTCAAACTTGGAGCCTAAAAATATCTCATCCCGGGTTCCTCGGGCACGGGCGGTACCATCGCCCAGTGTTAGTCTGACTGACACTGCCCTGGGTGGTACCATTGCCTGGGACGTAGTGCTGGGTGGTACCACCACCCAAACTGGCGGTACCACCGCCTGGCACCCTGCCAGTGGCGGTACAATCGCCTAGACTGGCGGTACCATTGCTTGACACAATCTCGAAGATTGTGCCACGATGGTGAGTCTTCTTGGGTCACTATTTGGGCCTCTTATTGGGCCTAAAATAGTTCTTACATGGGCCTAGTTGAACCCTAATTGGGTTGGCCTAAATCCAATCCCAATTACGTGCTAACTACGATTCCTAAGACATATTCTAAGCTAAACAAATCCCTATGTCAATTCTTCCGACGAGCTTCCGACGAGCTTTCGGCGAACCTCCGACGAACTCTCAGCAATGTTCCGGCGAACTCCCGGCAAGCTCCTAGGCTTCACGATGATCTTCTTGGTGAGTTCTGATGAGCTTCTCTAGCAAGCTCTGCGACTTCTCAACTGGTTCCTGTAGAACTTCCGACGAACGTCCAGACTTCCGACGAACTCTTGAACTCCCAACATGATCTCAATCTTGACTTCGGGACTTCATTTTGCTTCATGTCTTGCTATCATAGTTAATCCTGCATATGTAAAATACACTTCGATCTAGACAATTAATACTAAGCATTAATCAAGTTGTCCAGCATGTCATTGGTCTCTCGACGCTTCGTCCTCTCCTACGGCCTATTGCCCAATCGGCTAGTTGACTTCGCAACTCCAATATCCTTGGCGCAATGTCCGCTCTTCTTGGCCCGATGCCTGAATCCATGGCCCAAAGCCTTCTGCCGATACGTCGATCGATCCACCTACCCAACGTCTAATTTTTTGACATGTTCTTTTGGCTCAACATGATTTTTCCTACTTCAATTGTCTCATCCTGATCGAAGCATCCTGTGTCACTCAAAATATAGATTAAAACATAAACACATATTGATTGGTTTCATCATCAAAATATGAGATTCAACAGTATTTATTAACCAGGGATGAGAGAGTATTTATAGGCCTCAAGTAGATTCAAACTTGGAGCCTAAAAATATCTGGCAGTACCACTGCTTGTGCTGGGTAGTACCATCACCTGACACCTTGCCAATGGGCGGTACCACCACCCAGTCTGGTGGTACCACCGCCTAATAATCCCTCGGAAATTATGTCTGTGTAGTACCATTGCCTGACATAGTCTCGGAGACTATGCCATGACGGTGCCACCTGTTGGGTCATTGTTTGGGCCATTCACTTGACCTAACACAACCCAAATTTGGGCCCAATTGATCCCTAATTGAGTTGGCTCAATTCCAACTCAATTATGTGTTAACTATGAATTTTATGACATTCACTAAGCTAAATAAGTCTGTAAGTATATGTTTCTTCCGGCGAGCTTCTGGCGAACTTCCGATGATCTCTCGGCAATGTTCTAGCGGACTCTCGGCAAGCTCTTGGACTTCACGATGATCTTCTTGCGAGTTCCGATGAGCTTCTTTGGCAAGCTCCTAAACTTCTCAGTCAATTCCGATAGAACTTTTCATGAACGTTCTGACTTCTGACAAACTCTCAAACTCTCAACGAAATCTCGTTCTTGACTCTAGGACTTCATTTTGCTTTATGCCTTAATCACTATCATAGTTAATCATGCACACTTAAAACCTACTTTGATCTAGAGAATTATTATAAAGCTTAAATCAAATGTTGTCCGGCATGTCATTGGTTCATCGACGCTTCGGTCCGATTCTTCGGTGCATCATCTTCTCTTGTGGCCTATTGCCTAGTTGACCTCTGCAACTCTGATTTCCTTGGCGTAATTTCTTCTCTTCTTGGCCCGATGCTCAAACCCATGGCCCGAAGCCTTCTGCCGATACATCGATCGATCCTTCGGCTCAACGTCTAATCTTCTGATATGTTTTTCTCCGGCCCAACATGATTCTTCCTGCTTTAATTATCTCTCCCTAATCGAAGCTTCTTGCGTCACTCAAAATACGGATCAAATCATAAATACTATCAATTGAATTCATCATCAAAATTTAACAATCCTTAGTGTCTCAAGTCTGAGAACCAAATACACCACTAAGACTATGAAATCACTTTTTGACAATAAGGCATCATCAACCATCTAGCATTCCATAAGCAGATTAATCAGTGAACTCATTCTCCAATGAGCACTTATACTATATCCCTAGTGTCCCCACATGAGTAACTATGAGACCAGCTACATCCATCATATGGACGGGTATACAGCACACTAATCTGTTTAGTCATCTTAATGTCCCTCTTGAATAACCTATGACCGAGATTATTTAGGATCTGTATTTAAAGGTGAATTAGTCTCATTATCGTGATTTCATCATGATCAGATTCCCATTGTATAGATCCATGGATATCGCAATATATTCAAATAACATGCAATATAAAGTGATAAAATGTTAAAATATAATAAGAAGTAAAAAGTGTTAGGATCAAGAGCACTAAGAGGGGGGGGGGGTGAATTAGTGCAGCGGAAATTTTTCAGCGATTAAAACGAAAGCTGCGTTCGTTCGATAAAAACGATTTCGATGTGAAAGCCAATTCTAAGATTACTTTAATTTGAGATAAAGCGAGATGACATTAAATTAGATCTATGAAGGCAGTTTGCAGTTTATGATGGAAAGCAGAATACAAGCGCAAACTGAAATGCGACGTTCGTACGATAAAAGCTGATTTACGTCTAAACGCAGATTTAGAAAGTTCTGAACTTAGAAACTTATTCGTAAGATCGCAGAAGGCAGTAAACAGTTATTATTGAAATCAAAACGTAAACGTAAACTGAAATATGATGATCGTATGAAAAAAGGCCGATTTACGTCTAAACGTAGATTCGGAAAGTTCTGAACTTAGAAACTCGTTCGTAAAATCGCAGAAGGCAGTAAGCTATTGAGAAGTTTGCAGTGAAGGTAAAATGCTCAAAGGAAATGCAAACCGAGATTTAGAGTGGTTTGGTCAATCTTGACCTACTCCACTTTTGGCTTCCTCCACCGACGAGATCACCGACGTCAACTAGAGGCATTCCTTCAATAGGCGAAGGCCAACCACCCTTTTACAGATTCACTCCTTTTGACGGGCTCAGGAGACAACCCTTACAGAAGTTTTCTCTCCTCTCTTTACAACTCAAACTTTGAAGAACAGAAGGAGGAGAACTTTTGGTCTTTACAACAGTTTTGAGCTCTAAGAATCATAGAAAGATATCAAGATTTCGAGTGTAAGTTGCTACCTTTCAGTGCTGAATGGGTGGGGTATTCATAGGCCCCAACCCAGTTCAAATTTGGAGCTCAAAACTATCAATTCCCGGAATTCCGGGATCAGGCGGTTGCACCTCCTGACTGGGGCGGTTGCACCGCCTGGCAGAGCTCGAAGACTGAGCCTCTGGGCGGTGCCACCTCTGTCAGGGGCGGTTGCACCTCTTTGCCAGAGCTCGAAGACCGAGCTCAGGCAGTTGCACCTCCTGACTGGGGCGGTTGCACCGCTTGGCAGAGCTCGAAACTTGAGCTCAGGCAGTGCCACCTCTTGTCAGGAGAGGTTGCACCGCCCAGTCTCGCTCGGAGACTGAGCCCAGGCGGTTGCGCCTCCTGGCTGGGGCGGTTGCACTGCCCAGTCTCCCTGGGAGACTTAGCCCAGGTGGTGCTACCTCCTAGCTTGGGCTGTTGCACCTCCCACAACAACCAGGGTTCGAATGGGTTGATCCATTCGGCCCAATTTGGGTTTTTCAAGGGCCCAATTGCCCCAAGATTAAGCTAATGGGATCACCTCCCATTTTCAACTTAATCATTAGTGCTAACTACGATAAATCCTAAGACAATTTCTACAGCTTGCTCCGGTGCGTCAATCGTGTTGAGTCTCGGATTTTGATGATAAAATCAATTGGTGGGTTAATTGATCTAATCTATATTATTGAGTTAAGTGTGCAGGATTAACTACGATAACCAGAAAACATAAAGCAAGGATACCGGAGTCGAGCTCGATGGACGTTTAAGAGACCGAAGAATCATCGGAGATGCTGCCGGAACAATCCGAGAAGAAATCGGGAACGTGTCGGAAGTTCGCCGAAGAAATCGTCGGAGGCTCGCGGAGATCACCGAGAAGGCTCGGCTACTCGTTAAAGTCATCACAAAGATTAGGAGCTTGCAGGGAGTCCGTCGGAAGAAGTTCGTCGGAAAGCTCGCCGGAACAAGACTCAACGTTCGCGGTTAAAAAACTTGCTTAGGATTTTTTTTTTGGTTATGTAGTCCACTTGTAATTAGGATTAGGATTAAGAGATAATCCTATATCCTGGTTAGGGGCCAACTGGGCCCAAAGTCAGAGTTGGTTTAGGCTAAAAATTAAGCTAAACCAGCGAACTAGAGAGCCAAGATTGAAGCCCAACTAGTAGCTGAAAACTTAAATATGAGACAAAGAAGGTGGTTGGACTTTTTAAAGGATTATAATTTTAATATCAACTACCATCCTAGGAAAGCTAATGTAGTTGCTGATGCCTTAAGTAGAAATACCTACAGTCTTGTAGCCTATATGAATATTCAAAGGAATTCTATGATGACGGAGTTAGCAGACTTAAAACTTAAACTTTTATTAGAGACAAATAAAGGTTTTCTTGTGTGTTTGATGTCACAATCATTTTTGGTGGAAAAGGTTAAAGAAGGTCAAAAGGAAGATACATATCTTCAAATGATAGTTAAGGAAATAGCTCAAGGATCTAGACCTAAATTCCTCCAAGCCGAAGATGGTTCTATTACATTCCACAATCGACTTTGTGTTCCCGAAAGCCATCCAGTAAAGATGCAATTATTAGAGGAGGCTGTTAGGACTCTAGCTTGAAGAGTCCTAATTGAGAGGGATATTCATGTAAAACTGTTAGGACTCTAGCTAAGAGAGTCCTAATTGAGAGGGACATTCTATTAGGACTCTAGCTAGGAGAGTCCTAATTGAGAGGGGCATTCATGTAGGAGGTTTTTTCTTAGAGAAGAATTATGAGTTGTAAGGGAATAGGAGTCTTGAGTAGGAGTCCTATTAGGAGTTGGTTAGAAGTAAGAGTCTTAAGTAGGAGTCCTATTAGGAGTTAGGGTTTAGAAGCCCTATAAATAGTCATGTATTCCTTCTCTTTTGATAAGCAATAGATGAATCTTTTCTGCAGCCTTTGAGCAGCAACTTGGAGGGAGGAACCCCTATAGAGTTCCAAGGAGGCCGATCCCCTAAAGAGATCAACCCCAAGTTTAGAATCTGCAAGGGTTCTAACAGAGGCACATAGATCAAAATTTAATATCCATCCCGGGACTACTAAGATGTATCGAGATTTACGCCAAAACTATTGGTGGCGTGGTATGAACAGAGATATAGCAGAGTTTGTTTCTAAATGTCAGATATGTCAATAGGTGAAGATAGAACATCGAGTACCTACGAGAAAGTTGCAAAGGATTTCGATTCCTGAATGGAAGTGGGAGCAAGTCACTATGGATTTTGTGACAGGATTACCCAAGACTATGAAAGAATATGACGGAATTTGGGTAATAGTAGACAAGCTTACTAAATCTGCTCACTTCCTTCTAATTAACAAGAAGTATTCATTGGATAAACTAGCAAGCTTATATATTAAGGAAATCATTCGATATCATGGGGTGCCAGTTAGCATTATCTCAGATAGAGATCCAAGATTCACATCTAAATTTTGGGGAAGTCTACAAAAATCTTTGGGCACGCAGTTAAAATTTAGTACAGCTTTCCACCCCCAAACTGATGGCCAATTTGAAAGAGGAATACAAACTCTTGAAGATCTCTTAAGAGCATGTGCTTTAGACTTTGGTGGAGTTGGGATATGCACTTGCATCTAATTGAGTTTTCTTATAATAATAGTTACCACTCTAGCATACAGATGACTCCATTTGAAGTTCTTTATGGAAGAAAGTGCAGATCACCGGTATATTGGGATGAGGTGGGAGAACGGAAGCTTTTGGGGCCTCAATTAATTTAAAAAGATGCTGATAATATTCGAATTATACGCCAAAGATTATTAACAGCTCAAAGTCATCAGAAAAGTTATGCAGATCGAAGGCGAAGAGATCTAGAATTCGAAGTTAGTGAGCACGTCTTCTTAAAGGTGTCGCCAACCAAGGGAATTTTGAGGTTTGGTCAAAGGGGAAAGTTAGCCCCAAGATTTATTGGCCCATTTGAGATCTTACAAAAGGTTGGGTCTGTAGCATACAGATTGGCATTGCCCCCGGCTTTGGCTAGCATCCATGATGTATTCCACGTGTCAATGCTTCGAAGATATATCAGGGATCCATCACATGTCATATCTTACCAACATCTACAATTACGAGATGATGCCACTTTTAGAGAACAACCAACCCAGATCTTGGAAAGAAAAGAACATGTTCTAAGGAACAAAATTAAACCTTTGGTAAAGATTTATTGGCAACACCATTCAAACCAAGAGGCAACATGGGAAAGAGAAGAAGATATGCGAGAGTAGTATCCTCATCTATTCTATTAAGGTAAGCTAAATTTGGGGACCAAATTTCCTATAGGAGGGGAGAAATGTAATCACATCAAATATTTAAGTTATGAATTGATTTCCTTTCCTTACTTGTTATTATAATTTAAGAAAATCTTAATCTACTTCCTTGTTTGTTGATATGAATTAAGGAAATAACTAGTAAGTATTCCAAATATGAATTAAGGTAAAGATTTGTTGGCAACACCATTCAGACCAAGAGGCAACATGGGAAAGAGAAGAAGATATGCGAGAGTAGTATCCTCATCTATTCTATTAAGGTAAGCTAAATTTGGGGACCAAATTTCCTATAGGAGGGGAGAAATGTAATCACATCAAATATTTAAGTTAGAAATTGATTTTCTTTCCTTACTTGTTATTATAATTTAAGGAAATCCTAATCTACTTCCTTGTTTGTTGATTTGAATTAAGAAAATAACTAGTAAGTATTCCAAATATGATGATATAATATTTGGTAGTATATTAAATGAAAATAATTTATATTAAATAAATACAAAAATTAAAATTTATTTCCCTTAATAGAGGCTCACCTTCTCCTATTTAAAGGGGAGGGATCTCTCTCCTTCGTTCCTCACCTAGTCGAGCCTGACAGCGGGAGGAACGAGGAGTTACACCCTGTTGACAAGAGAATGAGGAGTTATACCCTGTTGATAAGAGGTAGGTTTCCCTGCCTTTCTTAAATTTAAAAGTTTTAGTTTTTATTTTGATTCTTTGAATGTTGAAAAGCTTGTAGTTTGAAAAATGTTTATCAATTCTTTAAATATTAATTTTTTTTTTATTATTACATTAAAGTAATCACTTGTATAATGTTGACCCATGATTAAGTTTTTATTATAGATTTAAAGATGTTAAAAATTTATATGTTTTATCTAATATTTTTGATATTACTGTTTATCTTTAATCTTATCTGGATTAAAATATTATTAGATTAAAATATGTTATCTAAAATCTTTTGTGATATTCATTAATTTGAAATTTAAAATATGCTATTCTGTATGATTTAGAAATTGACTAGAATATGTTGAAATTTTATATGTATTGAAAGCATGATTTTTATGTGAATTTAGAAGGTTATTTCATTATATTAAAGTTTATGTCTTTTAATGTATTATGATTTCCATTCAAATTAGAATGTTATTTCCTTGTTTTAAAGCTTATCTCCTCGTCTATCATTCAATGCGTTATTATGTTTTTTTGTTTATATTGCTAATGAATATATGTTGCGATATGAAATTATATATTATTTGGATTGAAATTGCTCACAGGTAAGGCCCAACCCATAGGTCAGGCCACAGCCTATTGGCTAGGCCTAATCAGATTAGGCCCAGCCCGTAGGCCAGGCCCAACCCACGGATCAGGCCTTGGCCCGTAGGCTAACCCAACCTAACCATCATGGGCAGTCACATGCGATGCCAATGACCAGTTCATGGGCCAAGGCTGGGCCAGCTTTGTGTGATGCATGCCCAGTCATGTATAATGCACATGACTAGTAGATGAGCTGGCTTAATCTAGCTCAATATTATTGTTGGATTTGAGCCCAATATTATTGATTGAACTAAACTATGCTTGATTAGTCTAGATCAATTTAGGGTGATTCCAAATTGATTGACTTATTCAAGTTAGTTTAACCTAAATTGAATCTAATCTAATCCAAATTATACTAGTCTAGAGTGGTTCCAGACCAGTTAAATAAGGATTAGAGATCGATTCAGTTAGGTCCTAGTAAATTGAGTTCAATTTGATCAATTGAACTAGAGTTCAAGTCAATTGAGAGCTAATTTGTATTATTTGGTATTGATGAATAAAGTGATGTTTACCTATTTGGCCTGTGTGGAAATAAATATAAATAAATAAAAAATTTCAGGATGTGACATCTTTATTGACTTGAACTCTAGTTCAATTGGTCCAATTGAACTCAATTTACTAGGACCTAACTGAACCGATCTCTAATCCTTATTTAACTGGTCTGGAACCACCCTAGACTAGTATAATTTGGATTAGATTAGGTTCAATTTAGGTTAAACTAACTTGAATAAGTCAATCAATTTGGAATCACCCTGAATTGATCTAGACTAATCAAGCCTAGTTTAGTTCAATCAATACTTGGGCTTAAATCCAACAATAATATTGAGCTAGATAAAGCCAGCTCATCTACTAGTCATGTGCATTATACATGACTGGGCATGCATCACACAAAGCTGGCCCAACCTTGGCCCATGGAATGGTCATGTGCATCGCATGTGACCGCCAATGATGGTTAGGCTGGGTTAGCCTACGGGCCAAGGCCTGATCCGTGGGTTGGACCTGGCCTATGGGCTGGGCCTGGTCTACTGATTAGGCCTAGCCAATAGACTGTGGCCTGACCTATGGGTTGGGCCTGGCTTGTGAGCAATTTCAATCCAAATAATATATAATTTCATACCGCAACATATATTCATTAGCAATATAAACAAAAAACATAATAACACATTGAATGATAGACAAAGAGATAAGTTTTAAAACAAGGAAATAACATTCTAATTTAAATAGAAATCATAATACATTAAAAGACATAAACTTTAATATAATGAAATAACCTTCTAAATTCATATAAAAATCATGCTTTCAATACATATAAAATTTCAACATATTCTAGTCAAATTCTAAATCATTCAGAATAGCATATTTTAAATTTCAAATTAATGAATATCACAAAAGATTTTAGATAACATATTTTAATCTAATAATATCTTAATCCAGATAAGATTAAAGATAAATAGTAATATTAGGAAATATAAGATAAAACATATAAATTTTTAACATCTTTAAATCTACAATAAAACTTAATCATGGGTCAACATTATACAAGTGATTACTTTAATGTAATAATAAAAAATTTAACATTTAAAGAATTGATAAACATTTTTTTTTCAAACTACAAGCTTTCAACATTCAAAGAATCAAAATAAAAACTAAAACTTTTAAATTTAAGAAAGGCAGGGAAACCTACCTCTTGTCAACAGGGTGTAACTCCTCGTTCCTCCCGCTGTTAGGCTCGACTAGGTGAGAAACGAAGGAGAGAGATCCCTCCCCTTTAAATAGGAGGAGGTGAGCCTCTATTAAGGGAAATAAATTTTAATTTTTGTATTTATTTAATATAAATTATTTCCATTTAATATACTACCAAATATTATATCATCATATTTGGAATACTTACTATTTATTTCCTTAATTCATATCAACAAACAAGGAAGTAGATTATGATTTCCTTAAATTATAATAACAAGTAAGGAAAGAAAATCAATTCCTAACTTAAATATTTGATGTGATTACATTTCTCCCCTCCTATAGGAAATTTGGTCCCCAAATTTAGCTTACCTTAATAGAATAGATGAGGATACTGCTCTCGCATATCTTCTTCTCTTTCCCATGTTGCCTCTTGGTCTGAATGGTGTTGCCAACAAATCTTTACCAAAGGTATAATTTTGTTCCTTAGAACATGTTCTTTTTTTTCCAAGATCTGGGTTGGTTGTTCTCTAAAAGTGGCATCATCTCGTAATTGTAGAGGTTGGTAAGATATGACATATGATAGATCCCTGATATATCTTCGAAGCATTGACACGTGGAATACATCATGGATGCTAGCCAAAGCCGGGGGCATTGCCAATTTGTATGCTACAGGCCCAACCTTTTGTAAGATCTCAAATGGGCCAATAAATCTTGGGGCTAACTTTCCCCTTTATCCAAACCTCATAACTCCCTTGGTTGGCGACACCTTTAAGAAGACGTGCTCACCAACTTCGAACTCTAGATCTCTTTGCCTTCGATCTGCATAACTTTTCTGACGACTTTGAGCTGTTAATAATTTTTGGCGTATAATTCGAATATTATCAGTATCTTTTTGAATTAATTGAGGCCCCAAAAGCTTCCGTTCTCCCACCTTATCCTAATATACAGGTGATCTGCACTTTCTTCCATAAAGAGCTTCAAATGGAGCCATCTGTATGCTAGAGTGGTAACTATTATTATAAGAAAACTCAATTAGATGCAAGTGCATATCCCAACTCCCACCAAAGTCTAAAGCACATGCTCTTAAGAGATCTTCAAAAGTTTGTATTCCTCTTTCAGATTGGCCATCAGTTTGGGGGTGGAAAGCTGTACTAAATTTTAACTGTGTGCCCAAAGATTTTTGTAGACTTCCCCAAAATTTAGATGTGAATCTTGGATCTCTATCTGAGATAATGCTAACTGGCACCCCATGATATCGAATGATTTCCTTAATATATAAGCTTGCTAGTTTATCCAATGAATACTTCTTGTTAATTGGAAGGAAGTGAGCAGATTTAGTAAGCCTGTCTACTATTACCCAAATTCCGTCATATCCTTTCATAGTCTTGGGTAATCCTGTCACAAAATCCATAGTGACTTGCTCCCACTTCCATTCAGGAATCGAAATCCTTTGCAACTTTCCCGTAGGTACTCGATGTTCTATCTTCACCTGTTGACATATCAGTCATTTAGAAACAAACTCTGCTATATCTCTCTTCATACCACGCCACCAATAGTTTTGGCGTAAATCTCGATACATCTTAGTAGTCCCGGGATGGATATTAAATTTTGATCTATGTGCATCCTCTAATAATTGCATCTTTACTGGATGGCTTTCGGGAACACAAAGTCGATTGTGGAATGTAATAGAACCATCTTCGGCTTGGAGGAATTCAGGTCTAGATCCTTGAGCTATTTCCTTAACTATCATTTGAAGATATGTATCTTCCTTTTGACCTTCTTTAACCTTTTCCACCAAAAATGATTGTGTCATCAAACACACAAGAAAACCTTTATTTGTCTCTGATAAAAGTTTAAGTTTTAAGTCTATTAACTCCGTCATCATAGAATTCCTTTGAATATTCATATAGGCTACAAGACTGTAGGTATTTCTACTTAAGGCATCAGCAACTACATTAGCTTTCCCAGGATGGTAGTTGATATTAAAATTATAATCCTTTAAAAAGTCCAACCACCTTCTTTGTCTCATATTTAAATCTTTCTGTGTGAAAATATATTTGAGAATCTTATGATCTGTGAAGATTTTGAAAGTCTGTCCATATAGATAATGCCTCCAAAATTTCAGTGTAAAAATGATAGCTGCTAGCTCTAAGTCATGAGTAGGATAGTTCTTTTCATGAGGCTTTAATTGCCTCGATGCATAAGCAACTACTCTCTCGTTTTGCATTAGAATACAACCAAGCCCTTGTAGTGAGGCATCACTATACACTACAAAACCTTCTCCCCCTGAAGGAATCACCAAGATAGGAGCACTGGTTAATTTCTTCTTCAATTCTTGAAAACTTTGTTGACATTTATCATCCCACATGAATTTTATGTTCTTTTGTGTCAACTTGGTCAATGGTGCTGCTATTTTTGAAAAGCCTTCTACGAATCTTCTATAGTATCCAGCCAAACCCAAGAAGCTTCTAATCTCTGAAACATTAGAAGGCTGCTTCCATTTTATCACAGCTTCAATCTTGTGAGGGTCAACAGATATGCCAGCGCTCGAAATTACATGACCGAGAAACATAATTTCATTGAGCCAAAAGTTACACTTACTTAACTTGGCATATAGTTTCTCTCGCCTTAGGACTTCCAGAACTGTCTTAAGATGGTGTTCATGCTCTGCTATGCTTTTGGAGTAGATCAAGATATCATCAATAAACACAATTACAAATTTATCGAGATAAGGGTGAAACACTATTCATGAGATCCATGAAGGCAGCTAGTGCATTTGTGAGTCCAAAAGGCATTACTAAGAATTCATAATGACCATATCTTATTCTAAAGGCAGTTTTCTGTATGTCTCCTTCCCTTATCTTTAGTTGATGATACCCGGATCTCAAATCAATCTTTGAGTATACCTGAGTACCTTGAAGTTGATTAAACAGGTCATCTATTCGAGGAAGAGGATATTTATTCTTTATGGTCACTTGGTTGAGTTGTCTATAATCAATGTATAGTCGCATAGATCCATCTTTCTTCTTCACAAATAGGACAGGGGCACCCCAAGGTGATACACTAGGTCGAATAAAACCCTTGTCCAAAAGCTCTTGGATCTATTTCTTTAACTCCTCCAACTTAATTGGTGCCATTCTATATGGAGGTTTAGAAATAGGTGCAATACCAGGTAGAAGATCAATTATAAATTCAATCTGTCTATTTGGTGGCAGTGCAAGTAGATCTTCAGGAAAAACATCTGGAAAATCTCGTACAATGGGGATGTCCTTTAATACTGGCTTCTTAGATTCTTCTCCAGAAATAAAGGCCAAGTATCCCTGACATCCCTTCAGTAGTAGTTGGGTAGCACTCAAGGCTGAAATAATAGAAGGGAACTTTTCTTGAATCCCAATGAACTTGAAAGGTGGTTGATCTAGAGGTGAGAAAGTAACAGTCTTCCAAAAACAATCGACACTTGCATGGTATGCGAAAAGCTAGTCCATACCCAAGATAGCATCGAAATCTTGAAATTCTAGTAGAATAAGATCTACTAGCAAATCATGTCTTTCAATTGTAATAACACAGTTTCTATATATTTGATCAACTATCAAAGAGTTTCTAACTGGTGTTACTACCCTTAACGTATTATTCATTGTTTCACGATTCTTATGCAGTTTCATAGCAAAACAAGGTGATATAAAAGAATGGGTAGAACCAGAATCAATAAGCACAGATGCTGGCATACCATAATACACCTACAGGCCCTAGACCATACTCTGATACCATAAAAAGATGTCACATCCTGAATTTTTTTATTTATTTATCTATTACAGGCCCTAGACCATACTCTGATACCATAAAAAGATGTCACATCCTGAATTTTTTTATTTATTTATCTATTTCCACACAGGCCAAATAGAGAAACATCACTTTATTCATCATCTATAACCATTTATTACAATTCATTTATTCATCAAATTACAAATAGAAAAGTAAACATAGTGATGTTAACTTCAAGAGTCATCCTAGTGGCTCTACCTAGCGGTAGAGGAAGGTCCGCTCTCCATTAGAATTCGATTTAGTACTAGAGGGAGGTTGCTCTGAAAATCAAAAACAAAGAAAATTCAGCAACGCTGAGTAGGAACCCCAAAAGTCAAATCAAGATAAATACATGACCAAAATTCAATCAATCATCCCATTAGCGTATATCAAATACCCGAAGGAGCACTCCCCCAACAGCGGATGGAGAGGCTTTATCCTACGGGATGAGTTTGTGTTCTCCCAACAACGGATGAAGGCAAACTCATATCACACTCCCAACAGCGGATGAAGTGGTGTCCCACACCCGCCAAAGTGGGGACACGTTCCTCCTAACAACGGATGAAGGAACCGTCCAGCCGCCACGTTTGACGGCCCGTTAATCCCCGAAGGGAATCGCCCTACCTGCCCTTGGCAGGGAAATAACATAATCTCACACTAGTCATGTCCATATAGGGATGAAATAACACATTTAAACATTTCTTTCAAATATCATCAATACCAAATAATACAAATTAGCCCTCAATTGACTTGAACTCTAGTTCAATTGATCAAATTGAACTCAATTTACTAGGACCTAACTGAACCGATCTCTAATCCTTATTTAACTGGTCTGGAACCACCCTAGACTAGTATAATTTGGATTAGATTAGATTCAATTTAGGTTAAACTAACTTGAATAAGTCAATCAATTTGGAATCACCCTGAATTGATCTAGACTAATCAAGCATAGTTTAGTTCAATCAATAATATTGGGCTCAAATCCAACAATAATATTGAGCTAGATTAAGCCAGCTCATCTACTAGTCATGTGCATTATATATGACTGGGCATGCATCACACAAAGCTGGCCCAGCCTTGGCCCATGGACTGGTCATGTGCATCGCATGTGATCGCCCATGATGGTTAGGCTGGGTTAGCCTACGGGCCAAGGCCTGATCCGTGGGTTGGGCCTGGCCTACGGGCTGGGCCTAATCTGATTAGGCCTAGCCAATAGGCTGTGGCCTGACCTATGGGTTGGGCCTGGCCTGTGAGCAATTTCAATCCAAATAATATATAATTTCATACCGCAACATATATTCAGTAGCAATATAAACAAGAAAACATAATAACACATTGAATGATAGACGAGGAGATAAGCTTTAAAACAAGGAAATAACATTCTAATTTGAATGGAAATCATAATACATTAAAAGGCATAAACTTTAATATAATGAAATAACCTTCTAAATTCACATAAAAATCATGCTTTCAATACATATAAAATTTCAACATATTCTAGTCAATTTCTAAATCATATAGAATAACATATTTTAAATTTCAAATTAATGAATTTCACAAAAGATTTTAGATAACATATTTTAATCTAATAATATTTTAATCCAAATAAGATTAAAGATAAACAGTAATATCAAAAATATCAGATAAAACATATAAATTTTTAACATCTTTAAATCTATAATGAAAACTTAATCATGGGTCAACATTATACAAGTGATTACTTTAATGTAATAATAAAAAAAAATTTAACATTTAAAGAATTGATAAACATTTTTCAAACTACAAGCTTTTCAACATTCAAATAATCAAAATAAAAACTAAAACTTTTAAATTTAAGAAAGGCAGGGAAACCTACCTCTTGTCAACACGGTGTAACTCCTCGTTCTCTTGTCAACAGGGTGTAACTCCTCTTTAAATAGGAGGAGTTAAATAGGAGGAGTGTAACTCCTCGTTCCTCCCGCTGTCAGGCTCGACTAGGTGAGGAACGAAGGAGAGAGATCCCTCCCCTTTAAATAGGAGGAGGTGAGCCTCTATTAAGGAAAATAAATTTTAATTTTCATATTTATTTAATATAAATTATTTCCATTTAATATACTACCAAATATTATATCATCATATTTGGAATATTTACTGGTTATTTCCTTAATTCATATCAACAAACAAGGAAGTAGATTATGATTTCCTTAAATTATAATAACAAGTAAGGAAAGAAAATCAATTCCTAACTTAAATATTTGATGTGATTATATTTTAACACCCCTGATTAGTCCCACATCGAAAGTGGACAAGATTAAGATTGACTTATAAGGGTCTGATGAGTATATTATTATCAACTTTAGCTTAAGCATTTTGGTCAATGGTTTAGACCAAACGAAATTGATAGGCCAGTTAGCCCATCAGACCCGAGTCATAATACCTAGTAGCTAGGAAAGGAACTTTATTTCTATTTTTAAACATAGCACACTCTAGAATAAGGCAGTCCAAGGGTACTATATCATTAAACATGAGTAAAAGTTTGTCTTATTATTTGCTCAAGAATAGTTCGTATCTTCTTTATTGAGCCAATGATGGAAAGAACTTTACAGTCTTGCATTAGTTTCCTCATATGTTCGGAACTTTTCAACATCAATTGTCTGGAACATTTTGGTTCCAGACAGATGATAAATAGAAAACAAATGCTTCTTCAAACTGTTCACCTCTACTGTGCCAACTACAAATGAATTGCCTGCATCCGCTGCTTGACTGCTTGAATTGGATGTTCCCTCAAGCCCCCACAGGAGGTCTTTGGCTCTTAAGTTGGTTCTTCCCCGCACCTCGGGAGATATTTCTTAACACAATAAATCCCATGAGGATGATTCTCTTATCTTGTGACCATCATTCTTATCAAGTCATTGATTCAAAAATTACTCATATTTGACTCCTGATCCATCATGACAGGTTGGCTTTCAAATTTTCTGGTTACTAACTTTATCATCTCATATCTTGTACAACTTTCTAAGTAACTTCTGAGCTCCCAACGTCCTCCCTGGTCTTGCAAAGGCTTTACTAATGAAACCAAGTGTCTCTTCACCAGGAGCAAAACCCTTTTCAGTCATCTCTTTCAGCAGCCTTTTAACCTCAGACCCATTCAGTAGCTTCGACCACCCACTAATTAGTATGTCATATGTTGAAGAATTGGGCAATACACCTCTTTTATTCATTTCATTAAACAACTCAATGGCTTGCTTCATCATTCCAACTTTGGCAAAGTCACTAATAAGCACATTATAGGTGCTAAGTTTAGGAACAAATCCTTTCATTACCATTTCACAATATAGCCTTATAGATTCTTTTCTATTGCTTTGCTTTCCATAGGCTGTAATTAGTATATCATAAGTAAAATTATTTGGAAGTACCACCCTTTTCTTCATCTCGTTTATCAGCTTATCTGCTTCACCAATCCTTCCAGCAGCTGATAGGCCACCTAACAGGGTATTGTAAGTTGCAATACTTGGGGATATGCCTTCAAGAAGCATTTGAGAGTACATATCAAATGCTTTATCAAGATGGCCACTCTTGCAATGTCCTAGCATAAGAACATTGAAAGTAATAGTATCAGCTTTGATCCCTCTTGCCAACATATCCTTCAAAAGAACATTGGCTTTCCTTGTCATCCCAAGAGTACATAAAGCATGAATCATTGTATTATAAAGAGTGATATCATGACCAAGTCCCATATTTACTACCTTCTTGTGTGTTTGTACTATCAAATCTGCTCTCTTACATTTAGAACATGCATGTAACACATTTCTGCAAGCGGAAGAACTTGGGAAGAAACCACCAGCAGCCATTTCAATCAACAAATCCACAGCTTTCTCCGCTTCCCCAACCTCACAGAGACCTCCAATCAGGGTATTGTATGTGATGCGATTAGGCATCAGGCCAACACTCATCATTTCTTTACTAAGTTCAAGAGCCTTATCTATCCTTCCCTCCTTACAGTGTGCATTAATCAAAGTGTTGTATGTCGCATGATCAGGATTTAAACCCATATTTTTCATTTCAGAGAGAAAGGATTTCGCCTGACTAGACTTTCCAAGGTTGCAGAGAGAATTTATAAATACATTATACACAACAACATCAGGAACATGATTTTTCTCTATCATTTCTTGGCCAACATTGAAAGCTGCAGATGTGTTACCAATCTTAAAAAGCCCATCCATCAAGGAGGTGAAATTAACACGGTCCATCAATACACCATTTTGTTCCATATTTCTGAACAGACTCTCTGCTTCTTCCATCCTTCCAGTCTTCCTCAATCCATTAACCAAAGAATCAATGACATAGTTGTTTACATCCAAACCTTCCTCTCTCATTTCCTTATACATCTGAAGAGCTACTTCTTGATTCCCAATCTTGAACATGCCATCTATAACTGTTCCATAGGTTACAACATTCGGACAGGTATTTCTTTCCGTCATCTTTTTCATAGCATCAAGAGCCTTAGCAAGTAGTTGTTTTCTAATATAACCATTGATGATAGAAGAGTAAGTAACAACATTCACATTCAGCAACTTCCTCTGCATCTCCAACAATGCAGATTCTGCTCCCTCCATATCTCCTAACTTGCAACGCCCATCAATCAAAGCTGAATATGCAACATGACTGGGGATGAGACAAGGTGAGCAAATCAGCCGAAACATCTGCTCTGCATCATCAACCTTACTCAACTTGAATAGTCCATCCATGAAGGTAGTGTGTAAAACCAAATCCATCACAACACCTCGAGCAACAATCTCACCAAGAAGAGCAAAAGAATCCCTTTCTCTGCCAGCTTTAAATAACGAATCTACGAGAGTACAGTACGTAACATGATTCGGAGCAACACCCATCTTCTCCATCTCTCTAAAGAGAGCATATGCCTCCGACAATCTCCCCTTGTTGCAGAGTCCATTGATCAGCGAAGTGTATGTGACAACATTAGGCAAGATCCCACTCTTGACCATATCTTCATATAGAACAAAGGCTTCTTCGAGCTGTCCCCTCTTGCAATATTCACCTATGAACGTCGTGTGAGTGATAACATTTGGCTCCAAATGGGCACCTATATCTTCCATCACTCTCCTCGCCATACCGAAATCTCTGTTCCGACAAAACCCATGGATCAAAGTGTTGCAAGTGACGATATCTGGCGAAACATTCTCCGCCATCATACTCTCCACCAGCCCTTGAGCCCCATCCATCTTCCCCATCTTGCAGTACGAGTCAATCAGCGTATTAAACCCGATGACATCCCTTGTGATCCCGCCTTGAACCAGCATATCCGACAGCGACTCCGCAACCCCCAGCTGCCCCTTTCGGCACAATCCCTTGACCAAAATGTTGCAGGTGAAGCAATCAAAAGGAAACCCCTTCTTCAGCATCTCCGACAGCAACCCGAGGGCGGACTCGGCCAATTCTAGATCACAAAAGCCCCAAATGACGGTGTTGTAGGACACGGCGTCGATCTCTGCGTCCGAGCGGAGGACGCGGAGGGCAGCGTCGAGGGAGCCCATCTTGCAGAAAGCGTGGATGAGGACGTTGTGGGTGAAGGAGTCGGGCTTGGCGGAGGAGCGGCGGAGCTCGGAGTAGAGGGCAGGAACCTCCGCGACGAAGCCGGCGGAGTTGAATCGGGAGAGGAGGCGGTTCCAGGAGAGGAGGGTGGGGCGAAGGCCGAGGGAGCGCATGTGGCGGAGGGCGCGGAGGGCGGCCGAGAGTTGGCCGCAGGCGAGATGGGCGCGGATGAGGCCGCAGAAGAAGGAGGCGTAGAGGCGGGACTTGGAGGGCGGAGGGCGGTGGCGGCATGATGAGGAAGAGAAGAGGGAGGACAGACGCGTGGGAGCGGAGGAGGCTGTGGTGGTGAAGGCTTCGATTGTGTTCGAGGGACGGAGAAAAAGAGAGAGAGAGGGCATCATGGAGAAAAAAGAAAGACAGGACAAAGGAGGAGTTTCGTAGCGCAAGTTGTGGGCGATATATCAACTTCGGCCGCAGAAACTTAAAGAGCTACATATATATGGGCCGGGCGGGAGACACGCATCCCAAGCCCGGCCCCTTCACTGAGTTCTTCTTGAGGGCTTATTTGAGGATTAAAAGAAAATAAATCAATTCTGCTGTCAAAATGCATGCACTCATTTTGTGAAGATTTTCCAGTTCCACAAAATGCTCTTCATCAAAATCGACGTCTTTCACAAGATTATAATATGGATAGAATTTATAGTTGTTCAGATTTACAGATAATCATTAGGGTTTGACATGTTCATAAGGTACGGGATCAATTATATATTACTAGATATTTTTAGCATATTAATCTTTAAATTAAAAAAATATATATTAAGATCTCATAGGTAAAAGTAAAATATTTAATCTTGTTTATCTTACTAACGTAAAATACAACACTTAATAACACGTGCATAAATGACACAAAAATGATAGGTAAAAAGATAATTTCAACGACGAGAATGATGATATCATGGGTGATTGTTGTAGTGATGGTCAGCAAGAACAATACGACGGTCACCCTTGCCAATATTGATATGAACATTAACGACGAGAGAAAGATGAGGCAAAGTGGTGAGGTATCAATGTCGAAGGAAGAAGAAGAGGTAATGTTAGGATCATAAAGGCATTAAGAGGAGGGCGGGGGAGGGGGGAGTGTGAATTAGTGCTTTCAAAATAATATTCCAATTTAAACATTTCCATTGATGAAACCCGTATCGAAAATGCATTTAACTTAGAATGTGAGTAAGAGTAGTGAGCAACTAAATCAGTTATTAATAGCAAGAAAAAACATAAAGAGAAATATAAATCAGATTTATAGTGGTTTGGTCGTCTTGACCTATCTATATCCACTCCTGATTTCTATTCCTTTGAGATCATCGGCTTTCACTATCGATCTTCTTTTAATGGGCCAATATCAACAACCTTTGTTACAACTCTTTCTTCGACTCAACACTTTTCAAGAGTTTATAATACTTTAAAATCATAAGCTTTTCATGCTTTTTCAAGCAAGTATGATTAGGGTATTTATAGACCTCAAATGACATAAAAAATGGAGCCAAAAATTTAAATCATTGGGTTTTTAGAGTACTAGCAGTACTACCGCCTATGTTGAACAGTACTACCACTTGATAACCTAGGCACTAACGGTACCATCGCTTGACATTGTTAGGATCAAGAGCGGCACTAAGAGGGGGGGGGGGGGGGGGGGGAATTAGTGCAGTGAAAAATTCTTCAATTTCATAAAATATTTTGTACGTTCAATTAAAACTAATTTGGAAAGATAGCAACTTGAAACGTATAAGAGCGTAAGCATAGTGAAAGCAAGATGAGGAGGAGAAGTAGTTTGCTATGAAATGATTTGCAATTAAAGTAAATCACTCAAAACGAAATGCAAACCAGAATTTAGAGTGGTTTGGTCAATGTGACCTACATCCACTTTCGGATTCCTCCTCCATCGAGGTCACCGGCGTCCACTAAAGGCATTCCTTCAATAGGTGAAGACCAACCACCTTTTATAGCTTTTCTCCTTTTATCGGGTTTAGGAGAGAATCCTTACAAGCCTTACTCCTCTTTCTTGAATGATTACAAAGCTAAGAGAGGGAGGAAGAAAACTCTAGCACTTTTACAGCCCAAAGATTCAAGATTATAATCACATTTCGGTGCCCTTTCATGCAGAAAAGTTATAGCCCCCAATGGCTTCAAAAATGGAGCCAAAAAGTGTCTTATCCCAATTTTTCGGGGTATTGGCGGTACCACCGTCATTACTGGGTGGTACTACCACCTATAGTTTGACACTGGGCGGTACTACCGCCTGACAATGCTAGGAGACTGAGCTCTGGCTGTACCACCGCTTGACAGGAGTGGTACCACCGTTGATAGTAATAATTGCTGGCGGTACCACCGCCCAGACCACCTGGGAGACTAGGTCTTCTAGGCGGTGCCACTGCCAGCCCTAGCGGTGCCACCACTGGTCAGAGTCCAACAACTAGGTTGGGCCTTGTATTCGGCCCAAACCAACCTAGCTCCGAGCCTAGTTGGCCCCTAACAGAGTTGATGAGATTACCTCCCAAATCAACTCTAATTATTATTCTAACTACGATTAAGGCAAGCATGGTCCGGTACGTTGATTTTTCACTTTGTGATCCTCCGGCGAACTTCTCGGCGAGTCTTCCGACGAACTCCCGATCAACTCTCAGCTAGTCTTTCGGCGTGCTTCCGGCGATCTCCCCAGGAGCTTTCGACGAGTCTTCCAGCATGCTTCTGGTGATCTCACGATGAACTCTCGGCAAGCTCTCGGTATATCATTTGAGTCTTCGACTCCGGCCCATCATCTGCTTTACGCCTTACTACTATCGCAGTTACTCTTGCATACTTATCTCAATACATGGATTAGATCAAATAATTTACCAGTTGATTTCATCATCAAAATCCAAGATTCAACAATCTCCCCTTTTTTGATGATGACAACCAATTGGTGATGGAATTAATCTTAACTCCCCCTATCTATATATCATAATTGAGAAAAGACACTCTTGAATTCAAAGCCTTTGAATTCAAGCATCAAATTGATAATTTAGACTTATTATCATCATGCACATCATGATTTGCCAATCTAAAGATGATACCACGTATTCGTCGATAGAAATGATGTCAAGGCATGACATCCATTTTCAAGTCAAAATCACATAAATTTTCAGCATCAAAGTAAGCACGATATTGCATCATCATACTCATCATTTGAAGAGATAACATGGAAATCAAAACACAGAATTGCAATCATCAAAGTAAGTAGCATTTTAAGTTTATAACATCAAGGTAAACAACATACAATTACAACATCAAAGTAAACGATTACAACATCAAAGTAAGCAGAATAAAAGAAAGGGATTTCATCCATTTCTCCCCCTTTGTCATAAGCAAAAAAGTCATAATTAATTATTTAGGTGGTAGCTAGTCAAATGTCTAAACAGGGTATTAAGTTGTTGATGAATCTATTGTAACTCAGTGAAAATTTGATCTTGGTATTGTTCAAGTCGATCTTGACGTTGTTCAAATCGATCCATCCGAGTCCCTATGTCGTCGATAGATGAGGGAGGTGCTTGCTCTACTAGAGGTGATTTCTCAAAGAGACTAGTTGGAGGATATTGATTACCCATAAAAATTGGTGTTTCAGGTTCTGGTTCAGGTTAGAGGGGATCGGTCCTTCTAGGCAGTCTAGTCCATATACCATTTCTGAATGTACATCTCATCTGTCGAAGTAGATTTCTATTTATGATACTAAATTTATCTAGTTGTATAACTTCTTTTTCAGGTGGAATAGCAATATCATAGGTATGGAGTAGTCTTGTGATTAAGCCACCATATGGAAGCATTATGTCCCTTTTTGATAGTTCAATCATGTTTTGTTAGATTAGGTAACCAAAACAATTGTTATATCCCTTCATAATCCAATACATGGTACCTAATTCCATTTGGCTTACTTCATCATGATGATATTGTTTTGGGAGAATGATACTTATCAAGATGTGATGAAGTATTTTGGTGCTTAAGGATAGTAAATGTTCCCAGCTTTTTGGAAGAATATTTAAGTTAGGATTACCAAAAATTATTCATAAGGCATCAATGTAAGTAGTCCCAACTATTTCTTCATCCCATTATCCTCTAAAATAACATCCTATTTCTTTTACCGGAATTCCTATGATGTTGTAAATTATTCTATCTGTAATGGGTATTTGATGTCCCAATAGATAGGTAAATACCCTTTCGTCTTCATCTACATATAAATTGTTGTAAAATAGCAACAAGTCTAGGGTAGATAGGTTCACTCATTTGAAGGATTGATAGAATGTCTAGATTAGCAAACCATTGAATAGATTCTAAATCACTTAATTAATCTAAATCAATATATTTACCCTTATGAACATGTTTAGACTCTATGGATGAAAATTTTAGGGCATGTTGATTAGAATCGAAAAGTAGGGAGTCATAATTTTCATATAATCTCCTCTTCCCTTTGTCCCTAGAGGATCTTTTAGAACCCATTGAGACTACAATAATGAAGGCAAATAAGGAGCAAGAACAAGTAATACAAAGGAGAATCAATTTGGTGTAGAGATTACCTTGTAGTTTTTCCTTCTAGTGATCTTCAAAAGGATGTCGGAGATTGATCCTTGATTTAGTAGGAGATGGGTATTTTGGAGTAGCTAGAGGGAGAGCAAGAGATTTGGTGCTGTTTAGAGGAGTGCAGAATGTGTTGGGGTTGGTTCTACCGTCGACCCTAACTTGGGGTTTATAAGGGGCAGGTTGCGGGCGGTGCTACCGTCTGCCACCCGTGACAACTAGCGGTGCTACCGCCAATTGGGCGGTGCCACCTCCTACAGGTAGTGAGCACTGCTCACAAAGCACACACACACACTCACACACATCATCTTGTAAAATTTGCATCATAAGAGGAGAAGATCAACATCATGTAAAACTCGAAAAATGTATACCACAAGTTCATGATTCATATCAAAACATCATACAAAACTCATAAAATACATACTATAAGTTCATGAATCAAGTGAGCGAACATTGTAGGATAAAAATCGAGAAAGTCCAAAAATGAAATTCAATAATATTCATGGATTTGGATAATTTAACATCCCTAATTCTCTTCTAATGAAATCAAATTGTTCTTCATTTAATGGTTTTGTAAAGATATCGACTAATTAATATTTCGTATCAATAAACTCTAATATTATATCATGATTATTAACAAGATCTCGTATGAAGTGATGCCTAATGTCAATGTGTTTTGTTCTAGAGTGTTGAATAGAATTTTTTACTAAGCATATTACAATAGTGTTATCACACTTTATATATATGTTTTTCAAGTCAATTCCATAATCCTTTAAAGTGTTTTTCATCCAAAACTCACAAAATACATACTATAAGTTCATGAATCAAGTGAGCGAACATTGTATGATAAAAATCGAGAAAGTCCAAAAATGAAATTCAATAATATTCATGGATTTGGATAATTTAACATCCATAATTCTCTTCTAATGAAATCAAATTGTTCTTCATTTAATAGTCTTGTAAAGATATCGACTAATTGATGTTTTGTATCAATAAACTCTAATATTATATCATGATTATTAACAAGATCTTGTATGAAGTGATGCCTAATGTCAATGTGTTTTATTCTAGAGTGTTGAATAGGATTTTTTGCTAAGCATATTGTAATAGTGTTATCACATTTTATATGTATGTTTTTCAGGTCAATTTCATAATCCTTTAAAGTGTTTTTCATCCATATAACTTGAGCATAGCATGTACTTACAGTTATATACTCAGCTTCGGTTGTAGATAATGCAACTCAGTTTTGTTTCTTGGAAGACTAAGAAACGAGTGCGTGTCCTAAAAATTGACACGTTCCGGATGTGCTTTTTCTATCTAAACTACATCCAGCAAAATCCGCATCAGCATAACCAAGAAATTCAAAATTCTTAGATTTATGATACCATAATCCTAGTTTAGGAGTTCCTTTTAGGTATCTAAATATCCTTTTAAGAGCTTTTAAATGAGATTGCTTAGGGTAAGATTGAAATCTAGCATAAAATCATACGCTAAACATGATGTTCGGTCTAGTTGCAATGAAGTAAAGCAAACTACCTATCATACCCATATAAGCTTTTTGATCAAAGCTTTCTCCACTTTCGTCAATGTCTAACTTAGTGGAGGTATTCATAGGAGTGTTGATAGCCTTTGAACTATCCATGTTAAATCTTTTTAGCAAGTCTAAAGCATATTTTGTTTGATTAAGAAAAATACCATTGCTAAGTTATTTAATTTGTAAGCCTAAAAAGAAGGTTAGTTCCCCCATTAAGCTCATTTTAAATTCTAGACTCATGCTTTTGGTAAATGATTCACATAAGGATTCGTTTGTAGAACCAAAAATAATGTCATCAACATAAATTTGAATAATAAGAAAATTATTTTTAAAATTTTTAATAAACAATGTAGTATCGACCTTGCCTTTAGATAAATTATTATGAATTAGAAATGAGCTAAGTCTTTTATACCAAGCTCTTGGGGTTTCTTTCAATCCATAGAGAGCTTTAGTCAATTTAAACACATGATCAGGAAAATTATCATTCTCAAATCTAGGAGGTTGTTCAACATAAACTTCTTCGGAGATAAAGCCATTAAGAAAAATGATTTTAACATCTATTTGAAATAACTTAAAATTATTACTACTAGTATAGGTAAGGAGTATCCTTGTGCCTTCGACAAACTTAAGATAGCCATGACGACGATGTTGGTGCTAGCGCTACCAGATTTCAGCCGACCCTTCATCATTGAGGCCGATGCATCTAGAGTCGGAATTGGAGATGTTCTCATGCAAGATGGTGGACCACTTACATACACTAGCAAGACATTGTCTCCCTCCCATCAAACCATGTCAACATATGATAAGGAGATGCTCGTCATTGTGCACGCAGCAACGACGTGGAGATCGTACTTGATCGGGCAATACTTTAAAATCAAGACCGACCATAAAAGCCTAAAATATTTCTTGGAGCAGAAGATATCTTCCCCCGAGTAGCAAAAATGAGTAACAAAGCTGTTGAATCTCGGAATTTGATGATGAAATCAATTGATGGGTTAATTTATCTAATCCATATTATTGAGTTAAGTGTGCAGGATGAACTACGATAGCCTGAAAACATAAAGCAAAGATACCGGAGTCAAGTTCGATGGATATTTGAGAGTTTAAAGATTCATCGGAGATGCTGCCAGAACCAACCAAGATGAAATCGGGGACTTGTCGGAATTTTCGAAAGTCCGCCAAAGAGATCGTCAGAGGTTCGCGGAGATCACCGATCTTTTTAGCAAGTCTAAAGCATATTTTGTTTGATTAAGAAAAATACCATTGCTAAGTTATTTAATTTGTAAAGCCTAAAAAGAAGGTTAGTTCCCCCATTAAGCTCATTTTAAATTCTAGACTCATGCTTTTGGTAAATGATTCACATAAGGATTCATTTGTAGAACCAAAAATAATGTCATCAACATAAATTTGAATAATAAAAAAATTATTTTTAAAATTTTTAATAAACAATGTAGTATCGACCTTGCCTTTAGAGAAATTATTATGAATTAGAAATGAGCTAAGTCTCTTATACCAAGCTCTTGGGGTTTCTTTCAATCCATATAGAGCTTTAGTCAATTTAAACACATGATCAGGAAAAATTATCATTCTCAAATCTAGGAGGTTGTTCAACATAAACTTCTTCGGAGATAAAGCCATTAAGAAAAATGATTTTAACATCTATTTGAAATAACTTAAAATTATTACTACTTGTATAGGTAAGGAGTATCCTTGTGGCTTCTAATCGTGCCATAGGAGCGAAGGTTTCTTCATAATCGATACATTCTTCTTGGTTAAAACCCTTGGCCACTAATCTAGCCTTGTTTCTAACCATGATACCAAATTCATCTTGCTTGCTAGATGAATTGCTAGATGAAAGGGAGCACAAATTTTCACAAAGCTGGACCTTCGATCCGGGTATCATCAAATACCAGTGTGCGAAGAAGACATACCGAAAATCGCCTTTCGAACACACAACGACCACTACGAATTTTTACTTTCTTTAACAAAAGGTGAAATATATTAGGCATATCATATCATAGGAAGGTGCGATGGTGGGCCCTCCAAAATAGAAGCAATGCAGAACTAGCCAACCCCGAGGAACATAAAATTGCTACATGGCTTTCTCGGTTTAATAGGCTACAACCGCAAGTTCATGAAAAACTATGGAAAGATCAGTGCACCACTCACTTCTCTACTGAAAAATGATACCTTCCAATGGTCGGACAAAGCCTCCACTACTTCGACAAACTTAAGATAGCCATGACGACGATGTTGGTGCTAGCGCTACCAGATTTCAGCCGACCCTTCATCATTGAGGCCGATGCATCTAGAGTCGGAATTGGAGATGTTCTCATACAAGATGGTGGACCACTTACATACACTAGCAAGACATTGTCTCCCTCCCATCAAAACATGTGAACATATGATAAGGAGATGCTCGTCATTGTGCACGCAGCAACGACGTGGAGATCGTACTTGATCGGGCAATACTTTCAAATCAAGACCGACCATAAAAGCCTAAAATATTTCTTGGAGCAAAAGATATCTTCCCCCGAGTAGCAAAAATGAGTAACAAAGCTATTGAATCTCGGATTTTGATGATGAAATCAATTGATGGGTTAATTGATCTAATCCATATTATTGAGTTAAGTGTGCAGGATTAACTACGATAGCCTGAAAACATAAAGCAAAGATACCGGAGTCAAGTTCGATGGATATTTGAGAGTTTAAAGATTCATCGGAGATGCTGCCAGAACCAACCAAGAAGAAATCGGGGACTTGTCGGAATTTTCGAAAGTCCGCCAAAGAGATCGTCAGAGGTTCGCGGAGATCACCGATCTTTTTAGCAAGTCTAAAGCATATTTTGTTTGATTAAGAAAAATACCATTGCTAAGTTATTTAATTTGTAAGCCTAAAAAGAAGGTTAGTTCCCCCATTAAGCTCATTTTAAATTCTAGACTCATTCTTTTGGTAAATGATTCACATAAGGATTCATTTGTAGAACCAAAAATAATGTCATCAACATAAATTTGAATAATAAGAAAATTATTTTTAAAATTTTTAATAAACAATGTAGTATCGACCTTGCCTTTAGAGAAATTATTATGAATTAGAAATGAGCTAAGTCTCTTATACCAAGCTCTTGGGGTTTCTTTCAATCCATAGAGAGCTTTAGTCAATTTAAACACATGATGAGGAAAATTATCATTCTCAAATCTAGGAGGTTGTTCAACATAAACTTCTTCGGAGATAAAGCCATTAAGAAAAATGATTTTAACATCTATTTGAAATAACTTAAAATTATTACTACTAGTATAGGTAACGAGTATCCTTGTGGCTTCTAATCGTGCCATAGGAGCGAAGGTTTCTTCATAATCGATACATTCTTTTTGGTTAAAACCCTTGGCCACTAATCTAGCCTTGTTTCTAACCATGATACCAAATTCATTTGCTTGCTAGATGAATTGCTAGATGAAAGGGAGCATAAATTTTCACAAAGCTGGACCTTCGATCCGGGTATCATCAAATACCAGTGTGCGAAGAAGACATACCGAAAATCGCCTTTCGAACACACAACGACCACTACGAATTTTTACTTTCTTTAACAAAAGGTGAAATATATTAGGCATATCATATCATAGGAAGGTGTGATGGTGGGCCCTCCAAAATAGAAGCAATGCAGAACTAGCCAACCCCGAGGAACATAAATTTGCTACGTGGCTTTCTCGGTTTAATAGGCTACAACCGCAAGTTCATGAAAAACTATGGAAAGATCAGTGCACCACTCACTTCTCTACTGAAAAATGATACCTTCCAATGGTCGGACAAAGCCTCCACTGCCTTCGACAAACTTAAGATAGCCATGACGACGATGTTGGTGCTAGCGCTACCAGATTTCAGCCGACCCTTCATCATTGAGGCCGATGCATCTAGAGTCGGAATTGGAGATGTTCTCATGCAAGATGGTGGACCACTTACATACACTAGCAAGACATTGTCTCCCTCCCATCAAACCATGTCAACATATGATAAGGAGATGCTCGTCATTGTGCACGCAGCAACGACGTGGAGATCGTACTTGATCGGGCAATACTTTAAAATCAAGACCGACCATAAAAGCCTAAAATATTTCTTGGAGCAGAAGATATCTTCCCCCGAGTAGCAAAAATGAGTAACAAAGCTGTTGAATCTCGGAATTTGATGATGAAATCAATTGATGGGTTAATTTATCTAATCCATATTATTGAGTTAAGTGTGCAGGATGAACTACGATAGCCTGAAAACATAAAGCAAAGATACCGGAGTCAAGTTCGATGGATATTTGAGAGTTTAAAGATTCATCGGAGATGCTGCCAGAACCAACCAAGATGAAATCGGGGACTTGTCGGAATTTTCGAAAGTCCGCCAAAGAGATCGTCAGAGGTTCGCGGAGATCACCGATCTTTTTAGCAAGTCTAAAGCATATTTTGTTTGATTAAGAAAAATACCATTGCTAAGTTATTTAATTTGTAAAGCCTAAAAAGAAGGTTAGTTCCCCCATTAAGCTCATTTTAAATTCTAGACTCATGCTTTTGGTAAATGATTCACATAAGGATTCATTTGTAGAACCAAAAATAATGTCATCAACATAAATTTGAATAATAAAAAAATTATTTTTAAAATTTTTAATAAACAATGTAGTATCGACCTTGCCTTTAGAGAAATTATTATGAATTAGAAATGAGCTAAGTCTCTTATACCAAGCTCTTGGGGTTTCTTTCAATCCATATAGAGCTTTAGTCAATTTAAACACATGATCAGGAAAAATTATCATTCTCAAATCTAGGAGGTTGTTCAACATAAACTTCTTCGGAGATAAAGCCATTAAGAAAAATGATTTTAACATCTATTTGAAATAACTTAAAATTATTACTACTTGTATAGGTAAGGAGTATCCTTGTGGCTTCTAATCGTGCCATAGGAGCGAAGGTTTCTTCATAATCGATACATTCTTCTTGGTTAAAACCCTTGGCCACTAATCTAGCCTTGTTTCTAACCATGATACCAAATTCATCTTGCTTGCTAGATGAATTGCTAGATGAAAGGGAGCACAAATTTTCACAAAGCTGGACCTTCGATCCGGGTATCATCAAATACCAGTGTGCGAAGAAGACATACCGAAAATCGCCTTTCGAACACACAACGACCACTACGAATTTTTACTTTCTTTAACAAAAGGTGAAATATATTAGGCATATCATATCATAGGAAGGTGCGATGGTGGGCCCTCCAAAATAGAAGCAATGCAGAACTAGCCAACCCCGAGGAACATAAAATTGCTACATGGCTTTCTCGGTTTAATAGGCTACAACCGCAAGTTCATGAAAAACTATGGAAAGATCAGTGCACCACTCACTTCTTTACTGAAAAATGATACCTTCCAATGGTCGGACAAAGCCTCCACTGCCGTCGACAAACTTAAGAGAGCCATGACGACGATGTTGGTGCTAGCGCTACCAGATTTCAGCCGACCCTTCATCATTGAGGCCGATGCATCTAGAGTCGGAATTGGAGATGTTCTTATACAAGATGGTGGACCACTTACATACACTAGCAACACATTGTCTCCCTCCCATCAAAACATGTCAACATATGATAAGGAGATGCTCGTCATTGTGCACGCAGCAACGACGTGGAGATCGTACTTGATCGGGCAATACTTTCAAAATCAAGACCGACCATAAAAGCCTAAAATATTTCTTAGAGCAGAAGATATCTTCCCCCGAGTAGCAAAAATGAGTAACAAAGCTGTTGAATCTTGGATTTTGATGATGAAATCAATTGATGGGTTACTTAATCTAATCCATATTATTGAGTTAAGTGTGCAGGATTAACTACGATAGCCTGAAAACATAAAGCAAAGATACCGGAGTCAAGTTCGATGGATATTTGAGAGTTTAAAGATTCATCGGAGATGCTGCCAGAACCAACCAAGATGAAATCGGGGACTTGTCGGAATTTTCGAAAGTCCGCCAAAGAGATCGTCAGAGGTTCGCGGAGATCACCGATCCTTTTAGCAAGTCTAAAGCATATTTTGTTTGATTAAGAAAAATACCATTGCTAAGTTATTTAATTTGTAAACCTAAAAAGAAGGTTAGTTCCCCCATTAAGCTCATTTTAAATTCTAGACTCATGCTTTTGGTAAATGATTCACATAAGAATTCATTTGTAGAACCAAAAATAATGTCATCAACATAAATTTAAATAATAAGAAATTTTTTTTTAAAATTTTTAATAAACAATGTAGTATCGACCTTGCCTTTAGAGAAATTATTATGAATTAGAAATGAGCTAAGTCTCTTATACCAAGCTCTTGGGGTTTCTTTCAATCCATAGAGAGCTTTAGTCAATTTAAACACATGATGAGGAAAATTATCATTCTCAAATCTAGGAGGTTGTTTAACATAAACTTCTTCGGAGATAAAGCCATTAAGAAAAATGATTTTAACATCTATTTGAAATAACTTAAAATTATTACTACTAGTATAGGTAAGGAGTATCCTTGTGGCTTCTAATCGTGCCATAGGAGCGAAGGTTTCTTCATAATCGATACATTCTTCTTGGTTAAAACCCTTGGCCACTAATCTAGCCTTGTTTCTAACCACGATACCAAATTCATCTTGCTTGCTAGATGAATTGCTAGATGAAAGGGAGCACAAATTTTCACAAAGCTGGACCTTAGATCCGGGTATCATCAAATACCAGTGTGCGAAGAAGACATACCGAAAATCGCCTTTCGAACACACAACGACCACTACGAATTTTTACTTTCTTTAACAAAAGGTGAAATATATTAGGCATATCATATCATAGGAAGGTGTGATGGTGGGCCCTCCAAAATAGAAGCAATGCAGAACTAGCCAACCCCGAGGAACATAAAATTGCTACGTGGCTTTCTCGGTTTAATAGGCTACAACCGCAAGTTCATGAAAAACTATGGAAATATCAGTGCACCACTCACTTCTCTACTGAAAAATGATACCTTCCAATGGTCGGACAAAGCCTCCACTGCCTTCGACAAACTTAAGATAGCCATGATGACGATGTTGGTGCTAGCGCTACCAGATTTCAGCCGACCCTTCATCATTGAGGCCGATGCATCTAGAGTCGGAATTGGAGATGTTCTCATGCAAGATGGTGGACCACTTACATACACTAGCAAGACATTGTCTCCCTCCCATCAAAACATGTCCACATATGATAAGGAGATGCTCGTCATTGTGCACGCAGCAACGACGTGGAGATCGTACTTGATCGGGCAATACTTTCAAATCAAGACCGACCAAAAAAGCCTAAAATATTTCTTGGAGCAGAAGATATCTTCCCCCGAGTAGCAAAAATGAGTAACAAAGTTGTTGAATCTCGGATTTTGATGATGAAATCAATTGATGGGTTAATTGATCTAATCCATATTATTGAGTTAAGTGTGCAGGATTAACTACGATAGCCTGAAAACATAAAGCAAAGATACCGGAGTCATGTTCGATGGATATTTGGGAGTTTAAAGATTCATCGGAGATGCTGCCAGAACCAACCAAGATGAAATCGGGGACTTGTCGGAATTTTCGAAAGTCCGCCAAAGAGATCGTCAGAGGTTCGCGGAGATCACCGATCTTTTTAGCAAGTCTAAAGCATATTTTGTTTGATTAAGAAAAATACCATTGCTAAGTTATTTAATTTGTAAGCCTAAAAAGAAGGTTAGTTCCCCCATTAAGCTCATTTTAAATTCTAGACTAATTCTTTTGGTAAATGATTCACATAAGGATTCATTTGTAGAACCAAAAATAATGTCATCAACATAAATTTGAATAATAAGAAAATTATTTTTAAAATTTTTAATAAACAATGTAGTATCGACCTTGCCTTTAGAGAAATTATTATGAATTAGAAATGAGCTAAGTCTCTTATACCAAGCTCTTGGGGTTTCTTTCAATCCATAGAGAGCTTTAGTCAATTTAAACACATGATCAGGAAAATTATCATTCTCAAATCTAGGAGGTTGTTCAACATAAACTTCTTCGGAGATAAAGCCATTAAGAAAAATGATTTTAACATCTATTTGAAATAACTTAAAATTATTACTACTTGTATAGGTAAGGAGTATCCTTGTGGCTTCTAATCGTGCCATAGGAGCGAAGGTTTCTTCATAATCGATACATTCTTCTTGGTTAAAACCCTTGGCCACTAATCTAGCCTTGTTTCTAACCATGATACCAAATTCATCTTGCTTGCTAGATGAATTGCTAGATGAAAGGGAGCACAAATTTTCACAAAGCTGGACCTTCGATCCGGGTATCATCAAATACCAGTGTGCGAAGAAGACATACCGAAAATCGCCTTTCGAACACACAACGACCACTACGAATTTTTACTTTCTTTAACAAAAGGTGAAATATATTAGGCATATCATATCATAGGAAGGTGTGATGGTGGGCCCTCCAAAATAGAAGCAATGCAGAACTAGCCAACCCCGAGGAACATAAAATTGCTACGTGGCTTTCTCGGTTTAATAGGCTACAACCGCAAGTTCATGAAAAACTATGGAAATATCAGTGCACCACTCACTTCTCTACTGAAAAATGATACCTTCCAATGGTCGGACAAAGCCTCCACTGCCTTCGACAAACTTAAGATAGCCATGATGACGATGTTGGTGCTAGCGCTACCAGATTTCAGCCGACCCTTCATCATTGAGGCCGATGCATCTAGAGTCGGAATTGGAGATGTTCTCATGCAAGATGGTGGACCACTTACATACACTAGCAAGACATTGTCTCCCTCCCATCAAAACATGTCCACATATGATAAGGAGATGCTCGTCATTGTGCACGCAGCAACGACGTGGAGATCGTACTTGATCGGGCAATACTTTCAAATCAAGACCGACCAAAAAAGCCTAAAATATTTCTTGGAGCAGAAGATATCTTCCCCCGAGTAGCAAAAATGAGTAACAAAGTTGTTGAATCTCGGATTTTGATGATAAAATCAATTGATGGGTTAATTGATCTAATCCATATTATTGAGTTAAGTGTGCAGGATTAACTACGATAGCCTGAAAACATAAAGCAAAGATACCGGAGTCATGTTCGATGGATATTTGGGAGTTTAAAGATTCATCGGAGATGCTGCCAGAACCAACCAAGATGAAATCGGGGACTTGTCGGAATTTTCGAAAGTCCGCCAAAGAGATCGTCAGAGGTTCGCGGAGATCACCGATCTTTTTAGCAAGTCTAAAGCATATTTTGTTTGATTAAGAAAAATACCATTGCTAAGTTATTTAATTTGTAAGCCTAAAAAGAAGGTTAGTTCCCCCATTAAGCTCATTTTAAATTCTAGACTAATTCTTTTGGTAAATGATTCACATAAGGATTCATTTGTAGAACCAAAAATAATGTCATCAACATAAATTTGAATAATAAGAAAATTATTTTTAAAATTTTTAATAAACAATGTAGTATCGACCTTGCCTTTAGAGAAATTATTATGAATTAGAAATGAGCTAAGTCTCTTATACCAAGCTCTTGGGGTTTCTTTCAATCCATAGAGAGCTTTAGTCAATTTAAACACATGATCAGGAAAATTATCATTCTCAAATCTAGGAGGTTGTTCAACATAAACTTCTTCGGAGATAAAGCCATTAAGAAAAATGATTTTAACATCTATTTGAAATAACTTAAAATTATTACTACTAGTATAGGTAAGGAGTATCCTTGTGGCTTCTAATCGTGCCATAGGAGCGAAGGTTTCTTCATAATCGATACATTCTTCTTGGTTAAAACCCTTGGCCACTAATCTAGCCTTATTTCTAACCATGATACCAAATTCATCTTGCTTGCCAGATGAATTGCTAGATGAAAGGGAGCACAAATTTTCACAAAGCTGGATCTTCGATCCGGGTATCATCAAATACCAGTGTGCGAAGAAGACATACCGAAAATCGCCTTTTGAACACACAACGACCACTAAGAATTTTTACTTTCTTTAACAAAAGGTGAAATATATTAGGCATATCATATCATAGGAAGGTGTGATGGTGGGCCCTCCAAAATAGAAGCAATGCTAAACTAGCCAACCCCGAGGAACATAAAATGCTACGTGGCTTTCTCGGTTTAATAGGCTACAACCGCAAGTTCATGAAAAACTATGGAAAGATCAGTGCACCACTCACTTCTCTACTGAAAAATGATACCTTCCAATGGTCGGACAAAGCCTCCACTGCCTTCGACAAACTTAAGATAGCCGTGACGACGATGTTGGTGCTAGCGCTACCAGATTTCAGCCGACCCTTCATCATTGAGGCCGATGCATCTAGAGTCGGAATTGGAGATGTTCTCATGCAAGATGTTGGACCACTTAAATACACTAGCGAGACATTGTCTCCCTCTCATCAAAACATGTCAACATATGATACGGAGATGCTCGTCATTGTGCACGCAGCAACGACGTGGAGATCGTACTTGATCGGGCAATACTTTAAAATCAAGACCGACCATAAAAGCCTAAAATATTTCTTGGAGCAGAAGATATCTTCCCCCGAGTAGCAAAAATGAGTAACAAAGCTGTTGAATCTCAGATTTTGATGATGAAATCAATTGATGGGTTAATTGATCTAATCCATATTATTGAGTTAAGTGTGCAGGATTACCTACGATAGCCTAAAAACATAAAGCAAAGATACCGGAGTCAAGTTCGATGGATATTTGAGAGTTTAAAGATTCATCGGAGATGCTGCCAGAACTAACCAAGAAGAAATCGGGGACTTGTCGGAATTTTCGAAAGTCCGCCAAAGAGATCGTCAGAGGTTCGCGGAGATCACCGATCTTTTTAGCAAGTCTAAAGCATATTTTGTTTGATTAAGAAAAATACCATTGCTAAGTTATTTAATTTGTAAGCCTAAAAAGAAGGTTAGTTCCCCCATTAAGCTCATTTTAAATTCTAGACTCATGCTTTTGGTAAATGATTCACATAAGGATTCATTTGTAGAACCAAAAATAATGTCATCAACATAAATTTGAATAATAAGAAAATTATTTTTAAAATTTTTAATAAACAATGTAGTATCGACCTTGCCTTTAGAGAAATTATTATGAATTAGAAATGAGCTAAGTCTCTTATACCAAGCTCTTGGGGTTTCTTTTAATCCATAGAGAGCTTTAGTCAATTTAAACACATGATCAGGAAAATTATCATTCTCAAATCTAGGAGGTTATTCAACATAAACTTCTTCGGAGATAAAGCCATTAAGAAAAATAATTTTAACATCTATTTGAAATAACTTAAAATTATTACTACTAGTATAGGTAAGGAGTATCCTTGTGGCTTCTAATCGTGCCATAGGAGCGAAGGTTTCTTCATAATCGATACATTCTTCTTGGTTAAAACCCTTGGCCACTAATCTAGCCTTGTTTCTAACCATGATACCAAATTCATCTTGTTTGCTAGATGAATTGGTAGATGAAAGGGAGCACAAATTTTCACAAAGCTGGACCTTCGATCCGGGTATCATCAAATACCAGTGTGCGAAGAAGACATACCGAAAATCGCCTTTTGAACACACAACGACCACTAAGAATTTTTACTTTCTTTAACAAAAGGTGAAATATATTAGGCATATCATATCATAGGAAGGTGTGATGGTGGGTCCTCCAAAATAGAAGCAATGCTAAACTAGCCAACCCCGAGGAACATAAAATGCTACGTGGCTTTCTCGGTTTAATAGGCTACAACCGCAAGTTCATGAAAAACTATGGAAAGATCAGTGCACCACTCACTTCTCTACTGAAAAATGATACCTTCCAATGGTCGGACAAAGCCTCCACTGCCTTCGACAAACTTAAGATAGCCGTGACGACGATGTTGGTGCTAGCGCTACCAGATTTCAGCCGACCCTTCATCATTGAGGCCGATGCATCTAGAGTCGGAATTGGAGATGTTCTCATGCAAGATGTTGGACCACTTAAATACACTAGCGAGACATTGTCTCCCTCTCATCAAAACATGTCAACATATGATACGGAGATGCTCGTCATTGTGCACGCAGCAACGACGTGGAGATCGTACTTGATCGGGCAATACTTTAAAATCAAGACCGACCATAAAAGCCTAAAATATTTCTTGGAGCAGAAGATATCTTCCCCCGAGTAGCAAAAATGAGTAATAAAGCTGTTGAATCTCAGATTTTGATGATGAAATCAATTGATGGGTTAATTGATCTAATCCATATTATTGAGTTAAGTGTGCAGGATTACCTACGATAGCCTGAAAACATAAAGCAAAGATACCGGAGTCAAGTTCGATGGATATTTGAGAGTTTAAAGATTCATCGGAGATGCTCCCAGAACCAACCAAGAAGAAATCGGGGACTTGTCGAAATTTTCGAAAGTCCGCCAAAGAGATCGTCAGAGGTTCGCGGAGATCACCGATCTTTTTAGCAAGTCTAAAGCATATTTTGTTTGATTAAGAAAAATACCATTGCTAAGTTATTTAATTTGTAAGCCTAAAAAGAAGGTTAGTTCCCCCATTAAGCTCATTTTAAATTCTAGACTCATGCTTTTGGTAAATGATTCACATAAGGATTCATTTGTAGAACCAAAAATAATGTCATCAACATAAATTTGAATAATAAGAAAATTATTTTTAAAATTTTTAATAAACAATGTAGTATCGACCTTGCCTTTAGAGAAATTATTATGAATTAGAAATGAGCTAAGTCTCTTATACCAAGCTCTTGGGGTTTCTTTCAATCCATAGAGAGCTTTAGTCAATTTAAACACATGATCAGGAAAATTATCATTCTCAAATCTAGGAGGTTGTTCAACATAACTTCTTCGGAGATAAAGCCATTAAGAAAAATGAATTTAACATCTATTTGAAATAACTTAAAATTATTACTACTAGTATAGGTAAGGAGTATCCTTGTGGCTTCTAATCGTGCCAAAGGAGTGAAGGTTTCTTTATAATCGATACATTCTTCTTGGTTAAAACCCTTGGCCACTAATCTAGCCTTGTTTCTAACCAAGATACCAAATTCATCTTGCTTGCTAGATGAATTGCTAGATGAAAGGGAGCACAAATTTTCACAAAGCTGGACCTTCGATCCGGGTATCATCAAATACCAGTGTGCGAAGAAGACATACCGAAAATCGCCTTTCGAACACACAACGACCACTACGAATTTTTACTTTCTTTAACAAAAGGTGAAATATATTAGGCATATCATATCATAGGAAGGTGTGATGGTGGGCCCTCCAAAATAGAAGCAATGCAGAACTAGCCAACCCCGAGGAACATAAAATTGCTACGTGGCTTTCTCGGATTAATAGGCTACAACCGCAAGTTCATGAAAAACTATGGAAAGATCAGTGCACCACTCACTTCTTTACTGAAAAATGATACCTTCCAATGGTCGGACAAAGCCTCCACTGCCTTCGACAAACTTAAGATAGCCATGACGACGATGTTGGTGCTAGCGCTACCAGATTTCAGCCGACCCTTCATCATTGAGGCCGATGCATCTAGAGTCGGAATTGGAGATGTTCTCATGCAAGATGGTGGACCACTTACATACACTAGCAAGACATTGTCTCCCTCCCATCAAAACATGTCAACATATGATAAGGAGATGCTCGTCATTGTGCACGCAGCAACGACGTGGAGATCGTACTTGATCGGGCAATACTTTAAAATCAAGACCGACCATAAAAGCCTAAAATATTTCTTGGAGCAGAAGATATCTTCCCCCAAGTAGCAAAAATGAGTAACAAAGCTATTGAATCTCGGATTTTGATGATGAAATCAATTGATGGGTTAATTGATCTAATCCATATTATTAAGTTAAGTGTGCAGGATTAACTACGATAGCCTGAAAACATAAAGCAAAGATACCGGAGTCAAGTTCGATGGATATTTGAGAGTTTAAAGTTTTATCGGAGATGCTGCCAGAACCAACCAAGAAGAAATCGGGGACTTGTCGGAATTTTCGAAAGTCCGCCAAAGAGATCGTCAGAGGTTCGCGGAGATCACCGATCTTTTTAGCAAGTCTAAAGCATATTTTGTTTGATTAAGAAAAATACCATTGCTACGTTATTTAATTTGTAAGCCTAAAAAGAAGGTTAGTTCCCCCATTAAGCTCATTTTAAATTCTAGACTCATGCTTTTGGTAAATGATTCACATAAGGATTCATTTGTAGAATAAAAAATAATGTCATCAACATAAATTTGAATAATAAGAAAATTATTTTTAAAATTTTTAATAAACAATGTAGTATCGACCTTGCCTTTAGAGAAATTATTATGAATTAGAAATGAGCTAAGTCTCTTATACCAAGCTCTTGGGGTTTCTTTTAATCCATAGAGAGCTTTAGTCAATTTAAACACATGATCAGGAAAATTATCATTCTCAAATCTAGGAGGTTGTTCAACATAAACTTCTTCGGAGATAAAGCCATTAAGAAAAATGATTTTAACATCTATTTGAAATAACTTAAAATTATTACTACTAGTATAGGTAAGGAGTATCTTTGTGGCTTCTAATCGTGCCATAGGAGCGAAGGTTTCTTCATAATCGATACATTCTTCTTGGTTAAAACCCTTGGCCACTAATCTAGCCTTGTTTCTAACCATGATACCAAATTCATCTTGCTTGCTAGATAAATTGCTAGATGAAAGGGAGCACAAATTTTCACAAAGCTGGACCTTCGATCCGGGTATCATCAAATACCAGTGTGCGAAGAAGACATACCGAAAATCGCCTTTCGAACACACAACGACCACTATGAATTTTTACTTTCTTTAACAAAAGGTGAAATATATTAGGCATATCATATCATAGGAAGGTGTGATGGTGGGCCCTCCAAAATAGAAGCAATGCAGAACTAGCCAACCCCGAGGAACATAAAATTGCTACGTGGCTTTCTCGGTTTAATAGGCTACAACCGCAAGTTCATGAAAAACTATGGAAAGATCAGTGCACCACTCACTTCTCTACTAAAAAATGATACCTTCCAATGGTCGGACAAAGCCTCCACTGCCTTCGACAAACTTAAGATAGCCATGACCACGATGTTGGTGCTAGCGCTACCAGATTTCAGCCGACCCTTCATCATTGAGGCCGATGCATCTAGAGTCGGAATTGGAGATGTTCTCATGCAAGATGGTGGACCACTTACATACACTAGCAAGACATTGTCTCCCTCCCATCAAAACTTGTCAACATATGATAAGGAGATGCTCGTCATTGTGCACGCAGCAACGACGTGGAGATCGTACTTGATCGGGCAATACTTTCAAATCAAGACCGACCATAAAAGCCTAAAATATTTCTTGGAGCAGAAGATATCTTCCCCCGAGTAGCAAAAATGAGTAACAAAGCTGTTGAATCTCGGATTTTGATGATGAAATCAATTGATGGGTTAATTGATCTAATCCATATTATTGAGTTAAGTGTGTAGGATTAACTACGATAGCCTGAAAACATAAAGCAAAGATACCGGAGTCAAGTTCGATGGATATTTGAGAGTTTAAAGATTCATCGGAGATGCTGCCAGAACCAACCAAGAAGAAATCGGGGACTTGTCGGAATTTTTGAAAGTCCGCCAAAGAGATCGTCAGAGGTTCGCTGAGATCACCGAGAAGGCTCGGCTACTCGCTAAATTCGCCACAAGATCGGGAGCCTACTTGGAGTCCGCCGGAAGAAATCTAAGGGTGTATCGGAAGTCCGCTAGAAGATCGCCGGAAAGCTCGCCGAAACGAGACTCGACGCTTGCCGTTTAAAAATTGCTTAGGACTATATTTTTAGTTACGTAGTTTGCATTTAATTAGGGTTAGGATTAAGGGATAATCCTATATCCCGGTTAGGGGCCAATTGGGCCTGAATGTGACTTGGTTTGGGCCGAACTTGAAGCCCAACCAGTGACCCGTAAGGTCGGGCGGTGGAACCACTGGACTGGGCGGTGGCACCACTAGACTGGGCGGTGGCACCGCTAGTACACTATCAATGTCAGACACTGACAGGCGATGGCACCGCCACTGACAGGCGGTAGCACCGCCAGCCTCAGAAACCTAAGAGAATTCAAAATTTGGAGCCCAAATTTGAATCCTCTTGGGGCCTATAAATACCCGTCAATTCGTAGTTGAGAATACAACTTTAGTGAAAGCAATAGATTGAGATAAAAGTCTTAGAAAAGTCTTTAGCAAGTCTTGTTTTCAATTGCTTAAGTGTTCATCTCCTTCTTTCTCTTCAAAAATTTGTAAGAGTGTGAACAACTTATAAAAAGTTGTAAGAGGGGTATTTGTCCTTCCCCTTCAAAGAGATTTGCTACTGAAAGTTGGGAGCCTCACTGAAGAAGGCTTCGTAAGTGGATGTAGGTCATTTAACCGAACCACTTTAAATTGGCGTGTTCATTGAATGTGTGAGTACTTACCTTTCTGCAATCGTTATCTACACAGCAGCAAGTTTTCGTTTTTCACTTTACTCAAGCTACTATTAAAACGAAATCTCCTTGCATTTTACGGAATCATTTTTGAACTTACAAGTTTTAATCCGTTGCACTAATTCAAACCCCCCTCTTAGTGCCGCTCCGATCCTAACAATTGGTATCAGAGCAAAGCTCACTCTCATATTTGGTTTAATACCCAAGAGAGATGGCTTATGTTGAATCTCAAATTTTGATGATGAAACTAATTGATTGTGTTTAGATGTTTAACTATATTTTGAGTGATGCAGGTCTACTCGATCAGGTTTAGACAGTTGACGCAGGAGGAATTGACGTTGCGCTGGAAGAGATCACGTTAGGATATTGGATGGCTGAACGCTTCGAACGTCGGGCATCGGGCCAAGGAGAGCGAAACTGTGCCAAGGATATCGGCGTTGCGGAGGTCAACCGCCGATTGGGCAACAAGCCGCAAGAGAGGATGATGCGCCGAAGAATCAGACGAAGCGCCAACCAATGACGTGCCGGGCAACAGAATGTCAATTCGCTTTATAATAATTGTCTAGATCGGAGTAGAGTTTTTGCTTGTGTGTGCAGGATTAACTACGATAACGATGAAGACATAAAGCAAAACAAAGTGTCGGAGTCAAGCACGAAGGATTCATTGCGAGTTCGAGAGTTCGATGGAAGTCCGAAGGTTCATCGGGAATGCTGTCGAAACTAGCCAAGAATGAGTAGGGAGCTTGCCGAAGGGTTTTTCGGAAGCTCGCAGGAAGGTTCGTTGGAAGTTCGCGGAGCTCACCGAGAATGATCGGAGCTTTCCGAAGAAGCTCGTTGGAACTCACCAAGATCAAATCGTGAAGTCTAGGAGCTTGTCGGGAGTCCGCAGAATGGTTTCCGAGAGTTTATCGGAAGACCGTCGGAAGTTCGCCGAAAGCTCGCCGGAAGAAGTCTTGACTTACGGACTTTGTAATAGCTTATAAAATGTCTTTAAATTCGTAGTTATCATGTTAATTAGAGTTAGGATTAGGTGTTAATCCTATAACCCAAGTAGGGGCTAATTGGGCCCGAGTTCGGACTGGTTTGGGCCAAGTTTGGAGCTCAACTAGTGAGCTGATTTGGCCTAGGCGGTGGCACCGCCTAGACTGGCGGTGGCACCGCCCAGCACCCGAGAGCTGGGCGGTGACACCTCCTTGGCTGGGCGGTTGCACCGTCCAACACCCGAGCGCTGGGCGGTGGCACCGCCTGGCTGGGCGGTGGCACCTCCAGCACCGGAAACCCTAAGAAAATTCAAATTTTGGAGCCCAAAATTTGAATCCTCTTGAGGCCTATAAATACCCCTCAAATCTCAGCTGAGGTTACAACTTTTGAGAAGCATTTTGATTGAGAGAAAAGTCTTAGAAAGTCTTAGCAAGTCTTGTTTTCAATTTGCTAGAGAGTTCTCCTCCTCCTTTCTTATTGAAAATTTGTAAGAGGTTGAGCTGCTTGTAAAAGGTTGTAAGAGGGGTGTTTACCCTTCCATTTCAAGAGATTTGCTAGTGGAAGGTGGGAGCCTCATCGAAGAGGGGCATCGCAAGTGGAGTAGGTCATTTGACCGAACCACTCTAAAAATCGGCGTAATCTCTGGTTTGCATTTTATTATTGTCATTTACATTACTGCAAATCTTCTTACTGCTTTAGTTCCTTATTACCCTTGCTGTGCAACTTTAAGAATACGCTTTCAAGTTAAACTTTTCAAGTTCCGTTCTTATCGTACGAAAGATTTTGTTAAAATCGAAGTTTTAATCCGCTGCACTAATTCACCCCCCCCTCTTAGTGCCGCTCCGATCCTAACAAGTGGTATCAGAGCCACGTTTTTCTACCTTGGTTTAACACCCAAATAGAAATGGCTCTTTACGGCTTTCAAGAGGGTCACTCTCTCATTTGTCCTCCTTTTTTCAATGGGACGGACTACACTTATTGGAAAACTCGAATGAGAGTTTTCTTACTTTCTTTGGATTTGAATTTATGGCACATAGTCGAAAATGGATTTGAAATTTCTTCTCTTCAAATGAACCATTGGAATGATTTGGAGAAGAAGATGTTTTCTCTAAATGCAAAGGCTTTGAATGCCTTATATTGTGCACTTGACAAAAATGAATTTAATCACATTTCGATGTGTGACTCGGCTTTTGATATTTGGAGAACTTTAGAGGTCACTCATGAAGGCACTAGCCGAGTGAAAGAGTCCAAAATCAATACTCTTATGCATTCTTACGAACTTTTCCGGATGAAACCAAGTGAGTCCATCGGAGACATGTACACCCATTTCATGGATGTCATCAATGGACTCAAAGCTCTTGGTAAAAGTTTTTCTAATTTTGAACTAGTCACTAAAATCTTAAGATCCCTTCCAAAATGTTGGGATCCAAAAGTTACGGCCATTCAAGAGGCCAAGGACCTTAAAACATTCCCGCTCGAAGAATTTATTGGGTCTCTAATGACCTACGAAATGAACAATGTGACAAAAAGGAAACTCGAGAATAACCTTCCAAAGGACAGGAAGGATTTCGGACATAGAACACATGAAGACCACTCGAGCATAAGCTCAAGTGATGATGAACTTAAACTACAAATGAAACAAAAATTAAAAAGAAAAAAGAATGGAACTACTTGCTTTGAACGCAAGAAGAATAAAAATTGAGATGAATTGAGCTCTTCCGAAGACGAGGAGAAAATCAAGAAAGGCGAGGTGGCAAACTACGCCTCAACCACTTAAAAAAATGAGGTAATCGAAATCCCCCTAATTTATTTCGAAATTACATAATACTTTCATGAGTTATTTTTAATTTAGTTTAGGATTAATTTTCTTGAAAATTACATGTGTTATGTTAATGCAATAAAATGTTAGATATAAATCTAATGCTTATACACCTAGTAAGATTAATCTTATGTATGTGCTTGAGAAGCAAGAATGTGTCTTTTGACGATTTCTATATTTATTTTCAATGACGATGCATGACTTTTGAAAGGAAGGCTTGATGATTTTTTTTTTTTTTAACATTGTCTTTGGTTTTCAAACATGATGTATGGTTTTGACATATGAACAAAATTTGAGCATGCTAAGATAAAGTTAATCATATAAATTAAAACTAAAGAAGTTTTAGTTATCTATAAGAATCATTCAAAATTATGTTCAATAAAAATGCAAAATGATGGAATGAAAATATTAAATGTTTTAATACCATTTTATGCATGAGATTTTAAAAGTTATACATTATGATCTTGATGGTTGTTATGAAGAAATTTATTTTTCTATCCTAAATGATTGATGATATATATATATTTTTTGGCACAAAAAGGACAAAGGCATACTTATATGAAACAACTAAATAGATAAAAGTATTTTTCTTGAAAATTCTTGGTTTGATGAATCTATTTTATCATCTTTTTATGAATATCTTGAAAATGATTTTGATTTGATGATTTTAATTTGAATGAGCTTTATCTTGATTTTTTGAGATTTATAACTTGAGATTTACTCTATAAAAATCAAGATCTTGTATCCTCAATGTTCCTTTTTAGCATCTATTATCCAAATGAATTATGATTGGTATCATTGCTATATTTCTTCTTATCGTGCACTAAAAAGAAAATTTTTCTAAATGAATCGTGATATTTCGGAACCACAATTCTTTTTATGATTCATAATGAATTGAGAAATTTTATATGCTTGAATTAATATCTTATTCTAAGATTGAATGAATTTTATCTATATCATGATCTCCTAAGATTTTTTCTTGATTATTTAAGAGGAGATTTTTCAAAACAAAATGTGTCTTCTATTATTATCTTTTCATGATATGATTTTCATGCAATTCCTTGTACTCATGAAATATTTATCTCATCACCCAATAACTCTTCTTGATATTCCTTATGTGATGAAACAAAATAATGCATGAAATTCAAATAAGAAGTTAATGATCATGCATGATAGGATGTAATGAATTTTGACATTTAGATACTATCATTTGAATAGCTATGATCATGTTGCCAAAATGATTTATCATGAATGCTTGAATATCATGTATGATATGCCGATATTGATGATTGAGTTATTTGTATCATGCATGAAAAATAAAAGATATAGTTTTGAAATTGTGCATGTTCGAATTTGAAAATATGATGATGTATAATGATTAAATTGTGCAATGAAAATATTAAACATTTTGAAACCATGTTTTAGTGTCATGCATAATGATCATGCTTAATAAATTTTAAAATTATGCATGATGAATCTTGCGATTTATGGATTATTGATTTTTACTATAATGGAAGTGCCTTTTTGATCTTTGTTGTAATAAATCTTACACTTTCGGTTTTAAACATGATACATGTTTTTATTTGGCATAAATGAAATAAAATCATATGAATTGAAACAACTAAATAGAGAAAAATATTTTTTCCTTGAAAATTTAATTTTCTCTATCTTATTGATCTTGATGATTATTATGATAAATCTATGTATACCATTTTGAATCTCTTGAAAGTAATGTTGAGATTTTGATGAATTTGATGATTTGAATTTGAATGAGGTTATATTTAAATTATGATCTTGATTTCTTGGATTTACTACTTGAGATTCTTTTTTAATCACAATCTCTTCTTTGTACACCTACAATTTTTGTTATTTATAAAAGGAAGAGATTTGATAAAATGAATCATGTCTTTTAGTATTCAAATGGTCTTATCTTTGATGATATGATTTCTTTATATCTATGATATAAATGCCTTGAAATAATTGAAATATTTTACACAAATGTTATGCTCTTCCCTACTTCTTTCTTGTTTTCAATGATAAAACGGGGAGAAGTTTTGATCATGCATGGTAGGATATAATTTGATAAAATTTATACCATCATGAAACATTTATGATTTACAATGATGCATGCAATACTTGTGCTTTCTAATTTTGATGTTATGTATTGCATATGATGTATTGCATATGATGTAAATCATGATTTAAAATGCTATGAGTTGTTGCTAAAATGATAAATGTTGATTTAATGTTTTGTATCATGAATGCTCTAAATGATGATTGTTTGGTACCATGATCAAAATATTGATAAATAGTTAAAAATTTTAGTATCATGTATGGTATCCTCATAATGTCGATCGATTTATTCAATATCGTGCATGAATAAAATATAAGGTTTTCGAAAATATGCATGTAATACTTCAACTTATGATAATGATGCATGCAATGATAAAATATTCATGATGAAAAATTGTCTTGACATTCATAACTTGATTATTCATCCTTTGTCATGATTTTGAAATCGTTGTAAAAGGAAAAAGAACAACAAAACTGTATTCTTCTTTTCTTTTTGACAATGACAAAGGGGGAGAAATATTGCTCGCTCAAGATGCAAAATTTGAAAACTTACACATTGCAAAAGAAGCAAAACTTGCAACTTGCACATTGCAATAAGAAGCAAGAATCATGAGCTTACACAAGAAAGCTATCTTGTATTTGCTTTCGTAAATTTTTTTTGCTAGATGTATGTAGTAAAACTTGCATAGTGTAAAAATTGCTATCTTATAGTCTAAAGAGAAGCCAATAGTTGCTATCTCAAAATGCAAAATATGCTAACTTGCTACAGAAGCAAAATTGCTAGCTTAAACATTGCAAAGGAAGCAAAAATTTGCTAGCTTGCAACTTGCATATCGTGAAAACTGCTAGCTAGTAGTCTAAAGAGAAGCAATCAATAGCTATCTCAAGAAGACCAAGCATGTTAAACTTACACATCTTTAATCGTTAGATTGCATGATGATAAAACTTGATATTATGTTTTTCATGCAATAAGTTGAACCCATATAACAAACACTTGATTGTGGTACTTCTCCTTTTTGTTGATGACAAAAGGGGAGAAGTATGTTGATGACATGACATATGATGCATAAGTTTTATGCATATGTTCATGATGATGTGTTGCAAGTATTCATGATGAATATTGCAATGACTTGAATTCTGTTTGAATTCAAGGTTCTATCAATATGGCATATTGATAGGGGGAGTTTGTTTAAACTCCGGGAGTTAAGGTTAACTCCGTTAGTCATCAATTAGTTGTCATCATCAAAAAGGGGGAGATTGTTGAATCTCAGATTTTGATGATGAAACTAATTGATTGTGTTTAGATGTTTAATTGTATTTTGAGTGATGCAGGTCTACTCGATCAGGTTTAGACAGTTGACGCAGGAGGAATTGACGTTGCGCTGGAAGAGATCATGTTAGGATATTGGATGGCTGAACGCTTCGAACGTCGGGCATCGGGCCAAGGAGAGCGAAACTGTGCCAAGGATATCGGCGTTGCGGAGGTCAACCGCCGATTGGGCAACAAGCCGCAAGAGAGGATGATGCGCCGAAGAATCGGACGAAGCGCCAACCAATGACGTGCCGGGCAACAGAATGTCAATTCGCTTTATAATAATTGTCTAGATCGGAGTAGAGTTTTTGCTTGTGTGTGCAGGATTAACTACGATAACGATGAAGACATAAAGCAAAACAAAGTGTCGGAGTCAAGCACGAAGGATTCATTGCGAGTTCGAGAGTTCGATGGAAGTCCGAAGGTTCATCGGGAATGCTGCCGAAACTAGCCAAGAATAAGTAGGGAGCTTGCCGAAGGGTTTTTCGGAAGCTCGCAGGAAGGTTCGTTGGAAGTTCGCGGAGCTCACCGAGAATGATCGGAGCTTTCCGAAGAAGCTCGTTGGAACTCACCAAGATCAAATCGTGAAGTCTAGGAGCTTGTCGGGAGTCCGCAGAATGGTTTCCGAGAGTTTATCGGAAGACCGTCGGAAGTTCGCCGAAAGCTCGCCGGAAGAAGTCTTGACTTACGGACTTTGTAATAGCTTATAAAATGTCTTTAAATTCGTAGTTATCATGTTAATTAGAGTTAGGATTAGGTGTTAATCCTATAACCCAAGTAGGGGCTAATTGGGCCCGAGTTCGGACTGGTTTGGGCCAAGTTTGGAGCTCAACTAGTGAGCTGATTTGGCCTAGGCGGTGGCACCGCCTAGACTGGCGGTGGCACCGCCCAGCACCCGAGAGCTGGGCGGTGACACCTCCTTGGCTGGGCGGTTGCACCGTCCAGCACCCGAGCGCTGGGCGGTGGCACCGCCTGGCTGGGCGGTGGCACCTCCAGCACCGGAAACCCTAAGAAAATTCAAATTTTGGAGCCCAAAATTTGAATCCTCTTGAGGCCTATAAATACCCCTCAAATCTCAGCTGAGGTTACAACTTTTGAGAAGCATTTTGATTGAGAGAAAAGTCTTAGAAAGTCTTAGCAAGTCTTGTTTTCAATTTGCTAGAGAGTTCTCCTCCTCCTTTCTTATTGAAAATTTGTAAGAGGTTGAGCTGCTTGTAAAAGGTTGTAAGAGGGGTGTTTACCCTTCCATTTCAAGAGATTTGCTAGTGGAAGGTGGGAGCCTCATCGAAGAGGGGCATCGCAAGTGGAGTAGGTCATTTGACCGAACCACTCTAAAAATCGGCGTAATCTTTGGTTTGCATTTTATTATTGTCATTTACATTACTGCAAATCTTCTTACTGCTTTAGTTCCTTATTACCCTTGCTGTGCAACTTTAAGAATACGCTTTCAAGTTAACCTTTTCAAGTTCCGTTCTTATCGTACGAAAGATTTTGTTAAAATCGAAATTTTAATCCGCTGCACTAATTCACCCCCCCCTCTTAGTGCCGCTCCGATCCTAACAGCTTACTCTGGCATGTATGAGGGTCATTCTATTACACGTCCACCTATGTTTAATGGGTCGGGTTACAAATATTGGAAGACTCGCATGAGGATCTTCCTCATTTCCATGGATTTCGAGCTTTGGACCATTGTTGAAAATGGATTTCAAAAATCTTCTCTTCCGATGAGCGAATGGAATGAATCAAAGAAGAAGGTTTTTGCTTTAAACGCAAAGGCTATGAATGCCTTATTATGTGTACTAGACAAAAATGAATTTAATCGCATTTCACTTTGTGATTCTGCTTTTGATATTTGGAGAATTCTTGAGATCACTCATGAAGGCACTAGCCGAGTGAAAGAGTCTAAAATCAACATTCTTGTGCACTCTTACGAACTTTTCTGAATTAAATCAAGTGAGTCCATCGGAGACATGTACACCCGTTTCACATATGTCATCAATGGACTCTAAGCTCTTGGTAAAGATTTTTCTAACTTTGAACTAGTAATTAAAATCTTATGATCCCTTCCAAAAAGTTGGGATCCAAAAGTTACGGCCATTCAAGAGGCCAAGGACCTTAAAACATTCCCTCTTGAAGAACTTATTGGGTCTCTAATGACCTACGAAATGACGTGTCAAGCTCATAACGAGCTCGAGAACCCCCTTCCAAAGAACAGGAAGGATATGACACTCACATCACAAAAAGACCACTTGAAAGGAATATCAAGTGATGAGGATAATGACAATGACATTGCACTTTTGACTCAAAATTTTAAAAAATTTATAAAAAAGAATAAATTTAAAAATAACACAAAAAACAGACTTAGAACATAAAAAGGACCAAGTGATATACTACAAATGCAAGAAGCCGGGGCATTTAAAAAATGAATGCCCCCTAGCCAAGAAGAAGCAACCGAAGAAGAAGAAAGCTCTAAAAGCAACTTGGGACGATTCAAGTGATTCCGAAAGTGAAGAAGCTAACAACAAAGAGGAGGCAAACATCGCGCTAATGGCTTTAGGAGAAGAGGTATGTGATTTAATTAATAAAGATTTATCTTTTGAAGAACTCTCTATCGCTTTTCACGAATTATTTGATGAATGTAGAACTATTAGTAAGAAGTTTAACATCTTAAAGAAAGAGCATGTCTTACTACAAAATAAGCTTGATAGTCTTTAAACTCCTCCATGCTCTAAGTGTGAGCATTTAGAAGCAATAAAAAATGAAAATTTGCTACTTAAAGAGACCTTAAACAAGTTTAAGGTTGGTAGCAAAGGATTGGACATAATCCTTGCAAACAAGGGTTACGTCGCAAATAGAAGTGGAATTGGATTTGTAAAAGGATCACATCAAAATCCTACCACTTTCATTAAAGGACCTACATTGCATGTTTCATCTTGTATGAAATGCAACTTTTGTTGCAAATCCGGACATGTTGCCTACAAATGTTCATTTAGGAAAATTAGTCCACATAAATTAATATGGGTTCCTAAAGGAACTATAAATAGTTCAATAATGAATAACAAAATTGGTGGATCAATTTTTGAGGCACCCAAAATCAAATGGGTACCTAAAAATCATCCTCTTTTGTAGACAATCCCACATGCTAGGAGCAAGAGATGGTATCTCGATAGTGGATACTCAAGACATATGACTGGAGATCCCTCTCATTTCTCTATACTCACTAGCAAAGAAGAAGGGTACATCACCTTCGGAGACAACAACAAAGGCAAAATCATTGGCAAGAGAACCATAGGTAACAAATTAAGTTTTTTTATTGATGATACTCAAGACATATGACTGGAGATCCCTCTCATTTCTCTATACTCACTAGCAAAGAAGAAGGGTACATCACCTTCGGAGACAACAACAAAGGCAAAATCATTGGCAAGAGAACCATAGGTAACAAATTAAGTTTTTTTATTGATGATGTATTACTAGTTGATGGATTGAAACATAATCTCTTGAGTATTAATCAATTATGCGATAAAGGTTATATCGTTAGATTTGAATCAAATGTGTACATTACTGAAAAATCAAACAATAACATGTCAATGATTGTTTTAAAGCAAAATAATGTCTACACCATCAACCTCGATGAACTAAGTAATGAAATGTGCTTCTCCACTTTAAATGATGATGCTTGGCTTTGGCATAGGAGATTAGGCTATGCAAGTATGAAACTAATATCTAAGATCTCATCTAGAGAATTAGTACGAGGGATTCCAAATATAAAGTTTATTAAGGACAAAGTATGCGATGTGTGTCAACTAGGTAAACAAATAAAAACTAGTTTCAAACCAAAAAATCAAATTAGCACCACTAGACTATTATAATTGATCAATTTGGACTTATTTGGACCAATTGACATGACAAGTCTAGGAGGAAGCAAATATGCTTTTGTAATTGTAGATGACTATACTAGATACACTTGGACCTATTTCTTGACTCACAAAAGTGATTGTTTTAAGTGGTTCTCTACATTTTGTAAACTTACTCAAAATGAAAAAGGCTTTATGATTTCATCAGTGATCACGGTGGCGAATTTCAAAATCGTGATTTCTAAAGTTTTTGTAAAGTTAATGGATATAACCACAACTTCTCCACTCCAAGAAATCCTCAACAAAATGGAGTAGTTGAAAGAAAAAATAAAAACCTACAAGAAATGGCAAGAACTATGTTGAATGAACATAGTCTACCCAAGTATTTTTGGGCCGAAGTCGTGAATACGGCTTGCTACATCATGAATAGGGTTCTAATAAGACCGTCTCTATCAAAAACTCCATATGAATTATGGAATAACAAAAAACCAAATGTTTCTTATTTTAAAGTTTTCGGTTGCAAATGCTTTATTTTGAATGAAAAGGATGCCTTAGGAAAATTTGATGCTAAATCCGATGAAGGCATATTTCTTGGTTACCCTTCTGTTTTTAAGGCTTTTCATGTTTTTAACAAAAGAACCTTAGTTATAGAAGAGTCTATTCATGTGGTTTTTAATAAAATTTTTGAGTTAAAGAAAACTGATTTTGATGATGATATTGGTTTTGATAATTTGAATTTAAAGGAACCCCCTCCTCAAAATAGCAACTTGGATGCATCTTCTTTCGAAATTTCCATATCGAAGGAATAGAAGTATGTTGATGCTTATCCAAAAGAGCAAATTATAGGAGATACATCAAAAGGGGTTCAAACTCGTTCTTCTTTCAAGAATCTTTATGCTAACGCCGCCTTCCTTTCTCAAATCGAATCTAAATGCATTGACGAGGCATTGAAAGATAATTCTTGGGTCATTGCAATGCAAGAAGAATTGAACCAATTTGAGAGGAATGAGATATGGAAGCTTGTTCCTAGACCTAGTGACCATTTAGTCATTGGTACTAAATGGGTCTTTAGAAACAAGCAAGACGAATACGGTATCGTGGTTAGAAACAAGGCTAGATTAGTGGCCAAAGGTTTCAACCAAGAAGAAGGTATCGACTATGATTCTACCTTTGCTCCTATGGCAAGATTAGAAGCCATTAGGATGCTCCTTGCCTATGTTAGTAGTAATGACTTTAAACTATTTCAAATGGATGTCAAAAGTGCCTTCTTGAATGGTTCTATTTCTGAAGAAGTATATGTCGAACAACCTCTCAGATTTGAAAATTCTCTTCTTCCTAATAATGTATTCAAATTGACTAACGCTCTCTATGGCTTGAAACAAGCTCCTAGAGCTTGGTATGAAAGGCTTAGTTCCTTTCTTATTTTAAATAATTTTACTAAAGGCAAGGTTGATACTACATTATTTATCAAATATTTTAAAAATAATTTTCTTATTGTGCAAATTTATGTTGACGATATTATTTTTGGTTCTTCGGATGAATCACTATGTGAATCATTTGCCAAATGTATGAGTCATGAGTTTGAAATGAGTTTATTAGGAGAATTAACTTTCTTTTTAGGATTACAAATCAAACAACTTAGTGATGGTATATTTTGTTAGGATCAAGAGCACTAAGAGGGGGGGGGGGGGTGAATTAGTGCAGCGGATAAAAACGTTAACTTCGTCAAATCTCTCATACGATAAAAACCGTTTCCGACATAAAACCGATTTCGGAAACTTAGCTTGAAAGCATACGTAAATGTATTGAAGGCAGTAAGCTATTGAAGGGGTTTGCAGTAAGGTAATAGCAGGAAACAAAATGCAAACCAAAGAAGATGGGAGTTTATAGTGGTTCGGTCAATCGTGACCTACATCCACTCCTCCGATTCCTCTTCCATCGGGGCCACTGGCATCCACTAAAGATCTTCCTTTACTAGGCGAAGATCAACCTCCTTCTTACACCCCTCTTCTCCTTTTACCGGGTTTAGGAGACAACCCTTACAAGCACTCACTCTCTTCTCTTAAACAGAATTCTAACACTTAAGCTAGAGGAGGGAAATTCTAGAGATTGCAACAGCATTTTCTCTCTTTTAATCTCTCTATGCTTGTATGAATTAACCAGGGATGAGATGGGTATTTATAGGCCCCAAACCAGTTTGAATTTGGAGCTCAAAACTGTCATCTCTCGGAATTTCGGGGTCTGGCGGTTGCACCGCCTGGCAGAGCTCGGAGACTGAGCCTCTGGGCGGTGCCACCGCTTGTCAGGGGCGGTTGCACCGCTTGGCAAAGCTCGGAGACTGAGCCTTGGCGGTGCCACCGCCTGTCAGGGGCGGTTGCACCGCCCAGTCTCGCTCGGAGACTAAGCCCAAGTAGTGCCACCGCCTGCCTGGGGCGGTTGCACTGCCCAGCTTTCCTGGGAGACCCTGTCCTGGGCGGTGCCACCGTTGACCCTAGCGGTGCCACCGCCTAGTAGGAATTCTGGTCCGAATGGGTTGATCCATTCGGCCCAATTTGGGTCTAACAAGGGCCCAATTGCCCCCAGATTAAGTTAATGGGATCACCTCCCATTCCTAACTTAATCTACATGCTAACTACGACAATTCTTAAGACATTTACTACAGCTTGCTCCGGTGCATCAATCGCTTCTTCCGGCGAGCTTCCGGTGAACTTCCGACGAACATCCGACGAACATCCGACGAACCTCCGGCGATGCTCCGATGGACTTCCGGCAAACTCTTGGACTTGCGACGATCCACTTGGCGAGTTCTGACGAGCTTCTTTTAGCAAGCTCCTGGACTTCTCGGATTTGTTCCCGCAGAACCTCCGACGACCGTCGGGACTTCCGTCGAGCTCTCGAACTCCCAACGTGATCATAGTCTTTGACTCCGGCGTAACTCTTGCTGCATGTCTTATATCCATCGTAGTTAATCCTGCACATGTAAAACAAAACTTCGATCGAGACAATTATTCCTAAGCAATTAACCAAGTTGTCCGGCATGTCATTGGTCCCTCGACGCTTCGTCTGATTCTTCGGCGCATCGTCCCCTCTTGCGGCCAATCGACCAATCGACCAGTTGACTTCGCAACTCCGATATCCTTGGCGCAATACTGCTCTTCTTGGCCCGATGCCCGAGTCCATGACCCGAAACCTTCTGTCGATACGTCGATCGATCCACCGGCCCGACGTCCAATCTTCTAACATGTTCCTCCAACACAACATGATTTTTCCTGCTTTAATTATCTCATCCTAATCGAAGCATCCTGCGTCACTCAAAACACAGATTAAAACATAAACACAATTATCAATTGGTTTCATCATCAAAATACAAGATTCAACAATCTCCCCATTTTTTATGATGACAACCAATTGATGACGGAGTTAAACTTAACTCCCAGAGTTTAAACAAACTCCCCCTATCAATATGCCATATTGATAGAACCTTGAATTCAAACTGAATTCAAGTCATTGCAATATTCATCATGAATACTTGCAACACGTCATCATAAACTTATGCATAACATGTCATGTCATCAACATACTTCTCCCCCTTTGTCATCAACAAAAAGGAGAAGTATAACTATTCTTTGTGTTTGTAATATAGGTTCAACTCATTGCATTAAAAACATAGTATCATCATGCAATTTTGCTATCATCATAGATATGCAAGGTAGTAAGATAGCAAGTTCCATAACATCAAGCTAGCAAATTTTATAATATTTTAGAACATGCAAGCTAGAAGTTTTGAGATGTTCAAGAAAGTAACTCTTGCTTCTTGAAATATGTAAATTTGTCAAGTTTTGCTAGATGTGCAAGTTAGCATTTTTGCCTCTTGAGATAGGCAAGATAGCACATTTGCTTCTTTTGAGATAGCAACTTTTTGCTTCTCTTTATACTACAAGTTAGCAATTTTTACGATTTGCAAGTTTCACAATATACAAGCTAGCAAAAATTTCGAAAGCAAATGCAAGATAGCTTTCTTGTGTAAGCTCATGATTCTTGCTTCCTATTGTAATGTGCAAGTTGCAAGTTTTGCTTCTTGAGATAGGCAAGATAGCACTTTTACAATTTTTGTTTCTTAAGATAGGCAAGCTTGTGATGTTCAAGATAACAAGCTCTTTCTTCTCTTTTGAGAAGTGCCAATTTTGCTTTCTTTGCAAAGTGCAAGCTAGCAACATGCCAAACTAGCAAGAGATAATGTTTTACATGAGGCAAACAAACAATTTGACAAATGTTACATTTGCATCTTCTCTTTTGAGAAGTGCATTTTTTGCTTTCATCTTGAATTGTGCAAGCTAGCTAGTTTGCCTCTTTTCATGATGTCCACCCTAGAAATTCTTACTCCCCCTTTGTCATTGTCAAAAAGAAGGGAAGACCCTTATATCAATTTTCATATTATGACAAAGGTAAGTATCAATCTTATTTATGCATCATTTTATATTCAAATTAAAACATACACAATTTTAAAAATCTTATTTTTCATGCACGATACCAAAAAATAAATCAATCATCATTAATAGGCATATCATACATGATACTCAAACATTAAACTTTTTAAGCATTTATCAATATGTTGATCATGATACCAAACATTCATCATTTAAAGCATTCATGATACACATCATATGCAATAAATACATCATGTACATCATTATCATAAATATTGCATACATCATTTTAACTTCATAAATATTTCATCATTGCATGCATCATACCAAAACATTTCAAGCCATGCAAGCCATCATGTCATGAAGGATAAAATCATTTGAATACCAAAAAACATGATTCATATAGTAAATATCTTCTTTAAATAAAATATCAAGAAAAATCATAGGAGTACAAAGAAGAGATCTTGTTTTAAAAGAAAATCAAGTAATAACTCCAAGAACTCACAAGGAAAAATCATGATTCATTTAGAAAATCTCCTCTTAAGAGAATATCAAGTAAAATCGTAGAAGATCAATTAATGAGAAATTTTGATTTATAATAAAATCTCATGTATCGAATGTCGAGAAATCAAAATGATGATTTATGTAAAAAATATCACAAGTTATATTCAAGAGAAAAATTATCATTCATTTTCAACTCATTCAATTTGTCACATCAACATTTCTTAGATATGCATGATACCAAAACATGGTTTCAAATCTTCAACATATAACATGCATAAATTCAAAAATTGAAAAGAGAAGGGAAGAATTCAAAGGTAAGAAGATTTCAACCATCTCATAAACAAATGTAAGACCAAGTCACGAATCAAAATGATCATCAAATGTAATCTCATGTTATTCCAAGAAATCAATATCATGATTTTGATAAAACTTTTATGGTTCACAAAATTCATAACATAGGTAGATTCATGATTTCATTGATAATATATATATTTTTTTTTTTTTAAGTATTTGATTTAATGTTAGCATGCCTTTTCATTTATGTTAAATAAAAACATGCATCAACATTTAGGATCGAAAAATGAATTTCGTCATAAAACCATCAAGATCAATAGATTCTCAAAAATGAATTGTTATGGTTAAGAAAATCCGAAAATAAAATTTAACACTTTCATCCATTCATTTTGCCATATGTTTTTCAAATACACTCATGAAAATAACACATGCTTATCATCATGTATAACTTAAAATCTCATGCATTAAATTATCAATCATTGTATCAAAAAAAATATTTAATATTTTCATTACATCATTATGCATTACTTCAAATCAAATATGATTTCATTCAACAATTTTAATCAAACATGATACACATTATTACTTCTTAACCATGATTTCATATTTTCAATCAAAATCATTTTGTTTGTTTATCATAAAATATGTAATATTATCATTTTCAAAATTACTAGCATGATCATAATTTTTGTATTTTTATTTTTAAATATGTAATTTTTAAGAAAATTAATTATAGACTAAAAAAGAAAATACATCATGAAAGCATCAAGTAATTTCAAAATAAATCAGGGGGATATCGATTACCATATCATTGAAAGCAGTTAAGGTGTAGTTTGCCACCTCGCCTTTCTTGATTTTCTCCTCGTCTTCGGAGGAGCTCGATTCATCTCACTTTGTGTTCTTCTTCTTTGGCCTCTTCCTCCGTTTAAGTTCATTGTTTATTTTAGATTTTTGTTTAATAAACTTATTAAGATTTAGTGTTCGAAGTTTAAGTTCATCATTGTCCTCATCAATTGAGTTTTCTCTCAAGTGGTCATCTAAAGTTCTAAGTGTCATATCCTTCCTGTTCGTTGGAAGGATGTCTTCTTGCTCTTCATGAGCCTTGCATGTCATTTCATATGTCATCAACGAATCAATTAGTTCTTCAAGTGGTAAGTTGTTTAGGTTTTTAGCTTCTTGTATTGTAGTTACTTTTGAATCCCACTTCTTAGAAAGAGAATGCAAAATTTTGTTTACGAGTTCAAAATTCGAAAAACATTTGTCAAGAGCTCTTAAACCATTGATGACATCCGTAAAACGGGTGTAGATGTCACCAATGGTTTCACTTGGTTTCATTTGAAAAAGCTCGAAATCACGCATCAAAAAGTTGATTTTCGAATCTTTAACTCTAGAAGTGCCTTCGTGCGTGATTTCAAGAGTGTGCCATATGTCAAAATTTGTTTCGCACAAAGAAACCCGATTGAACTCATTTTTTTTCAAAGCGCAAAATAAGGCATTCATAGCCTTTGCGTTTAAAGAAAAATACTTCTTCTCCAAATCCGACCATTCGTTCATCGGTTTTGAGGGAAGTTGAAATCCGTTTTCACCAATATTCCATAAATCCAAATTCATAGAAATCAAGAAAACTTTCATTCGAGTTTTCCAATAAGTGTAGTCCAATCCGTTAAACAACGGTGGACGAACAACCGAAAAACCCTCTTTAAAGCCATGAAGAGCCATTTCTCTCAGGTGTAAATCCGAAATGAGAAATACCAGGCTCTGATACCAATTGTTAGGATCAAGAGCACTAAGAGGGGGGGGGGGTGTGAATTAGTGTAGCGGATAAAAATGTCAACTTCATCAAATCTCTCGTACGATAAAAACCGTTTCCGACGTAAAACCGATTTCAGAAACTTAGCTTGAAAGCATACGTAAATGTATTGAAGGCAGTAAGCTATTAAAGGGGTTTGCAGTAAGGTAATAGCAGGAAACAAAATGTAAACCAGAGAAGACGGGAGTTTATAGTGGTTCGGTCAATCGTGACCTACATCCACTCCTCCGATTCCTCTTCTGTTGAGGCCACTGGCATCCACTAACGATCTTCCTTTACTAGGCAAAGATCAACCTCCTTCTTACACCCCTCTTCTCCTTTTACCGGGTTTAGGAGACAACCCTTACAAGCACTTACTCTCCTCTCTTAACCAGAATTCTAACACTTAAGCTAGAGGAGGAAAATTCTAGAGATTGCAGCAGCGTTTTCTCTCTTTTAATCTCTCTGTGCTTGTATGAATTAACTAGGGATGAAAGGGGTATTTATAGGCCCCAAACCAGTTTAAATTTGGAGCTTAAAACTATCATCTCCCAGAATTCTGGGGTCTGGCGGTTACACCGCCTGACTAGGGCGGTTGCACCGCTTGGCAAAGCTCGGAGACTGAGCCTCTAGGCGGTGCCACCGCTTGTCAAGGGCAGTTACACTGCTTAGCAGAACTCGGAGACTGAGCCCTAGTGGTGCCACCGCTTGTCAGGGGCGGTTGCACCACCCAATCTCTTGGACTTCCGGCAAACTCCTGGACTTGCGACAATCCACTTGACGAGTTCCGACGAGCTTCTTTTGGCAAGCTCCTAGACTTCTCGGATTTGTTCCCGCAGAACCTCTGATGACCGTCCGGACTTCCGTCGAGCTCTCAAACTCCCAACGTGATCATAGTCTTTGACTCCAGCTTAACTCCTGCTGCACGTCTTACATCCATCGTAGTTAATCTTGCACATGTAAAACAAAACTTTGATCGAGATAATTATTCCTAAGCAATTAACCAAGTTGTCCGGCATGTCATTGGTCCCTCGACGCTTCGCCCGATTCTTCGGCGCATCATCCTCTTACGGCCTATTGCCCAATTGGCCAGTTGACTCCGCAACTCTGATATCCTTGGTGCAATACCCGCTCTTCTTGGCCCGATGCCCGAGTCCATGACCCGAAGCCTTATGTCGATACGTCGACCGATCCACCAGCTCGACGTCCAATCTTCTGACATCTTCCTCCGACACAACATGATTTTTCCTGCTTTAATTGTCTCATCCTGATCGAAGCATCCTGCGTCACTCAAAACGTAGATTAAAACATAAACACAATTATCAATTGGTTTCATCATCAAAATACGAGATTCAACATATTTCTTAACCAATCTAAATATACATTAGAATTGTTAAAACGATTTAACATGGATAATTCAAAAGCAATAAACACCCATATGAGTACTTCGACTAAGTTAGATATGGATGAAAATAGTAAAAATTTCGATCAAAAACATATAGGAGAATGTTAGATAGTCTACTCTACCTCACCGTGACTAGACTGGATATCATGTTTAGTGTAGGACTTTGCGCTAGGTTTCAATCTAATCCTAAATTATCTCATCTTAAGAGTATTAAAAGAATATTTAGATATCTTAAAGGAACTCCAAATTTAGAATTATGGTATCCAAAATCTGATAAATTTGATTTAATAGCTTATGCAGATGCCGATTTTGGCGGATGCAGGATAGATAGAAAAAGTATATCCGAAACATGCCAATTCTTAGGACATGCACTTGTTTCTTGGACTTCCAAGAAATAAAATTCAGTTGCATTGTCTATGGCGGAAGCCGAATACATTGCTGCAAGTGCATGCTGTGCATAAGTTGTTTGGATGCAGAATACATTAGAAGACTATGGAATTCACTTGAAAAATATTCCTATAAAATGTGATAATACAAGTGCTGTATGTCTTACCAAAAATCCAATTCAGCACTCTAGAACTAAGCATATCGATGTTAGGCATCATTTCATACGCGATCATGTCCTTAACAATAATGTCGTTCTAAAATTTATTGACACAAAGCATCAATTAGCAGACATTTTTACAAAAGCCTTAAATGAAGACCAATTTGAATTCATTATAAGGGAACTGGCATGTTAAATTGTCCATGAGAATAAGCTTGTTTGAATGTATTTTCCGAAAAGTTTCTCATCCTCTTTCCATTCTTTTGTGGATTTGATTTCATCCTTCGATTCCAAATGACATATTAAAGTACAACCCAAGATCCTATCCTGTCTTGAGCCAAACACCTCTGAAAAACAAAAAGGGGGAGGAAAGAATTCTTTTTTCTTCTCTTCCGTGGCATGCCAACGGTGGCACCGCCAGAACCGACGATAGCACTGCTTGAGCGCTCGGTCGCTAGGCAGTGGCACCGCCCGCAATCCTCTTAATAAAAAGAGGGGTTAGGGCCGGTGGTGAAACCGCCCCCAACCCGTGAAAAAGTGGCTCAAGCTCTCCCACAACTTTTCAAAACCCTTATTCCAACCTTTAGAAGCCTATGAGAGGGATTCTTGTTGGTTTAAGCTCTCCATCTTTCAAGGAATTCTCCATAAGGTAAAATCTAAAATCTTTTCTTTCTCTTCTCATTATTTTGCCTACTCTTCACAGTTTCATATTTTTGATCCATCATCTTGTCTAGATAATGGCTCCTAAAAGATCAACTAGAACAAAAGGGAAAAGGGTGGAAGGAGATTCATATGACCAACACCTTTTTAGATCTAATGAAGAAACTCTTAGGTTTCCTAATTTTGAAACACGAACTATACATAAGGGCAAGCATGTTAACCTAGATGAACTAGGAAACCTAGAACCTGTTAGATGGTTTGCACATTTAGATGCCTTACCTCTCCTACAAATCAATGAACCAATTTATCCTAGGTTAGTGAGGTTATTTTATGCAAACCTATGTGTGGAAAATGATAGCTTCAGTACCTACCTTTTAGGAACACCAATTAAAATCTTTGATAGCACTATTTGTGAACTAATAGGAATTACTGAAAAAGATAGAGGCAGTTATTTTAGAGGAAAATGAGATGTCAATGTAATCGGAGCAACTTACTCCGAAGCCTTAGAAACTATTTTTGCAAATCCAAACCTAGGCATGATACCCAAAAGTTGTGAGCACTTACTGCCCTTTAACTCTAAAATTCTTCATCACATCATAACAAGCATTTTACTCCCTAAGCAATTTTATCTTGATAAAATGAGTCAAATAGAGATAAGTACCATGTATTGGATTATGATCGGTCAACATAACTGTTTTGGATACTCAATCCGACAACACATGCAGGATATTATAGCTAAAGACACTATGTTACCATATGGGGGGTTAATCACTCGATTTATACTTGCCCATGACATTTGTGTCTCACCCGATGAAGAAATAATTCAAAGTGATCGATATAACACCATCAATAGAAACCTACTGAAAAGATTTAGATGCACATTTAGCAATGGTATATGGGTTAGACAACCTAGAAGGTCTGATCCAATTCCCCCACCAGTAGAACACCCCGAAACACCAATCTTTATGGGAAATGAATCTCCTCCTCCAAGTCCCTTTGGAGCAACACCTTCAGCTCTTGCTTCATCTTCTGAAGAACTCATTAAAGCATAATTGCATCAGATCAAATCACAGCAAGACCAACTCAAATCGCAGTAAGAGCAAATTCAAATTTAGCAAATTGAAATTTTGATGGAACAACGACAAATGAATCAAAAAATAGATGTCATGTATAAGAACTATGGATTTCCTCCTAAGGATTAGTCGATATACCTTCTTATTATGTTACTTTGATATGCGATCCTTGTATAATTACTCTAAATGCCAAGTTAGAATTTTGTTATCTTCTTTCCTTTGAATGAAAGCTGAACTTTCTTTTGAGATGTATTTTGAATAAAAGATGAATTTTTAAATTCTGGATGAATGCTGATTTTTTTTATGAATTCCGGATGAATGCTAAATGTTGTATGATCGATCTTAATGTTGAATTCCTTTTCCAATGGTTTTATGATCACAAATTATACGCTTAAAGTCTTTCTCCTTTTTGTTGATGACAAAGGGGGAGAAGGATGAGCAAAACATGACTTGTGGTGATTTGTACCATTTCGATAGCATGACTTAATAAGCATCGATAGCATGACTTATATGAATTATAAAAGCTTGTGTAATGCAAATGTCTTATATGCCTTGCAAAAATCTTTGAGAATATCGCAAGATCTTAGATTGGTTGATCATATGAAATCATGCCTCACATTTAATTCATGTTGAAAATATGAAATCATGCCTCACTTGTACCATTTCGATAGCATGACTTAATACGCATCGATAACATGACTTATATGAATTGTAAAAACTTGTATAATGCAAATGTCTTATATGCTTTGCAAAAATCGAGAATATCACAAGATCTTAGATTGGTTTATCATTTGAAATCATACCTCACATTTAATTCATGTTGAAAATTTTTATCTCTAGTCAAAGTGATAATTGTCTTTTATCATTTGACTTGAAAATAATTTTCATAGCTGAAAATTATGAGAAATACGAAGTTTCATATTTGCTCATGCTTAAAAAAAATAACGATAAGTTCAACAGATAGAACTTATCGGTTTATGCTTGAATTCAAAGAGATGGAATTCAAGTGCTTTTATCTTCTCATAATATGACATATAGATAGGGGGAGTTATGTTTAACTCCGTCATCAATTGATTGTCATCATAAAAAAGGGGGAGATTGTTGAATCTCGGATTTTGATGATGAAATCAATTGATGGGTTAATTGATCTAATCCATATTATTGAGTTAAGTGTGTAGGATTAACTACGATAGCCTGAAAACATAAAGCAAAGATACCGGAGTCTAGTTCGATGGATATTTGAGAGTCCGAAAATTCGTCGGAGATGCTGCCGGAACCAACCAAGAAGAAATCAAGGACCTGTCGGAATTTTTGAAAGTCCGCCAAAGAGATCATCGGAGGTTCGCGGAGATCACCGAGAAGGCTCGGCTACTCGCTGAATTTGCCACAAGATCGGGAGCCTACTGGGAGTCCGTTGGAAGATCGCCGGAAAGCTCACCGAAACGAGACTCGACGCTTGCCGTTTAAAAATTACTTAGGACTATGTTTTTAGTTACATAGTTTGCATATAATTAGGGTTATGATTAAGGGATAATCCTATATCCTGGTTAAGGGCCAACTAGGCCCGAATGTGACTTGGTTTGGGCCAAACTTGAAGCCCAATTAGTGACACGTAAGGTCGGGCGGTGGAACCGTTGGACTGGGCGGTAGCACCGCCCAAAACCTGAGAGGTCGGGCAGTGGCATCGCTGGACTGGGCGGTGGCACCGCTAGTACACTATCAGTATCATACACTAACAGGCGGTGGCACTGGCACTGACAAGCGGTAGCACCGCCAGCCTCGGAAACCCAAGAGGATTCAAAATTTGGAGCCCAAATTTGAATCCTCTTGGGGCCTATAAATACCCCTCAATTCTCAGCTGAGAATACAACTTTAGTGAAAGCAATAGATTGAGATAAAAGTCTTAAAAAAGTCTTTAGCAAGTCTTGTTTTCAATTGCTTAAGTGTTCACCTCCTTCTTTCTCTTCAAAAATTTGTAAGAGTGTGAACCACTTGTAAAAGATTGTAAGAGGTGTATTTATCCTTCCCCTTCAAAGAGATTTGCTAGTGAAAGTTGGGAACCTCATTGAAGAAGGCTTCGCAAGTGGATGTAGGTCATTTGACCGAACCACTTTAAATTGGCATGTTCATTGAATGTGTGAGTACTTACCTTTCTGTAATCGTTATCTACATAGTAGAAAGTTTTCGTTTTTCACTTTACTCAAGCTACTATCAAAATGAAATCTCCTTGTATTTTACGGAATCATTTTCGAACTTACAAGTTTTAATCCGCTAAACTAATTCACCCCCCCTCTTAGTGCCGCTCCGATCCTAACAAAAGCTTCTTAGATATGATTATGAAATAAATTACAAAAAAGGGAAAGAGAATGTTGTTGCAGATGCGCTTTCACGGCTACCCAAGCAAGCTAAATTTTTTACCATTTCACTTTCGACTAGTGACTTCCTTAAGGATTTTAAGAGGGAATGGAAGGAAGATCTGGAGACTAGTAAGATCATAAAAAAATTAGAGGAAGCACCAAGCTCCGTGGCTCATTACAATTGGGACTCAAAAGAATTACGCTATAAGGGACGTATTATGATTGTGACAAATTCTACTTGCATCTTCATGAGCAGGTTTTGGACAAAGTTATTCCATATGCAAGGTACTAAATTGAAAAGGAGTACAACATATCACCCATAAACCGACGGCCAGACGGAAGTTGTAAATAGGTGCTTGGAGACAGCCCAAAGCCACCTACCAAATATGACTACCCAAGGAGAACTCCAGACCTAGCCAAGTGCCATTATTTATCGATGGATTGTGACTCGACGACGATGACCCACTACTGAAATGCTAATACAGTGGGTGAACCTACCAACAGAAGATGCCACTTGGGAGAACTATGACAACTTGAAGATCAAATTCTTAGAATTCATAAATCATCAGCCTCGAGGACAAGGCTGATTTGAAGAGGGCGGGTCTATTAGGGCTCTAGCTAGGAGAGTCCAAATTTAGAGGGACATTCGTGTAAAACCTACCTAAGCTGATCCCTATTAAAGAGGTGAAGAGGTCGGCTAGGGTTAGGAGGTTGTTTCTTAGAGAAGAATTAGGAGTTGTAAAGGAAAAGGAGTCTTGAGTAGGAGTCATATTAGGAGTTGGTTAGAAGTAGGAGTCTTGAGTAGGAGTCCTATTAGGAGTTAGGGTTTAGAAGCTCTATAAATAGCCAAATATTCCTCCTCTTTTTATATGCAATAGATGAATATTTTATGCAGCCTTTGAGCAGTAACTTGGAAGGAGGAATCCTTATAGAGTTCCAAGGAGGTCGATCCCTTAAAGAGATCAACCCCAACTTTAGAATCTGCAAGGGTTCTAAACGTCCCTAATAGAGTTGATGGGATTGTTAGGATCGAGAGCACTAAGAGGGGGGGGGGGGTGAATTAGTGCAGCGGAAATCTTTCAGCGATTAAAAACAAAAGCTGCGTTCGTTCGATAAAAACTATTTTGATGCAAAAGCCGATTCTAAGATTACTGCAGTTTACGTCTAAACACAGTTTGTGTCTAAACGCAGTTTGCGTCTAAATGCAGATTGCGTCTAAGCGCAGTTTGCGTCTAAACACAGTTTGCATCTAAGCGTAGTTTACGTCTAAGCTCAGATTGCGTAAATCACTTGTTTAGATCAAAAGCAGTTTAAGCAGAAGTATAAAGACAGTGTGCTGCTATTGTACAGCTCAAAAAGTAATCTGTAAAAAGCAGATTTACGTCTAAACGCAGATTTACGTCTAAACGCAGATTTACGTCTGAACTTTGAAACTCGTTTGTAGACTCGCAGAAGGCAATATGCAGTTGAAATCAAGACGTAAACGTAAACTGAAATCTGATGATTGTACGAGGAAAGCCGATTTATGTCTAAATGCAGTTTTACGTCTGAATGCAGATTTTCGTCTAAACCTTGAAACTCGTTCGTAAAATTGCAGAAGACAGTTTGCAGTTATAAATAGAATCAAAACGTAAATGTAAACTGCAAAGAAACTCGTTCGTAAAAGCGCAGAAGACAGTTTGCAGTTACAAAACATAATCGTAAACTGTAATGTATGAAAACACCGATTTACGTCTGAATGCAGATTCGGAAAGATCAGCACTTAGAAACTTGTTCGTAAAGGCGCAGAGAGCAGTAGCTATGTAGGAGGTTTGCAGTAATGATAAAGTGCTCAAAATAAACGCAAACCAGAGATTTAGAGTGGTTCGGTCAGTCTTGACCTACTCCACTTTTGGCTTCCTCCGCCGACGAGGTCACCGACGTCAACTAGAAGCCTTCCTTCAATAGGCGAAGGCCAACTACTCTCTTACAGATTCACTCCTTTTGACGGGCTTAGGAGACAACCCTTACAGAAGTTTTCTCTCCTCTCTTTACAACTCAAACTTGAAGAATAGAAAGAGGAGAACTAGCAGTTTTGAGCTCTAAGAAACACAGAAAGATAGCAAGATTTCGAGTGTGTGTTCTATACTTTCAGTGCTGAATGGGTGGGGTATTTATAGGCCCCAACCCAGTTCAAATTTGGAGCTCAAAACGATCAAATCCCAGAATTCCGGGATCAGGCGGTTGCACCTCCTGACTGGAGAGGTTGCACCGCCTGGCAGAGCTCGAAGACTGAGCCCAGGCGGTGCCACCTCTTGACTGAGGCGGTTGCACCTCTCTGCCAGAGCTCGAAGACCGAGCTCAGGCGGTGCCACCTCTCTGTCAGGGAGGTTGCACCGCCCAGTCTTGCTCGAAGACTGAGCTCAGGCGGTGCCACCTCTCTGTCAGGGAGGTTGCACCGCCCAGTCTCGCTGGGAGGCTTAGCCCAGGCGGTGCCACCTCTTTCACTATTTCAGCTCACTTGGCTTGGCTCCAAACTTGGCCCAAACCAGTCCGAACTTGGGCCTAATTGGCCCCTACTTGGGTTATAGGATTAACACCTAATCCTAACCCTAATTAATGTGCTAACTATGATTTTAAAGACATTTTCTAAGCTATTACAAAGTCCGCAAGTCAAGACTTCTTCTGGCGAGCTTCCGGCAAACTTCCGGCGGTCTTCCGATGAACTCTCGGAAACCATTCTGCGGACTCCTGGCAAGCTCCTAGACTTCACGATTTGTTCTTAGCGAGTTCCAACGAGCTTCTTCAGCAAGCTCCGATCTTTCTCGGCGAGCTCCGCGAACTCCCAACGAACCTTCCGGCGAGCTTCCGAAAAACCCTTCGGCAAGCTCCCAACTCATTCTCGGCTAGTTCCAGTAGCATTCCCGACGAACCTTCGGACTTCCGTCGAACTCTCGAACTCGCAACAAATCCTTCGCGCTTGACTCCGACACTTTGTTTCGCTTTATGTCTTCATCGTTATCATAGTTAATCCTGCATAATTAAAACAAAACTTCGATCGAGACAATTAATCCTAAGCAATTAACCAAGTTGTCCGGCATGTCATTGGTCCCTCGACGCTTCGTCTGATTCTTCGGCGCATCGTCCTCTCTTGCGACCTATTGCCCAATCGGCCAGTTGACTCCGCAACTCCGATATCCTTGGCACAATAACCGCTCTTCTTGGCCCGATGCCCGAGTCCACTGCCCGAAGCCTTCTGTCGATACGTCGACCGATCTACCGGCCCGACGTCCAATCTTCTGACATGTTCCTCCGGCACAACATGATTTTCCTGCTTTAATTGTCTCATCCTGATCAAAGCATCCTGTGTCACCCAAAACGCATATTAAATCATAAACATATATCAATTAGTTTCATCATCAAAATACGAGATTCAACAATCTCCCCCTTTTTGATGATGACAACTACTTGATGACGGAGTTAAACTTAACTCCCGGAGTTTAAACAAACTCCCCCTATCAATATGCCATATTGATAGAACCTTGAATTCAAACTGAATTCAAGTCATTGCAATATTCATCATGAATACTTGCAACACGTCAACATGAACATATGCATAAACTTATGCATCACATGTCATGTCATCAATATACTTTCATCAACATACTTCTCCCCCTTTGTCATCAACAAAAAGGAGAAGTATCACAATCAAGTGTTTGTGATATTGGTTCAACTCATTGCATGAAAAACATAATATCAAGTTTTATCATCATGCAATTTTGCTAGAAAATATAGCAAGTGTTGAATCATGCTTAGAATATTCAAGCTATCAAGTTTTAGATATGCAAGTTTTATAGCATACAAGATAGCACTTGGTATGAAAATTAGAGATGTTCAAGATAGCAAGTTCTACATCATGCAAGCTAGCAAATTAGAGATGTTCAAGAAGGCAACTCTTGCTTCTTGAAATATGAAAATTTTGTCCACTTTGCTAGATGCGCAAGTTAGCATGTTTTGCTTCTTGAGATAGGCAAGATAGCACCTTTGTTCTTTTTGTTTCTTAAGATGTTCAAGATAGCAATTTCTTCTCTTTTGAGAAGTGAAAATTTGCTTTCTTCTTGAATTGTGCATGCAAGTTATCTCCTCCTTAATCATTGTCAAAAAGAAGGGAAAACCTTTTCTGTCAATTTCTAAATCATGACAAAGGTGAGTAATCATTTTTATTTCAAAATTCCATAATTGAGATAAACCTTGAATTCAAATCAAGGCAATTTTAATCAAGGTTCATATCATATGCAATACATTACGTAGAAAGCATAAGTATTGCATTCATCATTTTAGCAACAAATCGTAGCATTTCATCACATGGCAAGATATCATCAAGTAGAATTACGATGCAAGTTTTTGATATCTTAACATGATGAAAATTCAAATATGGCACTTATAGTATCAATTCATATATTTCTCCCCCTTTATCATCAACAAAAGGAGAAGTAGCTCTAGCTATTTTAAAATATATGCAAGTTTTTATAACATGAATCTATATTTTCATCACAACATATAAGCACAAAAGCATAGCAAGATTCTTAGGTTCAATCATGGCAATTCAACACTTGCTTCATGTGCAAGATTGCTCTTGCTTTTCTTTGCATGTTCTAACTAGCAAAAGCTTTCTCCCCTTTGTTTTTGTCGAAAAGAAGGGAGAAATCAATGGCAAAATTTTTTTAATTATTATACAGGCCATATTACAAAATCTTGTCATGATATTAAGAAAGTTCAAAAAGGACATGATCCATTCAACAAATCCTTTTAATAGGGCAAAGGAATTATATAACCAAGAATCATGATTAAAATATTTCAATACCATAGATCAAGTCATGATTCGTGATTCATCATAAAGCAAATTAATTTTCAGTCATCACATAAGGCATTTAAAGAATTTTTGAAACATAGAAGAATGATTAATTTAAGCATGTAATGTTTCAATCAAAATCAAGTCATGAATACTAATACTTTCATATTGTGAGTATCAATTCATGAATACCAAAAGATATTATTTGTGATTTCAATTTTGCAAGATCATGATTATGATTTAGACATAACTTATTCAAATCAAATCGTTAACTTGAAACTCATAATCAAGTCATTAATTTCGAGATTCACAAAATACCATGAAATCAAAAGACAAGTTGCATTTCATTTGAAGAACTCCTTTTTGAGAAATGTAGGGAGCATAATGAACGATCTTGATTTATAAAGAGCTTCATGTTATAATTATCAAGATCATGATTTTAATAATTATTCTCTTTAGCAAAGAATCACAAAAGCACTTTATTTTTGCATAAGAAATCTCATTGTATTATGATTTATAAATTCTTTTTCTGCACATGAATCATAGGAGATATGTATGTGAAACAAATCTTTGCAAGCAAAGACACTATCATTCATATTTCAAGATGGAATTTATAAGCAGGAATCATTTCATCAAATCCATTTTAGAAAAATATTTTTCATAAGTGTATGAGAAAATCCGATTGTTAGGATACCAATTGTTAAGTGAATCCGAAAATGAAATTAGTACTTTCATGCATTCGGATAAGATTTTGCTATAGATTTTCAAGTTCAATTATGAAGATAAAACATGCTCATGATCATAAAAATTTATGTATCCAAAACATATAATTTCCAACATGTTATAGTGTAAAATCATCATGGCAATTAAGTATTTTGAACATTGAATCAAGAATGTCCGAAAAATAATCTTAACACGTTCATGCATTCGAGCACATTTTTGCCATAGTTTTTCAAATATACTCATGAGAATAACACATGCTTATCATCGGCTTAAAATCTCATGCATAAAATTGTTAATCAAAATATTTAATTTCATTATGCATTTCTTTAAATCAAACATGATCTTTAATCAAAATCGAGAAATAACAATGGAAATCAACGTAATACACATTATTACTTCTTAACCATGATTTCATATTTTCAATCAAGATCATTTTATTTGTTTATAATATTATCATTTTCGAAATTACTTAGTATGATCATAATAATTTTTTTTTAACATGTAATTTTTAAGAAAATTAATTCTAAACTAAAAGAGAAAAATACATCATGAAAGCATCAAGTAATTTCAAAATAAATTAGGGGGATTTCGATTACCTCATCATTGTAGGCTGTTAAGGCGTAGTTTGCTGCCTTGCTTTTGTTGACTTTCTCTTCTTCGGAGGAGCTCGATTCATCCCAATTTTTGTTCTTCTTCTTGCGTTTAAAGCAAGTAGTTCGATTCTTTTTGCTTTTTAATTTTCGTTTCATTTGTAGTTTAAGTTCACCATCACTTGAGCTTATGCTCGAGTGGTCTTCAAATGTTCTATGTCCCAAATCCTTCCTGTTCTTTGGAAGGTGGTTCTCAAGTTCTTCACGTGCATTGCACGTCATTTCATATGTGATCAATGAACCAATTAGTTCTTCAAGTGGAAATTGGTTCAAGTTTTTCGATTCTTGAATAGCAGTTAATTTTGAATCCCAAGTTTTAGAAAGTGAGCGCAAAACTTTGTTAACGAGTTCAAAATCCGAAAAGCTTTTACCAAGTGATTTTAAACCATTGACGACATCTGTAAAACGGGTGTACATGTCAACAACGGTTTCGCTTGGTTTCATATGAAAAAGCTCGAAATCATGTAGTAAAATATTAACTTTCGAGTCTTTGACTCTACTAGTTCCCTCATGCGTGATTTCAAGAGTGCGCCAAATATCGAAAGCCGTTTCGCACAAAGAAACCCGATTGAACTCATTTTTGTCCAAAGCGCAAAATAAGGCATTCATAGCCTTTGCGTTTAAAGAAAAATACTTCTTCTCTAAATCCGACCATTCGTTCATCGGTTTAGAGGGAAGTTGAAAACCGTTTTCAACGATATTCCATAAATCCAGATTTAGAGAAATCAAGAAAACTCTCATTCGAGTTTTCCAATAAGTGTAGTCCAATCCGTTAAAGAACGGTGGACGAAAGATCGAAAAGCCCTCTTGAAGAGCCATTTCTCTCGGGTGTAAATCCGAAATGAGAAATACCCCGCTCTGATACCAATTGTTAGGATCGAGAGCACTAAGAGGGGGGGGGTGAATTAGTGCAGCGGAAATCTTTCAGCGATTAAAAACAAAAGCTGCGTTCGTTCGATAAAAACTATTTTGATGCAAAAGCCGATTCTAAGATTACTGCAGTTTACGTCTAAACACAGTTTGCGTCTAAACGCAGTTTGCGTCTAAATGCAGATTGCGTCTAAGCGCAGTTTGCATCTAAACACAGTTTGCGTCTAAGCGTAGTTTACATCTAAGCTCAGATTGCGTAAATCACTTATTTAGATCAAAAGCAGTTTAAGCAGAAGTATAAAGACAGTGTGCTGCTATTGTACAGCTCAAAAAGTAATATGTAAAAAGTAGATTTACGTCTAAACGCAGATTTACGTCTAAACGCAGATTTACGTCTGAACTTTGAAACTCGTTTGTAGACTCGTAGAAGGCAATATGCAGTTGAAATCAAGACGTAAACGTAAACTGAAATCTGATGATTGTACGAGGAAAGCCGATTTACGTCTAAATGCAGTTTTACGTCTGAATGCAGATTTTCGTCTAAACCTTGAAACTCGTTCGTAAAATTGCAGAAGACAGTTTGCAGTTATAAATAGAATCAAAATGTAAATGTAAACTGCAAAGAAACTCGTTCGTAAAAGCGCAGAAGATAGTTTGCAGTTACAAAACATAATCGTAAACTGTAATGTATGAAAACACCGATTTACGTCTGAATGCAGATTCGGAAAGATCAGCACTTAGAAACTTGTTCGTAAAGGCGCAGAGAGCAGTAGCTATGTAGGAGGTTTGCAGTAATGATAAAGTGCTCAAAATAAACGCAAACCAGAGATTTAGAGTGGTTCGGTCAGTCTTGACCTACTCCACTTTTGGCTTCCTCCACCGACGAGGTCACCGACGTCAACTAGAAGCCTTCCTTCAATAGGCGAAGGCCAACTACCCTCTTACAGATTCACTCCTTTTGACGGGCTTAGGAGACAACCCTTACAGAAGTTTTCTCTCCTCTCTTTACAACTCAAACTTGAAGAATAGAAAGAGGAGAACTAGCAGTTTTGAGCTCTAAGAAACACAGAAAGATAGCAAGATTTCGAGTGTGTGTTCTATACTTTCAGTGCTGAATGGGTGGGGTATTTATAGGCCCCAACCCAGTTCAAATTTGGAGCTCAAAACGATCAAATCCCGAAATTCCGGGATCAGGCGGTTGCACCTCCTGACTGGAGAGGTTGCACCGCCTGGCAGAGCTCGAAGACTGAGCCCAGGCGGTGCCACCTCTTGACTGAGGCGGTTGCACCTCTCTGCCAGAGCTCGAAGACCGAGCTCAGGCGGTGCCACCTCTCTGTCAGGGAGGTTGCACCGCCCAGTCTTGCTCGAAGACTGAGCTCAGGCGGTGCCACCTCTCTATCAGGGAGGTTGCACCGCCCAGTCTCGCTGGGAGGCTTAGCCCAGGCGGTGCCACCTCTTTCACTATTTCAGCTCACTTGGTTTGGCTCCAAACTTGGCCCAAACCAGTCCGAACTTGGGCCTAATTGGCCCCTACTTGGGTTATAGGATTAACACCTAATCCTAACCCTAATTAATGTGCTAACTATGATTTTAAAGACATTTTCTAAGCTATTACAAAGTCCGCAAGTCAAGACTTCTTCTGGCGAGCTTCCGGCAAACTTCCGGCGGTCTTCCGATGAACTCTCGGAAACCATTCTGCGGACTCCCGGCAAGCTCCTAGACTTCACGATTTGTTCTTAGCAAGTTCCAACGAGCTTCTTCGGCAAGCTCCGATCTTTCTCGGCGAGCTCCGCAAACTCCCAACGAACCTTCCGGCGAGCTTCTGAAAAACCCTTCGGCAAGCTCCCAACTCATTCTCGGCTAGTTCCAGTAGCATTCCCGACGAACCTTCGGACTTCCGTCGAACTCTCGAACTCGCAACAAATCCTTCGCGCTTGACTCCGACACTTTGTTTCGCTTTATGTCTTCATCGTTATCATAGTTAATCCTGCATAATTAAAACAAAACTTCGATCGAGACAATTAATCCTAAGCAATTAACCAAGTTGTCCGGCATGTCATTGGTCCCTTGACGCTTCGTCTGATTCTTCGGCGCATCGTCCTCTCCTGCGGCCTATTGCCCAATCGGCCAGTTGACTCCGCAACTCCGATATCCTTGGCACAATAACCGCTCTTCTTGGCCCGATGCCCGAGTCCACTGCCCGAAGCCTTCTGTCGATACGTCGACCGATCTACCGGCCCGACGTCCAATCTTCTGACATGTTCCTCCGGCACAACATGATTTTCCTGCTTTAATTGTCTCATCCTGATCAAAGCATCCTGCGTCACTCAAAACGCATATTAAATCATAAACATATATCAAGTAGTTTCATCATCAAAATACGAGATTCAACAGATAATTTATGTGATGCTTGTCAACTAGGAAAACAAATTAAAGGTAGTTTCAAATCTAAGAATCAAATAAGCACCTCTAGGCCCTTGCAATTGATCTATATGGACTTATTCAGACCAATCTCTACATCAAGCCTAAGAGATAGCAAATATGCCTTTGTTATTGTAGATGACTATAGTAGATACACATGGACTTATTTCTTGAAACACAAAAATGAATGATTTAGATATTTCACCAAGTTTTGTAAACTTGTTCAAAATGAAAAGGGTTTTATGATTTCATCAATTCGAAGTGATAACGGTGGTGAATTTTAAAACCGTGATTTCCAAGAATTTTGTGAATCTAATGGATACAACCACAACTTCTCTACTCCAAGAAATCCTCAACAAAATGGAGTAGTAGAAAGAAAGAATAGAACTTTACAAGAAATGGCAAGAACCATGTTGAATGAACATAGCCTACCAAAATATTTTTGGGCTGAAGCCGTAAACACTGCATGCTATATTTTGAATAGAGTTCTAGTAAAACCCTTACTCACCAAAACTCCCTATGAGTTGTGGAACAACCAAAAACCCAATGTTTTATATTTTAAAGTTTTTGGGTGTAAGTGTTTTATCTTGAATGAAAAAGATGCCTTAGGAAAATTTGATGCTAAATCCGATGAAGGAATTTTTCTTGGTTATTCTTCGGTTTCTAAAGCTTTTCGTATCTTCAATAAAAGAACTTTAATTATAAAAGAATCCATTCATATTATTTTCAATGAGATTTCCAAAATCAAGAAAATTGATTTTGATGATAACGTTAATTTTGATTCTTTGAATTTAAATAAAACCCCTTCTCTAACTAGCAACTTGGATGCATCCACTTCCGAAATATCCTTACCCAAGGATTGGAAGTATGTAGATGCTCATCCTAAGGAGCTAATCCTAGGAGACACATCTAAGGAGGTTTAAACATGTTCTTCTCTTAAAAATTTTTGTGTCAACTCCGCTTTTCTCTCCCAAATTGAACTTAAATATATTGACGAAGCCATGAAAGATGATTCATGGATTATCAAAATGCAAGATGAGTTAAATCAATTTGAGAGAAATGAGGTGTGGAAGCTTGTTCCTAGACCAAATGACCATTTAGTTATTGATACTAAATGGGTCTTTAGAAACAAGCAAGATGAATATGGTATTATGGTTAGAAACAAGGCTAAATTAGTGGCCAAAGGTTTTAACCAAGAAGAAGGTATCGATTACGAAGAAACCTTCACTCCTATAGCTCGATTAGAAGTCATAAGGATGCTCCTTGCCTATGCTAGTAATAACAATTTTAAGTTGTTTCAAATGGATGTTAAAAGCACTTTTCTTAATGACTTTATTTCCGAAGAAGTTTATGTTGAACAACCTCCCAGATTTGAAAATAATAGCCTCCCTAATCATGTGTTTAAATTAACTAAAACTCTCTATGGTTTAAAACAAGCCCCAAGGGCTTGGTATGAGAGACGCTAGCTGTAGCATCCCTCATTTCTGAATTTTCGTATAAGTTTCTAATTGTAATGTAAGTATCTATTTTAAGTTTGATAAAATTTCAAAGTATGAATCTGAGGACTTATTCAAAAGAGTTGGAGGATTTGTTAAAGAAAAATCTGAGGACCTATATGTAAACCCTGAGGACCTAATCGAAAATATAAGAAATACAAGGACTAAATCGCAAAATGCATAAAATGACAAATTCCACCGTTTAAGCCTCTCTGCCTTCGTTCTTAAGGAAGCAGGGAAAGAAAGAAAGAAGAAGAAGAAGAAGGAGAAGAAGAAGAAGAAGAAAAAAATTGGGGCTTTAAGGGTTCTTGCCCAAATCTTTTCACTTAGGGTCAAAATTCTCAAAGGCAAGTGTTCTAACCCCATCCTACAGAATATTAGCTTCTGTTCTTATGTTGATTCATAAAGATCTGAAAGATTTCCATTTGGAACCTGAAATGTCCCTCTTTGGACATAGAACCATGGATTCTGAAATTTTTTTGGTAAACTGACCCCTATACACTATTTCAGCTATAATTTTTAGTACAAAATGTGAATTCAGGCAGTAACTATTTGGTTTGAAATTAGACTCTTATAACTTTCTTTTGACACTGATTTTGTAGATTTTGGACACCGAATACTTACCCAATCATCTGTTTCAAATGAGCCTATAGATGCTGCAAAATAGGGATCAAGATTTCTGACCTTTCTATACTAAAATGCCTATAACTCTCTGTTGAAAATTCTGATTTGTACTAAACTGACTTCGTCCGAAACTAGACTTGCAGACCTTTCTTTCGACATATAGTTTGAAAATTTTGGAATCAAAAAGACTACCCTATTATCTGTTGAATCCGACCCTATGTATTCTGCAAAACAGTGATTGTGTCCTTGACCTTGTGTTACCAAATCAAAGGTAACTCCTTGTTGGAAACCATGATTCATACGAAACTTGTTTCGACAGAAAACAGATTGATATATCTTTCGACAGTAGTTTTCTTATGGGTATTGGAGCATAATTGATAATCTGAAGTATTTGTTCTGTGTGCCACTTGAATTCTGTCAGAAATCGAGCTCTGGTCGATTTCGCGTATTCTGTTTCATTTCTTTGGATATGGAATTCATTTAACCTTCTTATTTGAATTGAGCTAAATATGATTGCTTGGAAATCCTTGTATACCCTTGCTTTCATTTCATTCCAAATCTGAATACATTTGTGAGAGATTTGTTCCTTGCATCGTATTGTCTCGAAAAGGCACATGTACGTTTTGTTGTTCCGCGTGTGCTTCAGATATATGCTACTTATTGTTCAAAACTGCCCTCTTGTACTTTGGTGTTGTGGGATTGTCTGGACCTTTGCCAGAAATGGTAAAGGGTGTTATTCTGGACCTTTGCTAGAAATGGTAAAGGGTGTTATTCTGGACCTTTGCTAGAAATGGTAAAGGGTATGTGCTTAGAGCCTGCGATGCTCTGCCGGCCCCCTCTGGCTTCACCTAGACGTGGGTGGATGGAGCTCCCAGACGTGGGAGACTTTTGTCAGGTGGTCATTCAGAAATGGATGAATCACATTCTGACTGAGATCCCACTACACCTTCTGTATGTTTGATATGATATCCAGAGCTTTGGTTATCTGTTTTTGAACATGCTTTGGATAAGAATGATATGAATGCAACGTCAAAGACGACATTTAAGCTTCTGTTTGGTATGTGATATTGATAAGCTCCGAAATGTTTCATTCATTGTTGATATGCTTCGAAATGTTCCATACGCTATTGATATGCTCCGGAACATTTCATATGCCATTGATAAGCTCCGATATGTTTCATATGTTATTGTTTTGCTCCAAAATGTTTCATTCGTTTCTGATATGCTCCAATTACTCTATGCCCCATCTGTTATGAACCAAATATGTATGATTGAAAGGACAATTGTGATTCTGCACCTAATGATATTATGTCTACGAATTCGTACATTCTGCCTTGTATTATGAAACTTTATCTCTTTGGAAATTGTCCTATTTCGATATGGATATGTTAGTCACTTGCTGAGCTCTTTATGCTCACCCCGTTTGTTGATAAATTTTTCAGGATAGCGTACCGCTTGCTTAAATGATTAAGATTGGGCTGAGGCAGTGGAAAGTTAGAAGATTTTGGGCAGATCTTTATTAGCATATATGTATTTGTTGTATAAGCCACTCTGTATCTAATGAAATGATGACGATGAATCTAAACTCATGGATTTTGTGTAAGTTAAAGGACCCTTCATGTTTAGGATTTTGGAATGTTAAGTTAAATTCATGTAATGATATGAACTTATGGTAAACGTTGGTTTGGTGACTGCATAGACTTCCCCACTTGTGAAATTATGTTGTGGTTATTATTTTGATGAGTTGAGTTCAGATTGTATGAATTATCGAGTGATTGTGTGGTATGTTTATGAACTGCACAGGGTTTATAAATTTGTAGACTATAGAGGTGAAATTTTGATCTGAATGTTTTCTTAGTGACCTCAAATGTGTGTTTGGATCCTGGATTCGTTGTGATGAAAATTTTAATATTGTCATTATTTTGAGGGGCGTGACAAAGGTGGTATCAGAGCATGGTTTGAGGATCACTGAAATATTTGATATGTTGACATGCAAAATATATTGAGGTCTAGTGAACTATAGTGATCGGTGAAAAATTTTCTTTGATGCATTTTTGGAGTCTAGGATGATGAGGACATTTAGTCCTCCTACTTCTATGGTTTTGATTAATTAAATGGGATGAAAGGGGTAATCGGGGATATTGAATCAGAGGGGCGTAGCAGATGCATGGTGCACCTAATCCATTGGTGGTAGAAAAATGGATGATGCAAACAGAGAAGATATTTGGTGTACAAAATTGTTCTGATAATCAAAAGATTTCTTTTGCCACACATATGACTGATGATGAATCTAGGAAAGCAAGAAGGTTTGAAAGGGGATTACGGCCAGCAATAAGAAGCCAAATGTCAGCTTTAAAACTACAAACATATGCAGATACGGTAGAAAGAGCTTTGAAAATTGAACGAGACATGGAGGAAATTCAAGAAATCATTGGCAAGAACAAAAAGGACAAATTTACTAGCAAAAGCAGGAGAGAAAATGAATATGAAGCTAGTAACAAGAGGTTTAAGACATCTGGATTTGAGAAATAGAAACCATTGCGGAGGACTCAGTCATGTGCAAGATGTGGATTAAATCATGAAACAAGTCAGTGTTTTCGGGTAACTGGAGCCTGTTTTGTTTGTGAAAAGTTGGATCATCAAATAAAAGATTGCCCTCTGAGGAAGAAGAAAGAGCCACTATCTCCTAGACCCTCAGCCCATGCTAGTGTACGCTATCACTGAACAAGATTCTAGAGCTTCTAAATCAGCGGTGGAAGGTATTCTTCATGTTTCTAAAAGAAATGCAAAAGTTTTGTTTGATCTCGGCTCCAACTTATCTTTTGTTTCACAATACTTTGCTTGTCACTTGGATATTCTACCTAGACCCCTGGATTATATGTTATATGTAACAACTGCTGTTGGAGATTCATTGGCAACAAACTTGGTTTACCCATCTTGTTTGATCTCTATTGGAGAACACGAACTCTTTGCTGATTTGATTCTCCTAGAGATCCAGGGTTTTGATATTATACTTGGCATGGATTGGTTATCTTCTCATCACGCTAGTATTGATTGTTACAAAAAAATAATTACTTTCTGCATACCAGATCAGCCTATATTTTTCTTTGAGGGCATTAGGCATGATTTGCCTTCCTGCTTGATATCAGCACTTCAAGCTTATCGTCTTATGCAGAAAGGTTGTTTTTGTTATATGGTGTGTATAAAGGAGCATTCAAATCAGGAAACCCACCTAGATGAAATTTTAGTGGTCAAAGAATTCCCTGATGTATTCCCATATGACTTGCCTGGTTTACCTCTAGATAGAGAGGGTGAATTTGCTATTGATCTGGTCTCCAGTACAACCCCAATATCTAAGCCTCCCTACAGAATGGCACCACTCGAGCTAGAGGAATTAAAGAAGCAAATACAAGAATTATTAGATAAGGGTTTCATACGACCCAGTGTATCCCCATGGGGTGCTCCGGTACTATTAGTGAAGAAGAAGGATGGAACATTGAGGCTTTGTATTGATTATAGACAGTTGAATCAGGTGACCATCAAAAACAAGTATCCCATACCTAGAATTGATGATTTGTTTGATCAACTGCAGGGTGCATAAGTATTCTCTAAGATTGACCTGAGGTCAGGTTACTATCAGTTGAAGATCAAGGAGGAGGATATTTCAAAAACAACTTTCAGAACTCGATATGGTCATTATGAATTCTTGGTGATGCCATTTGGTTTGACAAATGCCCCTGCAGCTTTTATGAAACTAATGAATAGGATATTTTAACCGCTCTTGGATATCTGTGTAATTATATTTATTGATGACATATTGGTGTATTCAAGGAGTAATCAAGAGCATGAGGAACACTTGAGAAATGTATTGTCCATACTAAGAGAAAAGAAGTTGTATGCAAAGTTCAGCAAATGTGAATTTTGGTTAAATGAAGTTGCTTTCTTAGGCCATGTGATTTCAGGGAAGGGTGTATCTGTTGATCCAAGAAAAATAGAAGCTGTAGTTGAATGGGAAGTACCAACAAATGTAACGGAAGTTAGAAGCTTCTTGGGCATGGCAGGTTATTACAGGAGATTTGTGGAGGGATTTTCTCGAATTGCTCAACCTCTCACCAAACTCACTAAGAAGAATATGAAATTTGTATGGGGTGATGATTGTGAGCAAAGTTTTCAAGAGTTAAAAAGAAGATTGACTAGTGCCCCTATTCTCACTATTCCAAGTGGTAGTGATGAGTTTGTAGTTTATACTGATGCTTCAAGAAAGGGCCTAGGATGTGTTTTGATGCAGGAAGGGAGAGTAATTGCGTATGCTTCTAGGCAACTTAAAGGTTATGAATTGAATTATCCAACTCATGATTTGGAATTGGCAGCAATTATTTTTGCTCTAAAGATTTGGAGACATTATTTGTATGGTCGACAGTTTGAAATCTTTACTGATCACAAGAGTTTAAAATATATTTTCACTCAGAAAGAGTTAAACATGAGGCAGCGAAGATGGATAGAACTTCTGAAGGATTATGATTGTGCCATCCGTTATCACCCGGGCAAAGCCAATGTTGTAGCTGATGCACTTAGTAGGAAATCTACAAGTTTTATAGCTAGTCTAGTCGTGAAGCAATGGAAGTTATTAGAAGAAAATTTTGATTTGAAAACTTTGAGGAAAGGGCAAGACTCGATGATATTGATGGCCTCCATTCAAGTGCAATCTGATCTTATTCAACAAATTAAGGAAGGACAATTACGAGATCCACATTTAATCTACTTGAGGAATGAAGTAGAAAAGGAATTGAAGCCACAATTTCAAGTTTCAAAGGATGGCCTATTGAGATTTGGGGAGAGAGTATGTGTACCAAATGAACCGGATATCAAGAATCAAATCCTAAAGGAAAGTCATACTTCAAAGTACACCATACATCCTGGAAGTACTAACATGTATAGAGATCTTCAAAGTCATTATTGGTGGGAAGGCATGAAGAAGGAAATTGCTATGTATGTTTCAAAATGTTTGACTTGTCAGCAAATCAAAGTAGAACACCAAAGACCTGGAGGGTTATTGCAACCTTTAGATATTCCTGAATGGAAATGGGAATGTATTACTATGGATTTTGTTTCAGGACTACCCAGAACCTCTAGAAAGCATGATGCTATTTGGGTTATCATTGATAGGTTAACAAAATCTACACACTTTCTACCGATTAATATGACTTATTCGCTTGATAGACTTGCAGATTTATATGTTAATGAAATAGTAAGACTTCATGGTATTCCAAAGGAGATCATCTCTTATAGAGACTCCAGATTTCTCTCTAGATTTTGGAGAAAATTACAGGAATCTATGGGCACTAAAGTCAAGTTTAGTACTGCATATCATCCTCAGACTGATGGTCAGTCAGAAAGAACAATTCAAACACTTGAGGATTTGCTTAGAGCCTATGTTATGGATTGGAAAGGTGAATGGGATAAGGATATTTCACTTGTTGAGTTCACATATAATAATAGTTATCATTCAAGTATTCAGATGGCTCCTTATGAAGCTTTATATGGGCGAAAGTGCATAACACCTATATGTTGGGAGGAAGTTGGTGACAGAAAGCTGTTAGTACCGGACAAGGTACAAGAAACTACCGAGAAAATTCAAGTTATAAGAAAAAGGTTAAAAACTGCTCAGAGTCGTCAAAAGAGTTATGCCGACAATAGAAGACAAGATATTGAGTTTGAAATCGGAGATTTTGTATTCTTAAAGGTTTCCCCTTCCAAAGGCATTATATGGTTTGGGAAGAAAGGAAAGTTAAGCCCAAGATTTATTGGACCTTTTGAGGTTCTTGAGAGGGTTGGTTCTGTCGCTTACAGGATTGCCTTGCCACCAGCATTGAGCCATGTCCATAATATATTCCATGTTTCGATGATTAGAAAGTATATATATGACCCTTCTCACATCATTGAGTATGAGCGGATGGAGATTGATAAAGATTTATCTTATGTGGAAGAGCCCACTCAAATTGTTGATAAGAAGGAAAAGATCCTAAGGAATCGGGTCATCACTTTGGTGAAAGTAATTTGGAGACATCATTCTGGAGAGGAAACAACCTGGGACCTAGAGGAGGAAATGAAAAAGGTCCATCCCCATCTTTTCATCGACAGAGGTATGATAAATTTAGAGGACTAAATTTTTCTTTTAAAGGGGGGAGAGTGTAACATCCCTCATTTCTGAATTTTCGTATAAGTTTCTAATTGTAATGTAAGTATCTATTTTAAGTTTGATAAAATTTCAAAGTATGAATCTGAGGACTTATTCAAAAGAGTTGGAGGATTTGTTAAAGAAAAATCTGAGGACCTATATGTAAACCCTGAGGACCAAATCGAAAATATAAGAAATAAAAGGACTAAATCGCAAAATGCACAAAATGACAAATTTCACCGTTTAAGCCTCTCTGCCTTCATTCTTAAGGAAGCAGAGAAGGCAGCTGCGTGGATGATCAGGGAAAGAAAGAAAGAAGAAGAAGAAGAAGGAGAAGAAGAAGAAGAAGAAGAAGAAGAAAAATTGGGGCTTTAAGGGTTCTTGCCCAAATCTTTTCACTTAGGGTCAAAATTCTCAAAGGCAAGTATTCTAACCCCATCCTACAGAATATTAGCTTTTGTTCTTATATTGATACATAAAGATCTGAAAGATTTCCATTTGGAACCTGAAATGTCCCTCTTTGGACATAGAACCATGGATTCTGAAATTTTTTCGGTAAACTGACCCATATACACTATTTCAGCTATAATTTTAGTACAAAATGTGAATTCAGGCAGGAACTATTTTTTTTGAAATTAGACTCTTATAAATTTCTTTTGACACTGATTTTGTAGATTTTGGACACCGAATACTTACCCAATCATCTGTTTCAAATGAGCCTATAGATGCTACAAAACAGGGATCAAGATTTCTGACCTTTCTATACTAAAATGCCTATAACTCTCTGTTGCAAATTCTGATTTGTACCAAACTGACTTCATCCGAAACTAGACTTGCAGACCTTTCTTTTGAAATATAGTTTGAAAATTTTGGAATCAAAATGCCTACCCTATTATCTGTTGAATCCAGCCCTATGTATTCTGCAAAACAGTGATTGTGTCCTTGACCTTGTGTTACCAAATCAAAGGTAACTCCTTGTTGGAAACCATGATTCATACGAAACTTGTTTCGATAGAAAACAGATTGATATATCTTTCGACAATAGTTTTCTTATGGGTATTGGAGCATAATTGATAATCTGAAGTATTTGTTCTGTGTGCCACTTGAATTCTGTCAGAAATCGAGCTCTGGTCGATTTCGCGTATTCTGTTTCATTTCTTTGGATATGGAATTCATTTAACCTTCTTATTTGAATTGAGCTAAATATGATTGCTTGGAAATCCCTGTATACCCTTGCTTTCATTTCATTCCAAATCTGAATACATTTGTGAGAGATTTGTTCCTTGCATCGTATTGTCTCGAAAAGGCACATGTACGTTTTGTTGTTCCGCGTGTGCTTCCGATATATGCTACTTATTGTTCAAAACTGCCCTCTTGTACTCTGGTGTTGTGGGATTGTCTGGACCTTTGCCAGAAATGGTAAAGGGTGTTATTCTGGACCTTTGCCAGAAATGGTAAAGGGTATGTGCTTAGAGCCTGCGATGCTCTACCGGCCCGCTCTGGCTTCACCTAGACGTGGGTGGATGGAGCTCCCAGACGTGGGAGACTTTTGTCATGTGGTCATTCAGAAATGGATGAATCACATTCTGACTGAGATCCCACTACACCTTCTGTATGTTTGATATGATATCCAGAGCTTTGGTTATCTGTTTTTGTACATGCTTTGGATAAGAATGATATGAATGCAATGTCAAAGACGACGTTTAAGCTTCTGTTTGGTATGTGATATTGATAAGCTCCGAAATGTTTCATTCATTGTTGATATGCTTCGAAATGTTCCATACGCTATTGATATGCTCCGAAACATTTCATATGCCATTGATAAGCTCCGATATGTTTCATATGTTATTGTTTTGCTCCAAAACGTTTCATTCGTTTCTGATATGCTCCAATTACTCTATGCCCCATCTGTTATGAACCAAATATGTATGATTGAAAGGACAATTGTGATTCTGCACCTAATGATATTATGTCTACGAATTCGTACATTCTGCCTTGTATTATGAAACTTTATCTCTTTGGAAATTGTCCTATTTCGATATGGATATGTTAGTCACTTGCTGAGCTCTTTATGCTCACCCCGTTTGTTGATAAATTTTTCAGGATAGCATACCGCTTGCTTAAATGATTAAGATTGGGCTGAGGCAGTGGAAAGTTAGAAGATTTTGGGCAGATCTTTATTAGCATATATGTATTTGTTGTATAAGCCACTCTGTATCTAATGAAATGTTGATGATGAATCTAAACTCATGGATTTTGTGTAAGTTAAAGGACCCTTCATGTTTAGGATTTTGGAATGTTAAGTTAAATTCATGTAATGATATGAACTTATGGTAAACGTTGGTTTGGTGACTGCATAGACTTCCTCACTTGTGAAATTATGTTGTGGTTATTATTTTGATGAGTTGAGTTCAGATTGTATGAATTATCGAGTGATTGTGTGGTATGTTTATGAACTGCACAGGGTTTATAAATTTGTAGACTATAGAGGTGAAATTTTGATATGAATGTTTTCTTAGTGACCTCAAATGTGTGTTTGGATCCTGGATTCGTTGTGATGAAAATTTTAATATTGTCGTTATTTTGAGGGGCATGACACTAGCTAGGCCCAAGTAATCATTGTGTTGGGCCCAATAAGAAGCCCAAACAATGCCCCAAGAAGACTCACCATCGTAGCACAATCTTCAAGACTATGTTAGACGGTGGTACCGCCCCTGGCAGGGTGCCAGGCGGTGGTACTGCCAGTCTAGGCAATGGTACCACCTAGCACTGCGCCCTAGGCAATAGTACCGCCCAAGACAGTGTTAGTCAAACTGACACTAGGCGGTGGTACCGCCCGTGCCCGGGGTACCTGGGATGAGATATTTTTAGGTTCCAAGTTTGAATCAACTTGAAGCCTATAAATACCCCTCTCATCCTTGGTTAAAGTACACAAGCACAAAGAGTTTAAAAGCAAAGAAACGTTGTAGAAATCCCTTGTGAGAATCCTCCTTAAGTTCTAAGTGTTAGAATTCTATAAGAAGAGTGTGAGTGCTTGTAAGGGTTGTCTCCTAAACCGGGTAAAAGGAGAAGAGGGGTGTAAGAAGGAGGTTGATCTTCGCCTAGTAAAGTAAGATCGTTAGTGGATGCCGATGGCCTCGACGAAAGAGGAATCGGAGGAGTGGATGTAGGTCACGATTTACCGAACCACTATAAACTCCCATCTTCTCTGGTTTGCATTTTATTTCCTGCTATTACCTTACTACAAACCCCTTTTATAGCTTACTGCCTTCAATATATTTACGTATGCTTTCAAGTTAAGTTTCCAAAATCGATTTTACGTTGGAAATGGTTTTTATCGTACGAGAGATTTGACGAAGTTGACATTTTTATCCACTGCACTAATTCACCCCCCCTCTTAGTGTCGACCCTGATCACAATTGGTATCAGAGCCTCATTTTTCATATTTGGTTTAACACCCAAATTGAAATGACTCTTTTCGGTAACCAAGAGGGTCACTCTCTCATTCGTCCTCCCTTTTTCAATTGGACAGACTACACTTATTGGAAAACTCGAAAGAGAATTTTCTTGCTTTTGTTGGATTTGAATTTATGGCACATTGTCGAATCCGGTTTTAAAAGGTCTTCTCTTCCAATGAAAGATTGAAATGATTTGGAGAAGAAGGCATTTTCTTTAAATGCTAGAGCTATGAACGCTCTATTTTGCGCCTTAGACAAAATCGAGTTTAATCGGGTTTCTACTTGCGAATCGGCTTTCGACATATGGCACACTCTTGAAATCACACACAAAGGCACAAGTAGTGTTAAGGATTCTAAAGTTAATTTTTTAATGTATGATTTCGAGCTTTTTCGAATGAAGCCGAGTGAAACTATTGTTGACATGTACACCCGTTTTACGGATGTCGTCAATGGTTTAAAAGCTCTTGGCAAATGTTTTTTGGATTTTGAACTTGTAAACAAGATTTTATGATCACTTTCTAAAACTTGGGACCCTAAAGTAAGGGCCATACAAGAGATTAAAAACCTAAACAACCTTCCACTCGAAGAACTAATTGGGTCTTTAATGACCTACGAAATGAACAATGTGGCAAAAAGGGAACTCGAGAACAACCTTCCAAAGAACAGGAAGGATTTGGGACATAGAACATTTGAAGACCACTCAAGCATAAGCTCAAGTGATGGTGAACATGAACAACTCACTAAGAAATTTAAAAAGTTAATGAAACAAAAATTAAAGAACAAAAAAAACGAAACTACTTGCTTTGAACGTAAGAAGAAGAACATAAATTGGGATGAATCGAGATCCTCCGAAGACGAGGAGAAAATCAACAAAGGCGAGATGGCTAACTATGCCTTAACGGCATTCGACAATAAGGTAATCGAAACCCCCTTAATTTACTTTGAAATTACTTGATGCTTTCCATGATGCATTTTTTTTAGAATTATTTTTTCTTGAAAATTGCATGTTTAAAAATGAAAATGCAAAAATTAGGATCATGATAGTAATTTCGAAAATGATAATTACATGTTTAATAACAAAATAATTTTGGTTGAAAATGTCTCATGCTTAATGAAACCATGATCGATGAATATACTTTATGCTTAATGATTTCTTTGGCTTGTATACCTTATCATAATAAATGTTTGTATCATGCTTGATGATTTTTATGCATAAGGACTTGAAGTAATAATTTGAAATCATATGTCTTGGAATTGTGTTACACTTTTTGATCTTGATGATTTTTTATTTTTCCGTTTTAAACGTTGATGCATGGTTTTAACATAAGAACAAATATTTGAGCATGCTAATATAAAATATATCACACAAATTAAAACTAAAGAAGTTTAGATATCTTTAAGAATCATTCAACATTATATTCAACGAAACCAAGCTTGATGTCTTAATGAAAACGTAATGATGATTTGAAAGCATGCTTAACAAGTTTATATTTCGAACTTATGCATGATAGTTTTTGCGATCTTTAAAAGTTCTTTTTGTTTGGTGTTAATGAATAATGCATGGATTTGAAAGAAAAGAACATGCTTATATGAAATCAATCACTTAAAATGTATTACATAAAAAGGAAAATATATTATTGGATTTAAAATCATGAATCTAGTTATGTTATGAATTTTGTGAACCATGAAATTGATTTTGATGGTTTGAATTTAATGGGTTTTATTGAAATCACGATCTTGATTTCTCGAGATTTATAACTTGAAATCTTTAATGAATCAAGATTTCTTACTTTTTATTCTCTTGCATTTTGAGAAAATTTTTAATATGAATAATAAAAGTTCTTATGCATGAATTGAAATCTTTTTCTCCTACGTTTCCTTTACGATTTACTAAAGAGAATATCTTTTTCAAAATTCATGACTTAAAATTTCATATTTAATATATTTTATTATTTATCTCCTAAGATCTCTCTTTGAATATTTAAAGAGGAGAATTTTCTAGATGAATCATGATTTTAATGATTGAAGATTTGATATGCATGAATTGAGATCTTGCTCTCCTATTCTTTTTGCTATTCACTAAAAAGAAGACTAATTCTAATAAACAATGATATCCTATTTGACATCTTTTAAGGTTTATGATTTAAATTTTATTATGTAAAATTCCTTGTATTCATGAAATATTGATCTCATCACCCAACTAATTCTTCTTGATATTCTTTATGTGATGATATGAATGCATGAAATATTCATAAATTTGTAATGATGCATGCAATACTTATGATAATGATGTATTGCATATGATGTGTATCATGAATGCTTTAAATGATGAATGTTTGGCATCATGATCAAAATATTAATAAATGCTTAATATGCATGATATGCTCATAATGATGACTAATTTATTTGGTATCGTGTATGAAAAATGAAATGTAAGCTTTTTGAAATTGTGCATGTTTTAATTTGAATATATAATGATGCACAAATAAGATTGATACTTACCTTTGTCATAATTTGAATGTATGAAATAAAAGGTCTTCCCTTCTTTTTGACAATGACAAAGGGGGAGCAAAACATGCTAGAACGTAAACTTGCTACCTTGCTAATCTCAAAAAGGAAGCAAGAAGTGCTATCTTGCAAATCTCAAGAGAAGCAATGTTTGCCAAGTTACACATTTCAAAAAGAGGCAAAATAGTCCATCTTACACATCTCAAAAAAAATAAAATTTTGCTAACTTTTTTACGTGTAAAAGTTGATAGCTTGCATATTATAAATTTGCATACCAAAAGTGCTATCTTGTCTATCTCAAGATGCAAAATATGCTTACTTGCACTTTGCAATGGAAATAAAATTGTTAGCTCAAACATTACAAAGGAAGCAAAAATTGCTAGCTTGCAACTTGCATATTTCAAGAAGCAAGTGTTGCTTTCTTGAATCTTTAAATTTGCTAGCTTGTATGAAGTAGAACATGCTATCTTACTACCTTGCATATCTATAACTTGATAGCTTGAATATTCTAAGCATGATGTTATACTCGCTAAATTTTGTTAGCTTCAAATTGCATGATGATAAAACTTGATATTATGTTTTTCATGCAATAAGTTGAATTTATATCTTTCAAACACATGATAGTGGAACTTCTCCTTTTTGTTGATGACAAAGGAGGAGAAGTATGATCATGTTATGCATGATGACGTGTTGCAAATATTCATGATGAATATTTGCAATGACTTGAATTCGGCTTGAATTCAAGGTTCTATCAATATGGCATATTGATAGAGAGAGTTTGTTTAAACTCCGGGAGTTAAGGTTAACTCCGTCGTCGATTGGTTGTCATCATCAAAAAGGGGGAGATTGTTGAATCTCGTATTTTGATAATGAAACCAATTGATATGTATTTATATTTTAATATACATTTTGAGTGACGTAGGATGCTTCGATCAGGATGAGATAATTAAAGCAGGAAAAATCATGTTGGGCCGGAGGAACATGTCAGAAGATTGGACGTCGGGCTAGTGGATCGGTCGACGTATCGATAGAAGGCTTCGGGCCATGGATTCGGGCATCGGGCCAAGAAGAACGGATATTGCACCAAGAATATCGGAGTTGCAGAGTCAACTGGCCGATTGGGCAATAGGCCGCAAGAGAGGACGATGCGCCAAAGAATCGGACGAAGCGTCGAGGGACCAATGACATGCCGGACAACTTGATTAATGCTTAGTATTAATTGTCTAGATCGAAGTGTGTTTTTACATGTGTAGGATTAACTACGAGAGCAAGGCATGAAGCAAACTGAAGTCCTAGAGTCAAGGACGCGACATCGTTGGGAGTTTGAGAGTTCGTCAGAAGTCCGGACATTTGTCGGAGGTTCTGGCGGAACCAGCCGAGAAGTCACGGAGCTTGCCAAGAAGCTCATCAGAACTCGCCAATAAGATCGTCATGAAGTCTAGGAGCTTGCCGGGAGTCCGCCGGAACATTGCCAAGAGATCATCAGATGTTCGTCGGAAGATCGCCGGAAGCTCGCTGGAAGAACCAAGACTTACGGACATATTTAGCTTAGAATATGTTTTAGGAATCGTAGTTAGCACGTAATTGGGCTTGGATTTGGGTCAACCCAATTAAGGGCCAGCTAGGCCCATGTAATCACTGTATTGGGCCCAATAAGAAGCCCAAACAGTGCCTTAAGAAGACTCACCGTCGTGGCACAGTCTTTGAGACTATGTTAAGCGGTGGTATCGCTACTTTGGGCGGTTGTACCGCCCCTGGCAGGGTGTCAGGCGGTGGTACCGCTGTTGAATCTCGTATTTTGATGATGAAACTACTTGATATATGTTTATGATTTAATCTGCGTTTTGAGTGACGCAGGATGCTTTGATCAGGATGAGACAATTAAAGCAGGAAAATCATGTTGTGCCGAAGGAACATGTCAGAAGATTGGACGTCGGGCCGGTGGATCGGTCGACGTATCGACAGAAGGCTTCGGGTTGTGGACTCGGGCATCGGGCCAAGAAGAGCGGGTATTGTGCCAAGGATATCGGAGTTGCGGAGTCAACAGGCCGATTGGGCAATAGGCTGCAGGAAAGGACGATGCGCCGAAGAATCGGACGAAGCGTCGAGGGACCAATGACATGCCGGACAACTTGGTTAATTGCTTAGGATTAATTGTCTCGATCGAAGTTTTTATTTTTGTGTGTGCACGATTAACTACGATGAAAGAAAGACAAGCAGCAGGAGTTGCGCCGGAGTCAAGTTCATGATCACATTGGGAGTTCGAGAGTTCGACGGAAGTTCGGACGGTCGTCGGAGGTTCTGCGAGAACAGATCCGAGAAGTCCAGAAGCTTGCCAAGCGAAGCTCGTCGGAACTTGCCAAGTGGATCGTCGCAAAGTCCAGGAGTTTGCCGGAAGTCCACAGGAGCATCACCGAGGGTTCATCGGATGATCGACGGAAGTTCGCCGGAAACTCGCCGGAAGAAGCGATTGACGCACCGAAGCAAAGCTGCAGAAATTGTCTTAGATCTAATCGTAGTTAGCACGTTGATTAAGTTGGAAAATGGGAGGTGATCCCATTAACTTAATCTTGGGCCAATTGGGCCCGAATTCGGACTGGTTTGGGCCAAGTTTGGAGCCCAACCAGTGATCTGGAATAGTGCCAGGAGGTGCAACCGCCTAGGCCAGGAGGTGGCACCGCCTGGGCTAAGCCTCCCAGCGAGACTGGGCGGTGCAACCTCCCCAGCCGGGAGGTGGCACCGCCTGAGCTCAGTCTTCGAGCAAGACTGGGCGGTGCAACCTCCCTGACAAAGAGGTGGCACCTCCTGAGCTCAGTCTTCGAGCAAGACTGAGCGGTGCAACCTCCTTGACAGAGAGGTGGCACCACTTGAGCTCGGTCTTCGAGCTCTGCCAGGCGGTGCAACCTCTCCAGTCAGGAGGTGCAACCGCCTGATCCCGGAATTCCGGGATTTGATCGTTTTGAGCTCCAAATTTGAACTGGGTTGGGGCCTATAAATTCCCCACCCATTCAGCACTGAGACAGCATGAACTTACCCGAAATCTTGATCTTTTCAGTGGTTCTTAGAGCTCAAAACTGCTAGTTTTCCTCCTCCTTCTGTTCTTCAAGTTTGAGTTGTAAAGAGAGGAGAGAAAACATCTGTAAGGGTTGTCTCCTAAGCCCGTCAAAAGGAGTGAATCTGTAAGAGGGTAGTTGGCCTTCGCCTATTGAAGGAAGGCCTCTAGTTGACTTCGGTAACCTCATCGGTGGAGGAAGCCAAAAGTGGAGTAGGTCAAGACTGACCGAACCACTCTAAATCTCTGGTTTGCGTTTATTTTGAGCACTTTATCATTACTGCAAACCTCCTACATAGCTACTGCTCTCTGCGCTTTTACGAACGAGTTCTGTGTAGTTTACGTTCACGTCTTAATTCCATTTACAAACTGCAAACTGCTCTCTGCGCTTTTACGAACGAATTCTGTGCAGTTTACGTTTACGTCTTGATTCCATCTACAAACTACAAACTGTCTCTCTGCGCTTTTACGAATGAGTTCTGTGCAGTTTACGTTTACGTCTTGATTTCACTTACAACTGCAAACTGTCTTCTGCGCCTTTTTTTACGGACAAGGTTCTGTGCAGTTTACGTTTACGTCTTGATTTCATTTACAACTACAAACTGTCTTCTGCGCTTTTACGAACAAGGTTCTGTGCAGTTTACGTTTACGTCTTGATTTCATTTAGAACTGCAAACTGTCGTTTGCGTTTAGACGCAAACTGCGTTTAGACGCAAACTGCGTTTAGACGCAAACTGCGTTTAGACGCAAACTGCGTTTAGACGTAAACTGCGCTTAGACGCAAACTGCGTTTAGACGCAAACTGCGTTTAGACGTAAACTGCGTTTAGACGTAAACTGCGCTTAGACGCAAACTGTGTTTAGACGCAAACTGCGCTTAGATGCAAACTGTGTTTAGACGCAAATTGTGTTTAGACGCAAACTGCGCTTAGACGCAAACTGCACTTAGATACAAACTGTGAATCAGCTTGTGCATCATAATAGTTTCTATCGAACGAACGCAGCTTTCGGTTTTAATCGCTGTAAAATTTCCGCTGCACTAATTCACCCCCCCCTCTTAGTGCTCTCGATCCTAACAATTGGTATCAGAGCGGGGTATTTCTCATTTCGGATTTACACCCGAGAGAAATGGCTCTTCAAGAGGGCTTATCGATTGTTCGTCCACCGTTCTTTAACGGATTGGACTACACTTATTGGAAAACTCGAATGATAGTTTTCTTGATTTCTCTGAATCTGGATTTATGGAATATTGTTGAAAACGGTTTTCAACTTCCCTCCAAACCGATGAACGAATGGTCGGATTTGGAGAAGAAGTATTTTTCTTTAAACGCAAAGGCTATGAATGCCTTATTTTGCGCTTTGGACAAAAATGAATTCAATCGGGTTTCTTTGTGCGAAACGGCTTTCGATATTTGGCGCACTCTTGAAATCACGCACGAGGGAACTAGTAGAGTCAAAGACTCGAAAGTTAATATTTTACTGCATGATTTCGAGCTTTTTCATATGAAACCAAGCGAAACCGTTGTTGACATGTACACCCGTTTTACGGATGTCGTCAATGGTTTAAAATCACTTGGTAAAAGCTTTTCGGATTTTGAACTTGTTAACAAAGTTTTGCGCTCACTTTCTAAAACTTGGGATTCAAAAGTAACTGCTATTCAAGAATCGAAAAACTTGAACCAATTTCCACTTGAAGAACTAATTGGTTCATTGATCACATATGAAATGACGTGCAATGCACGTGAAGAACTTGAGAACCACCTTCCAAAGAACAGGAAGGATTTGGGACATAGAACATTTGAAGACCACTCGAGCATAAGCTCAAGTGATGGTGAACTTAAACTACAAATGAAACAAAAATTAAAGAGTAAAAAGAACGGAACTACTTGCTTTGAACGCAAGAAGAAGAACAAAAATTGGGATGAATCGAGCTCCTCTGAAGACGAGGAGAAAATCAACAAAGGCAAGGTGGCAAACTACGCCTTTCGACGCTGAGGTAATCAAAATGCCTTTAATTTACTTCGAAATTACATGATGTTTTAAATGATGCATTTTTCTTTTTCTTAAAAATTACATTTTTTTTGAAAATGCAAAAATATGATCATGCTTGTAATTTTGAAAATGATAATGAAAATTGCATGTCTTATGTTAATGCAAGATAGAAATCTAATGATTGTACACCTAGTGAGATTAAATCTTATTTATGTGCTTGAGAAGCAAGAATGTATATTTTGATGATTTTCATATTGCTTTTCAATGACGATACATGGCTTTTGTCTGGAAGGCTTGATATTTTTCATTGTCTTTGTTTGTTAAGTATGATGTATGATTTTGACATAAGAATAAAGATTTGAGATTTTAAAGTTATACATGATGATTTTTGTGATTGATGGTTTTATGATGAAATCCATTTCACGATCCTAAACGTTGATGCATGTTTTCATTTGACATAAATGAAAAGGCATGCTAACATGAAATCGATCACTTAAGATGAAACACTAAAAAAAAAAGGGGGAGAAATATATGAATTGATGCTATAAACACTATGCTATGATTATCCCATGCTTGCATCACCAAGAAATATATGATTGCTATCATTGCTATATGCCCTGTATCAAGATATCAAACAAAATCTTGCTTCACAGTTTTAGCATTGATATCTTACCATATGATGAAATGCTACAATTGATGAACACTTGAAATGTAATCCTCTATCTTATTGATTTTTCAATAAATCTATGCTTGTCATACATGAATTTATTGAATATAATTTTGAGGATGATTTCAGATTTGACAAATGCTTGATTCGTATTTACGACATAAGATACACTTTAAATATGAATCATGCATCAATCATGTTAAATGCTTCAATCATTTTCTATCTCTAGAGTTCTCGATTTTGATAAAATACAAGTGATAAATTCATTTATGATATCTTGTAAATCACTTGAATTATGAATGAGTTTTTTATGATGTGTTAAAAGAATCACTTAAAAAGAAAATGCTTTTCCCATCTTATCGAGATTAATGATTTCATAATATTGTGTGAATCTCGAAATTGATTTTGATGAAATAGTAATAACGTTATTCATGTTATGAATCTCAAAAATGATAATATGCTTCATGTGATAATATGAATACACGAAACACTTATGATATGATTTTTATACAATTCCGTGTATTCATAAAATATTTATCTCCTCATCCAATAACTTTTCTTGATATTCCTTATGAGATGAAATGAAATAATGCATGAAATACAAATGAGGAGTCATTGATCATGCATGGTAGGATATAATTTGACAAAATTGATACCATCATGATATGAAACATTTATGATTTGCAATTATGCATGCAATACTTGTGCTTTCTAATTATGATGTGATGTATTGCAAATGATGTAAATCATGATGAGTGCTAAGTTACACACTTTGAGAAGAAATTGCTATATTGAAACATTAATGTAATTATGAATGGTGATATGAAATTATGCATGTAATACTTCAACCTATGATAACGATGCATGCAATGATAAAATATGCATGATGAAAAATTGTCTTGACATTCATAACTTGATTATTCATCCTTTGTCATGATTTTGAAATCGTTGTAAAAGGAAAAAGAACTACAAAACTGTATTCTTCCTTTCTTTTTGACAATGACAAAGGGGGAGATAGCTAGTTTGCACAAGTCAAGAAGATGCAAAAACTTGATTGCTAACTTGCTTATTTCAAGAAGCAAAAATTGTCTTCTTGAAAATCACTATCTTGAATATCTCAAGAAGCAAGACTTGCAACCTGCACATTACAATAGGAAGCAATAATCATGAGCCTACACAAGAAAGTTATCTTGCATTTGCTTTCGAAGTTTTTGCTAGCTTGTATATTGCGAAACTTGTATATCGTAAAAATTGCTAGCTTGTAGTCTAAAGAGAAGCGAAAAGTTGCTATCTCAAAAGAAGCATATGTGCTATCTTGCCTATCTCAAGAGGCAAAAATGCTAACTTGCACATCTAGCAAAACTTGACAAATTTGCATATTTCAAGAAGCAAGAGTTGCCTTCTTGAACATCTCTAATTTGCTAGCTTGCATATAGAACTTGCTATCTTGAACATCTCTAATTTTCATACCAAGTGCTATCTTGTATACTGTAAAACTTGCATATCTAAAACTTGATAGCTTGAATGTTCTAAGCATGATGTAACATTTGCTAAATTTTTTGGCTTCAAAACTGCATGATGATAAAACTTGATATTATGTTTTTCATGCAATGAGTTGAACCAATATCACAAACACTTGATTGTGGTACTTCTCCTTTTTGTTGATGACAAAGGGGGAGAAGTATGTTGATGACATGACATGTGATGCATAAGTTTATGCATATGTTCATGTTGACGTGTTGCAAGTATTCATGATGAATATTGCAATGACTTGAATTCAGTTTGAATTCAAGGTTCTATCAATATGGCATATTGATAGGGGGAGTTTGTTTAAACTCCGGGAGTTAAGTTTAACTCCGTCATCAAGTGGTTGTCATCATCAAAAAGGAGGAGATTGTTGAATCTCGTATTTTGATGATGAAACTACTTGATATATGTTTATGATTTAATCTGCGTTTTGAGTGACGCAGGATGCTTTGATCAGGATGAGACAATTAAAGCAGGAAAATCATGTTGTGCCGAAGGAACATGTGAGAAGATTGGACGTCGGGCCGGTGGATCGGTCGACGTATCGATAGAAGGCTTCGGGCTGTGGACTCGGGCATCGAGCCAAGAAGAGCAGGTATTGTACCAAGGATATCGGAGTTGCGGAGTCAACAGGCCGATTGGGCAATAGGCTGCAGGAAAGGACGATGCGCCGAAGAATCGGACGAAGCGTCGAGGGACCAATGACATGCCGGACAACTTGGTTAATTGCTTAGGATTAATTGTCTCGATCGAAGTTTTTATTTTTGTGTGTGCAGGATTAACTACGATGAAAGAAAGACAAGCAGCAGGAGTTGCGCCAGAGTCAAGTTCATGATCACATTGGGAGTTCGAGAGTTCGACGGAAGTTCGGATGGTCGTCGGAGGTTCTGCGAGAACAGATCCGAGAAGTCCAGAAGCTTTTCAAGCGAAGCTCGTCGGAACTTGCCAAGTGGATCGTCGCAAAGTCTAGAAGTTTGTCGGAAGTCCGCAGGAGCATCACCGAGGGTTCATCGGATGATCGACGGAAGTTCGTCGGAAACTCGCCGGAAGAAGCGATTGACGCACCGAAGCAAAGCTGCAGAAATTGTCTTAGATCTAATCGTAGTTAGCACGTTGATTAAGTTGGAAAATGGGAGGTGATCCCATTAACTTAATCTTGGGCCAATTGGGCCCGAATTCGGACTGGTTTGGGCCAAGTTTGGAGCCCAACCAGTGACCTGGAATAGTGCCAGGAGGTGCAACCGCCTAGGCCAGGAGGTGGCACCGCCTGGGCTAAGCCTCCCAGCGAGACTGGGCGGTGCAACCTCCCCAGCCGGGAGGTGGCACCGCCTGAGCTCAGTCTTCGAGCAAGACTGGGCGGTGCAACCTCCCTGACAGAGAGGTGGCACCTCCTGAGCTCAGTCTTCGAGCAAGACTGAGCGGTGCAACCTCCCTGACAGAGAGGTGGCACCACTTGAGCTCGGTCTTCGAGCTCTGCCAGGCGGTGCAACCTCTCCAGTCAGGAGGTGCAACCGCCTGATCCCGGAATTCCGGGATTTGATCGTTTTGAGCTCCAAATTTGAACTGGGTTGGGGCCTATAAATTCCCCACCCATTCAGCACTGAGACAGCATGAACTTACCCGAAATCTTGATCTTTTCAGTGGTTCTTAGAGCTCAAAACTGCTAGTTTTCCTCCTCCTTCTGTTCTTCAAGTTTGAGTTGTAAAGAGAGGAGAGAAAACATCTGTAAGGGTTGTCTCCTAAGCCCGTCAAAAGGAGTGAATCTGTAAGAGGGTAGTTGGCCTTCGCCTATTGAAGGAAGGCCTCTAGTTGACTTCGGTAACCTCATCGGTGGAGGAAGCCAAAAGTGGAGTAGGTCAAGACTGACCGAACCACTCTAAATCTCTGGTTTGCGTTTATTTTGAGCACTTTATCATTACTGCAAACCTCCTACATAGCTACTGCTCTCTGCGCTTTTACGAACGAGTTCTGTGTAGTTTACGTTCACGTCTTAATTCCATTTACAAACTGCAAACTGCTCTCTGCGCTTTTACGAACGAATTCTGTGCAGTTTACGTTTACGTCTTGATTCCATCTACAAACTGCAAACTGTCTCTCTGCGCTTTTACGAATGAGTTCTGTGCAGTTTACGTTTACGTCTTGATTTCACTTACAACTGCAAACTGTCTTCTGCGCCTTTTTTTACGGACAAGGTTCTGTGCAGTTTACGTTTACGTCTTGATTTCATTTACAACTGCAAACTGTCTTCTGCGCTTTTACGAACAAGGTTCTGTGCAGTTTACGTTTACGTCTTGATTTCATTTAGAACTGCAAACTGTCATCTACGTTTAGACGCAAAATGCGTTTAGACGCAAACTACGTTTAGACGTAAACTGCGCTTAGACGCAAACTGCGTTTAGATGCAAACTGCGTTTAGACGTAAACTGCGTTTAGACGTAAACTGCGCTTAGACGCAAACTGTGTTTAGACGCAAACTGCGCTTAGACGCAAACTGTGTTTAGACGCAAACTGTGTTTAGACGCAAACTGCGCTTAGACGCAATCTGCGCTTAGACGCAAACTGCACTTAGATACAAACTGGGAATCAGCTTGTGCATCATAATAGTTTCTATCGAACGAACGCAGCTTTCGGTTTTAATTGCTGTAAAATTTCCGCTGCACTAATTCACCCCCCCCCCCTCTTAGTGCTCTCGATCCTAACAACCGCCAGTCTGGGCGGTGGTACCACCCAGCACTACACCTCAAGCGGTGGTACTGCCAGACCTGGGCGGTGGTACCGCCCAGGACAGTGTCAGTCAAACTGACACTGGGCGGTGGTACTGCCCGTGCCCGGGTAACCCAGGATGAGATATTTTTAGGCTCCAAGTTTTAATCAACTTGAAGCCTATAAATACCCCTCTCATCCCTTGTTAAAGCATACAAGCACAGAAAGTTTAAAAGCAAAGAAACGTTGTAGAAATCCCTTGTGAGAATCCTCCTCAAGTTCTAAGTGTTAGAATTCTGTAAGAGGAGTGTGAGTGCTTGTAAGGGTTGTCTCCTAAACCCAATAAAAGGAGAAGAGGGGTGTAAGAAGAAAGTTAATTTTTGCCTAGTAAAGCAAGATTGTTAGTGGGTGCCGGTGGCCTCGACGGAAGAGGAATCGGAGGAGTGGACGTAGGTCACAATTGACCGAACCACTATAAACTCTCGTCTTCTCTGGTTTGCATTTTATTTCCTATTATTACCTTACTGCAAACCCCTTCAATAGCTTACTGCCTTCAATATATTTACGTACGCTTTCAAGTTAAGTTTCTAAAATCGATTTTACGTCGAAAATGATTTTTATCGTATGAGAGATTTGATGAAGTTGACGTTTTTATCCGCTGCACTAATTCACCCCCCCTCTTAGTGCCGACCCTGATCCTAACACACCAAGCACACCTTGCCAAGAGAAGTGCATTTAGTGTGAAACATATTTTTTCGCACCCAACTTTCATCATCGGCCACATAAGAAAATTGCAAGCTACGTTGCAATACAATAGACAAACCATGATCTGCATAAGTAACCTCTTCCTCATCTTCATCATATTTTGGTTTATCGTCGGCTTCATCTTCTTCTCCATCACTATGATCTTCAACCAAAGTTACAATCATCCTATTTGGATAATCTAAAGCAATATTACCCAAAACAATACCATTTGAAGCATTTTCAGCCACTTAGGATAGTAGAATTTGGTGTTTTTTTGTTGCCAGCAGATTCTTCACCCTTTTCTTGCACTTTTGATATCACCTTGCTTTGGACAGTAGGCTTGGAACTTTCTTATTTATATAGCCTTCTTTTGAACTGTATCGAGAACTTTTTTTCAAACTTATGTTGCTTTTCAACTTTTAAAGCCAATTTGCTCATATCATTTAAAGACCAATATGGCTGCAGTTGAACCACTTTAGCAATCTCATATTTCGTACCTCCTAAGTATCTTGCAATAGTTTGCTCTTCCGGTTCCACAAACTCTCCTTTTAACATCATATTATCAAAATAGGAGAATTGTAACTTTGGTTGAAGATCATAGTGATAGAGGAGAAGATGAAGCCGACGACGAACCAAAATATGATGAAGATGAGAAAGATGTTACTTATGCAAATCATGGTTTGTCTATTATATTGTAACGTAGCTTGCAAGTTTCTTATGTGGCCGATGATGAAATTTGGGTGCAAAAAAACTTGTTTCACACTAAATGCACTTCTCTTGGCAATGTGTGCTTGGTGATCATCGACAGCGGCAGTTTTGAGAATGTGATTTCTTTGGAGATGGTGCAGAAGCTGAAGTTTGACACAATCCCTCATCCACATCCATACCAATTATGTTGGTTGCAAAAAGGAAATGACATCAAGGTAACTAAAAGATGTTTAGTTTCATTTTCTATTGGCAAGTATTATAAAGACGAAGTGCGGTGTGATGTTGCTCCTATGGATACTTGTCATTTACAGTTGGGAAGACCATGGCATTATGATAAAAGGGTGTTGTATAATGGTTATAAACATACTTATTCTTTTAAAGTGAATGAAAAGAAGATTATCTTAGCTCCATTACAATCTTTCGAAATCAATCCACCAAAAAGGGAAGTTAATGCTTTTATGTCTTATGGTAAATGCAAATGTGAATTAGACAAGGGTGGTCATGTTTTGGCCCTAATGGTAGTAGAGGAAAACGAACAACATAAGGAGATACCATAAATCATGAAATCAATCCTAGAGGAATTTCAAGATGTTATACCGGAAGAAATTCCACATGGCTCTGATACCAAACTGATACCGGTATGATGCAGAATGAGGGGGGGGGGGGGTGTAGTAGAATAGAATTCGAAAAAAAATCGATAGTACAATTTGTCGAATAAAAAAGGAGCGAATTAACGAAACAACTTTGATAAAAACAAAAAGTAACTCACCACTAAGTTTAAAATCACAATGGGATATAGAAAGTTCACCACCCAACGAAAATTAAACAAGGATACAGAACTAGAAAATAAAAGACTCGCCACTCAAGGACACATCCAAGGGATACAGAGTTTATGGGAGCACTCCAAGAGAGCTTATGCCAAAATATCATCAGTTTCTCGAATTTTATAGTGTACTCCTCCACACTAAGATCTTTTTGCTTGAAATCATGGATTTTGAGAAAGATCTTTTGCCTATAATTGTGAGGTAAATATTTTCTCTTCAGCTCCCTTTTCGTTTTTTCCCATATCACGATTTTACTCTTCCCCTCACGTTCTCTTTGTTTCTTCATATTTTTCCACCAAAAAGATGCATTCCGTCTAAGTTTGAGGGCCACAAGTTTGACCTTCTTTTGTTCTAGAGGTTCATAAAAATCGAAAATTCTTTCTACTGCATTAAGTCAATCGATAAAGTCATCAACATTTATTTTACCTTCAAACTCTTGAATCTCCAATCTTGGGTTATATTTATTCTGCCACTCGTCTTGGACTATATTTCTTGTTCGACATCTTCTAGACTCCCTTGGGAGAGGAGGTATATCTTCATCAGAAGTATATTCATGGACATTATTTTCATGCTGGCTTTGTCTACTTTGAAGTTCTTCGATTATTTCATTCTTTTCTTGTAGACTACGCAGCAATCTTCGTAGCTACAGCCTCAATGTCTTAGCATCATCTTCATGGTCGCTATCTTCACCAACTATATCTTTTCCATTCCGCCTTACCATGATCTGTAGCCTTTAGCTTTGATATCGGTGTGATGCAGAATGAGGGGGTGTGTAGTAGAATAGAATTCGAAAATAAATCGATAGTACAATTTGTCGAATAAAAAAGGAGCGAACTAACAAAGCAACTTTGATAAAAACGAAAAGTAGCTCACCACCAAATTTAAAATCACAATGGGATATAGAAAGTTCACCACCCAACAAAAATTAAACAAGGATACAGAACTAGAAAATAAAAGACTCACCACTCAAGGACGCATCCAAGAGATACAGAGTTTATGGGAGCACTCCAAGAGAGCTTCTGCCAAAATATCATTAGTTTCTCGGGAGCACTCCAAGAGAGCTTATGCCAAAATATCATTAGTTTCTCGAATTCTGTAGTGTACTCTTCCACACTATGATCTTTTTTATTAAAATTATGGATTTTGAGAAAGATCTTTTGCGTATAATTATGAGGTAAATATTTTCTCTTCAACTCCCTTTTCAATTTTTTTCATGTCACGATTTTACTCTTCCCCTAACGTTCTCTTTGTTTCTTCATATTTTTCCACCAAAAAGATACATTTCGTCTAAGTTTGAGGGCCACAAGTTTGACCTTCTTTTGTTTTGGAGGTTCATAAAAATTGAAAATTCTTTCTACTGCATTAAGTCAATCGATAAAGTCATCAACATTTATTTTACCTTCAAACTCTTAAATCTCCAATCTTGGGTTATATTTATTCTACCACTCGTCTTGGACTATATTTCTTATCCGACATCTTCTCGACTCCCTTGGGAGAGGAGGTGTATCCTCATCAGAAGTATATTCATGGACATCATTTTCATGCTGATTTTGTCTACTTTGAAGTTCGTCGATTATTTCATTCTTTTCTTGTAGACTACGTAGCAATCTTCGTAGCTACAGCTTCAATATCTCAGCAGCATCTTCATGGTCGCTACCTTCACCAACTATATCTTTTCAATTCCGCCTTACCATGATCTCTAGCCTTTAGCTTTGATACCGGTGTAATGCAGAATGAGGGGGGGGGGGGGTGTAGTAGAATAGAATTCGAAAAAAAATCGATATACAATTTGTTGAATAGAAAAGGAGCGAACTAACAAAGCAACTTTGATAAAAACGAAAAGTAGCTCACCACCAAGTTTAAAAGCACAATGGGATATAGAAAGTTCACCACCCAACAGAAATTAAACAATGGTACAGAACTAAAAAATAAAAAACTCACCACTCAAGGACGCATCCAAGAGATACAGAGTTTATGGAAGCACTCCAAGAGAGCTTCTACCAAAATATCATCAGTTTCTAAAGTTCTTTCTAAGCCCTAAACACCAACATAAGTACTAGTGCATGAAACAACCCTTCATGCATAGGAAATTTTGAAATTAAGTTTTCACGGCTGCTAGCCAACTCCTTTAATGCATTCCTTGGTTATGAAGAAATTATTCATAGCTGCTAACCAACTCCTTTAATGCATTCCTTGGTCATGAAAAAAAACACCTTGAAACAACTTTAACTTTGTACAGGGAATATGCTGATGAGCTATCATATTTGAGTGGGCTGAGTTGAAGATTACGAGGCATCATTGTTGGCTGAAAAAAAATATCATATCATAATCAAGGTTCATATGATCAGATTGTACTAAATTAGACACTCCCGTGTCAGAAGAGGAAGCAAATGAGGCATCTCTTCCTCCTTCGTAGTCGTCAATAACGCAAATGCCTCACTTGTCTCTTCTTCCTCCTCTGACGGCAATGTAGATGCAAAGCAATATCGAAGGAGAAAGAGGAGCTAGAGCGATGCGACACCGACGCAAATGCTTCACCTCCCTCCTTTTCCTCCTCCGGTGTCGCTGTAGATGCCTCACTGCTCTGTCACCTCTTTCTCCTCGTCGTCGATGTTCGAATTGACATCAACAAGGCTAACCATCGTGTCGTTCTCATTAACCACCACCAGAATAGCCACCGACAACAATACCATCCACCACCATCATTAAAATTATTTTTTTTTCTCATTGTTTTCGTGTCATTCATGCATGTGTTATTATATGTTGTATTTTTCATCGATTTTACCGATGATATTAGGATAAATAGGATTAGATATTTTACTTTTATAACCATAAAGATTTCAATATACATTTTTTAAATTTAGAGATTGAGATATTTAAGAGAACTAATTATATGAGATAAATTTTTAAAAGAAAATATTCTGATATCCTACTCAATCAATATAAATTTTAAAAGATAATATTCTGATATCCTGAGGATCATAAAAAGATAATTCTCTAGATATGCATTCATCTCTAAACTATTCAAAATAGACTAATTAGACTAATTTCCTTATATTTTTCATTGATATAAACATTGAAGAAGCCTTATCAAATATATCCTAACATAATTTTGCACCAAAGTCTAGACACAAAGGAATAATAAAGTCTACAGAATAATAAATTCAAGCATTCTCGATGGACATTCAATTTTCAGAAACGACAATATGCAACAATATTAGAGAAAGAGGTTAGGTTGTACAACGTTTGCTCCAATGACACTGCTCCAATGACACTAACAAATTGTGCCATATATTATTTCTAAAGTCCAATGTTCTGAAGCACAAAAGTAGTCTGGATTATCCAATGATACAAATGAAATGAAGACACCAATTTAAACTTTAGAAAGACAAAACCTTCACATTAAGCCACATCTAAAAAGGATTTTTATTTGAATTATTCTTTTCTGTAGCTGATAAGAAACACCTCTCTCAACACAAAAAGAAGCTTAAGCAGACATCAAATCTTCCAATATTAGAACTGTGCAGTAATGACAGTACAAAGAACCTTAAGACTGAAGTAGAACACTCTGGATCTAACTTAGACAAAGATAGTTTAGTCATATGACACTGAAAGCTCTCATTCATCAACCATTTTGGTAAGCTTAAAAACGGAGTCAATCTAAAACACAGACAACTCAAGGATGCTACAACTCAATAAAGAACTGGACAATTGCAGCATTGATGATAGCAATCATTTCTGCAGCATCTCCATGTAGCAAACCAGAAAAGGATTGGACGGGCGCTATCAAAGTCTAATGGCATCGGACCAGACAACAAAGATGAAAATATGTATTAATGAAGCAAAAGGTTGAAAGGAGTGAATAGAGTCCATATTCCATAATCGTATTCCTAATGCACCAAGCAATCTCATCCCTCTGCTGACGAAGCCGAGCAAGTTAGTCAAATATTAGAAGCTCTGGTAAAGGCAAACCGCCAGGTCCAAAGCACTACCAAATGTCCGACCAACTGCTCCTGTCAAAATAGACAAGCATCTGTCAGTTCATAAATATATTCAGCTCCATCTAGAACAATGTCATTAATGAACAAGCCATCAGGGCTAATTTTAACTCAACAGGGTTGAGAACTCCAGCTGCACCCAGGTTTAATTATATTCACTATCTCAGACTCATCCATAGTTTGGAAAAAAATCCTAAAAGAGGATGAAAGAGAAGCAACAAGTATGTTGAATTCTTTCAGGTGACAGAATAATTTCATCAAACATTTTTTATATGGTTTCTTTTCCATTTGTGCTCGTTGACTCACTCTTGCACTGCATAACACAAGCCCAAAGTTGGTCTAACCATATGTCAACACCCATGTCATGGATCAGTGGCACTTTCAAAACCTTTTTGGCAAGGTACGTTGTTACATGTGCCAGCATTGCCAACCAGTATGACTATCCAAAATCCTAAAGAAAACTGATTACCACTTTGGCTTGCACTCAATCTGTTACATTCATAAAATGGATTAATTTCCCAAGTAAAACTATTGACATATGAGAATACCAAGTTATAGTTACATTGAAACTTCATTTATTTCAAAATTGAAGCTCTAGCACATGAATATGAGTGTTCTATTCGTCAACCACAGCAAACAGCAAAACTGCTGTCAAATTAGTCCAGAATGATGCTTTGTACAATAAGAAATGGGAACTTACAAATAAGTGCAAGTTAGCCAATTTGTATTTCTCATCTTCACAGCCACAAGCAACCTGACAACCACACAAGCAATCTCAAATAAGTGAACTATCAAGTTCAGATTCACAGATGCTGTTCATTAATGTTTATTAACAGCAAGTCCAATAACTGGTTACAATATTCCATCTCCTTGAAATGATGATTAATCTTCAGTTTTATAAGTATGACCAATTTCCTTGTTAAAGCAAGGACTCTTATTGCTACCAGCGACGAATCAATAAATGTTTCCCTGAAAATTTTTCAATTAACATGACCATTGCCAAGAATTCTGGAGACAAATCTCTCAGGCCTTCTTAATTAACCATTCAGGTCATGTAATTCTTTTCTTGTTCATACTTCACAAATTAAAATGAATACCACAATGCCATTACCTAGCATCCCTCTGATATCATCTTATAAACAAAGTAAAAGCTTGATGGACACAATTGGCTGAATCCCATGAAACCATTCCATAGAAGTTCACTGATACCTTCTTTCTATTAACTTCGATCTTTGAATGATCCAAATCAATTCTGGCTCTATTGAAACAAAAGATTTTTTTTAATGTGGAAAATATCCATATCAATAATTATGATCTTACATATGGATAATTTCTTACCATCTTGAACATTCGCAACAAAATATTTTCTTTTTGTGTTGGTAAAAAAACATTTTTTTGAAGAGAGGGAGTATTTCACTAATCAAGTCACAGGTATCTGACAAAAACACTTGCCTGCCGGTTTAAGTTCTTGCGTGAATGAAATATTGTCTCATCATCTCCAACAGAATCCTTAAGCCCTTGATAAATGCACCAACAGCTATAACCAGTAGCACCATACTGTTATCACAGTGTTGCAGACCAAAAATCTTCTTGTGGATGTAAAGAACCAGCCAATTGAGTGACTCAGCTGAGTAAACCTACCTTACTTTGGATATGGGTAAGATATGGGTAAATGGGAGAAGGTTGTGAAGTGACTTTGACATCCACACACCCACTCAGATGAATGAAGGACCAACCTGGGTTTCAATAAGCATTTGCAGGTTATGGAGTACCCATCAAGGGTGCTAGTGCATACATACCCTAGGATGATCATAATCAGCTGCACCATACATCTTGGCACTGTGGAATGTGTAACCTGCCTGCCATCCAAGTCAACCACTTCATGTCCCATAATTCCTAGTGCCTAACAGAATATATCAGCAAGGACAACTATTTTTCTTTCAAAGCTCCCAAATCTGCACAAAAAGGAATTCTAAAATTTATCATCAGGCACAAAACCTCTCTGTAGCATTTCATCATGGAGACGAAATGCCTCTTTCAAGTTGTCAACTGCAACATGACCATTTATCAAGGTTGTATATGTAGATCCATCAGGTTGGACTCCTCTGCTGACCATTCTTTTAAATACAGAATCAGCCTCTTGCATCTCCCCTTGTTCACAAAATGCACTCAAAATTACATTATATGAGATAACATCAGGTGGCACCCCTTTGTTCTCCATCTTATTGATCAAATGAAGAGCCTTATGCATCTTCTCTTCTTTGACAAATCCATAAATGAGAGTGTTGTACGTAATTATATCAGGAATGACACTATCATCAATCATCTTTTCTAAGAACTTTTCAGCTTTTTTTGCATCGCCAGACCGGCAATAACCTTTAATAATCGAATTATATGTCACAACATTAGGTGCAATTCTATTTTCTACCATTTCATCCAGGAACCTAAAGGCTTCTTCCACCTGTCCTTTACTACAGTGGTTGTCTATTAAAATGCTGTAGGTAATGTGATTAGGAAGCATTCCCCTTCGACACGTGTCGTCCCACAACTCATTTACTCTTTCCATATTCCCTTCTTTGCAACAACCATCAATCAAACTATTGTAAGTAACAATGTCTGGTTTCAAATTGCTTTCTAGCATTTTATCAAACAGTCTTAAAGCTTTCTCCACTAAACCACCCTTACAGTATCCATCAATGAGAGTAGTGAAAGTGCAAAAGTCAGGGGAAATTCCTCTTTCTACCATCTCATGAAAAAGTTTATCAGCATCCGACAACCTTTGTTCTTTACATATGCCATTCAAGATTGTATTGTAGGTGACAATATCTGGCAAACAACCATGATCTACCATCTCATCACGCATCTTCAGAGCTTCCGTTATCAAACCAATCCGACAAAATCCACTGATAAGCATAGTGTAGATGACATTGTCTGGAACCAAGCCAATGGTCTTCATGTCCCCAAAATATGCAAGTGCTCGATACATATCACCTTTCTTCGAAAACAAGTCTATCACAGAGCTAAAGCTTACTATATCAGGAACAAGTCCACTACCGACCATCTTATCATAAATCCTCATGGCTTCGCTTGTGTTACCAATCTTACAAAACCCACTGAGAAAAATGTTGAATGTAGAAGCATTCGGCACCAAACCAGCATCCAACATTTCCCCCAGCAATTCTTTTGCTTTGTCATATAGACCATTCTTGCAAAACCCATTCAGAACAGCATTATAAGTCACGACATCAGGCTTTAGTCCATTGTCGCCCATCGATTTCAGCAATTGCAATGATTCTTCCAAATGCCCAGCGCGACAGTGTGCATCAATTAAAGTATTATGCGTTACAACATCAGGAAAAATCCCTCTTTTTGCCATCTCCAACAAGAACGAATTTACCTGGTCAAACCTTCTATCCTTGCAGAAGGCATTCACCATGATGTTCAAAGTGTAGATATTCGGATGGACCCCCATTTCGACGATCTCACCATAGATGTCCCTCGCCATGTCGACCCAATCCATCCGGACCAATCCAGCAAGGAGCAAATTGCAGGCGTTGACGGAGACAAAGAGGCCCCGGGCCTTCAACAAGCGGAACGCCTCCGCTGCCTCCCTCGGCTTCCTCGCCTGCACGTAGGTGCGGATCAAGAGGTCGAACACGGCCGAGCCGGGGCCCTCGCAGCGGTCGTAGCTGGTGGCCAGCGCAGCGACGACCTCCGCACGGGAGGCACTACGCCGGCGGACCAGCCGGAGGACGAGGGCCTGGGCCTCGGCGATGCGGCGATTGTGGACGAAGTAGTGGATCATGGTGCCGAGGGTCTCGGCGGGAAGCCTGAGGCCGGGCTCGCGACGAAGCCGGCGGAGCTGAAGCGAGAGAGGAGGCTCCAGGAGCGAAGGTGCGGGCGGAGGCCGTTCGGGAGATGTTCGCAGGCGAGCCGGGCTCGGACAAGGGCTCGCGCAGATGGAGCAGTAGAGGCGGGACATGAAGGTGGGCGGAGGGGGGCGGCGACATGGCGAAGCGGGGGCCGGCTGCGTAATTGGTGGTGAGGAAGAGAAGAGGGAGGATAGACGCGTCGGAGTGGAGGAGGTGGCGGTAGTGACGGCTTTGATTTGGATCGAGGGCTTCATGAGAGGAGAGAGAGGGTAACAAGCGTCTCGTCTTGTGCGTCAACCTGAGACCTATATATGGGCTTAAGCCCGGCTATCCTTATGGGCTTGCAATGGCTACCCTATATAATGGACTGGCTTTCTTTCGATACTTGGACTAGATTCCGGTTGGGTCACGACAACCAAGTTGAGTGCAACAAGCTTCAATTATCACGTCCCCAGATCCATTCGTTCTTATCTCGAACCAAACTCACCTGTCATTAACGATTAAAGATTAATGAATTATTACTTTTATCAAGAATATTAGCCAATGATTCACAGAAACTGTTTATATGATTGCAAGGATAAGACTATACACAAAAGTGTAAAAGATTTTTCACATCATATCATGAACATGATAATACAAAAACATTGCCAAAGACAAACAATTGAATCGTATACAGAATAATTGTGTTGAGCAAATTTGTTTCCTTTTTTTCACATAAAGTCTTATTTTATGATATTACAGCAGGAGTCATCTCCTGATCCCATAGTGCATCTTGATCACTAATATACATTGTCTCATTAAAGCTATCAAAGATGATTTCCTAAACCAACAACATCAAGTTTATATCTTTAAAGAAAAAGTGAAGGATCATGTCTGCATCTTCCGTCATGAAGTCGCGAAAACCTGGCAAGTCAGTAAGAGAGCAAATTGTTGAGAAACGTGAGGTGAAATAAGTTGGAAGAACAAGAGTGGATGGGAGAAGGCTCACCAGCATTAGACCAAGAAAATTCATATTTTACTACCAGGGAGTTTTGCCTGTAGGGGAAGAATCATGCCTTTCCATCTTCTCCATGAGAGGTCCCATGTCATGAACAAATTTTACAGACTGAGAGAGTCGATTTAGAAGGTTAAACAGTGCGATGACTTCATTTCGTTGCAGCTGCAGCTAAATTTCCAATAAGCTGACATCAGAACACATTAGGAAAGTACCTTGATATCTATCTTCAGATACTTCTGAACATTTCATAAGGTAAAGAGAGAAAGACATATCAGGGAAAAAAATAGTTAAAAAAGAATTGTTTTGAGTGAATATAAGGATTATTTCTTAAAGTTCAATTTACCATTTTGTTTTCGATTTATTTTCTATAGATTGACTCTTCCAAGGCTCATACTATGGAAGCCACATATGCTGACCCACGCTTTTCCAAGTTTAAGCTTCCGCCATGACTACTAGTATCAAATAATCAGACAATAGTAGTATGACTAGCTTCTCTCATGAAAAGATTCAAGAACCTAAAAGAATATATCTCAACTGTCAAGTTGCCAAACACAATAGTATAGGTTACCTTTAAAGAGATATAATTCATGTTTTTCAAGATGTTTAAACATATGCTTTAGAAATAAGAAGGCCGAAAGATAAAGAATAAACCAGTCATCACATAAGTCAATAGCAACCACGAGTAAGATCTAAAAATCATAAATATTAAATATAGATTCAACCACTGAGAGGATGCAGAAGATAATTCTTTTAGTTCAAGAAGAAAACAAACATATAAGCAAACAAACAGGAGAAAGAAATGTCATGGAGTCGAAGCTTCTAGAAAACCTTATATATATACACACAGACAAACAAATTAGATAAGTAAAAGTTGGCGAATAAAGGAAAGTAGCATACTGTCTTGTTTACATTGTTTTTGCCATCAACAAAGAATAGAACTTTCAAAGCTGTTGCTAGACCATTGACTTGAAGTTTTCCCCACAATCGGCATTTCTCACATCCCACACAGTTCATGATTGCACTGCAACACAAAATAATTTGTTTAATTTAACAAGCAAGTCCTCATGGTTAACATGTCAAATTTGCAATGCAAACCTGATGTTTCTGAATTGGTTCTGAATCTGCTGCAGAAGATCAGGCCCATTTTGACCTTGCCAGATATTGACTTCATCAAAAGGTACCCGACAAGCAGATAGAAGTTTGTTATTGTAGAGTAGCTGTCTCACCAATGACTGAGTTTTCAAATCTTCCACATGATTGCCAGTGTTGTATTCAGCTTGTTCCAAGTAATCTGCAGCCTGAAGCATCATAAACACATGAACTAATCTCTCTAAATATGGATCATTTAATTCCGATATTGCAGCAAAATGAGATTGACTTACCTTTGTCACTGCCCGCAGAACAAAGAGAAATATAAAATACAAATTTCTGACCCGATCTGGGTGTTTCCATACTCGATCATAAAGCATCTGAACATTTTGCCCCCACTGGGTTCATTCAGAAGAATGAACATTAGAGATTCATGGCTAATAAAAAGCATATTAAGAAAAATGGTTTTCTTTTCTAGCTAACTTATCGTGAAAGGAAGTGTACACAAAGATACCAAATTGGCAGATGAATCAAGGAGATACTCAGATGCTATGTGAACTGAAATTGAAGAATGCAACCCAGAGATTAATTTGTACATCACTTTCTTCTCATTGCACCATTCTTCAGAAGGATCTGGAAAAGAAAATTTTTGAGATAAAAAATATAGTACTAGCTAAAACTTATTTCAGTATGTAAACATTTTAACCAAAACTGAGCAATGCAACAAATTAGTTGATGAAAAATATGCATTCTCATGTTATATACAGAGAATTATCTAATTCATGAGAGTTTCTTCAGAAGCTTAAAATTTTTATAGAAGTTGAGGAATTCCCTAATTCAAGCAATTATTAAAGTTGAGTATGTACAGAAAAATAATGAAAAAAGGACTCGTAACTAATATCAGACAGAACATGATAAGTTCTACTTTATCTCGGTGTTAGCAAAATAAGATAACATTACAAAAATGCCAGGATACGGAGAAAAAAAGAGGACAGATGACTAACATTGTGGACAATTTTCCTTGTAAACAGCAGTCCATATCCTTTGAGCTGATGGACCTGCATAACCAGGGTATCTCTCAGGGTTCAGCTGGAGATTCACATATGTCATAGCTGCTGCAGAAAAATGCAATGCACCAACCAGATTCAAGTTCACAAAGTCAAATACCATGGAGGAGAACAACAACATCTAAAACAAAATGAAGTTAAGAGTAAACCAGAGCTGGTGGGTACCATCATCAGTTTCATCATCATATGTCCAAGGATTGTCAATCTGGATCCATCCTTTGAAAATTGTATCATCAAGGGTCCTATCCACAGCAGCCTGTGGTTTTCCCTCCTGACAAATCACATCGTCAGCAGAAAACAATCTGGATGATTTCTTAAAGGGCTCTGGAAACTCACTTTCTGGACACTCGCATACAGTACAATCCCGGAGATAGCACATCCCATCATCAGGCCAGAATGGGCAATCACACCACAATTTAACCTATCAAACCACCAATAAAACAACTTATTGAAGAAACAAGATTCAAGTTGCAAAACTCGAAGATATCGAAGTAGGGCATAACAACATTTTCCTCGGAAAAAAAGTACAGATGTAGAAAGTGATCAAAGAAAGATACCAGAAATATGAGGTCAAAGCTCGTCTACCAAATTAGACATCAGCAGTTTTGGTTGAAAAAAGGTTTCCTATTATGCTCAGATCTAAGTGCAAAAATAGGAATCCATTTTGTTCATTCAAATAGCCAAAGAAGTTAATTACAACATCTAACAAGCAAAATGAAATCAAATGTGCATTTTATACTAATTAGCTACATAAGTTTTCTTATAAATTTTGGTATAAGAAAATGGAGATACAAAATGTTGTCAAATTACTGCAAAATTGAGTATATCTGCCACAAATTAGTTCCGTACCAAAGTATACCAGTGTTCTTTAGGCAATGTATGCAAAGGAAGAAGATTATAGAAATCCCAAGTTGCATAGGAAACCTATAAAAGCACAATGCACCATTTTAACGAAATTTATCAACAGAGATAACTGAACTATATTGATGCATCTAAGGACCAGTTAGTGATATCCTTCCAATGCGGGGTTAGATGTGTCACGCAATTCCAATAAACAGTAGGTTTACCCACAAAATCAGCCTCCAATCCGTAACTACATCAGATATCCATCAATAATATCCAGGATAAGGCAGAAAAAGAAACAGAAGGATTATACAACAGTTAGGAATTCTGTGGAATATGCCTAATACAAGCCTAGTAACACTATGAGAAAGGTGAAAGCAGGGTCTGCCGTACCGAACTGTACCACCCGGTACGGGCGGTACGTACCGGTCTGAAAGGTTGTCGGTACACGGACCGCCTGTTACCGGTCCGAGTGCACTGTTACACTGTAGCAGTGCTACAGTACTCGGCACACCTGGATGTACCGCTCGGTATACCGTACCGTACTAGTACCGAGCCCAGGTCGAAATACCGGTACGATACGGTATTGCGAACCTTGGGTGAAAGCATGACTAAATAAAGCAAGTGGATAACAAGTATAGGAAAGCATGAAAGAAGGATGAAAGACAATTGTCTCATGAATACTATAGAGCTGTGTCGACTGGTGCTTGGCAACATCCATTTAAAGCTAATGCTTATAAGGTAGCTACAAGTCAAATTGTTGCAACCAAGGTCCGCTATACCGTATCGTACCGGAGTTTCGACCCGGGCTCTGTACGGTACGGTACGGGTGTACCGACCGGTATACCGAGGTGTACCGAGCGGTACACCCGATTTTACCGATTTATCCCTCCAAAATACCTGAAAATTAGAAAAAAAAGTTAGGATAGGGTTTTCAAGTTACAAATAAATATAGTAATAGTATAAGTTTAGCAAAATCAATGTAAATTAGGTAAAAATAGTATCACATATCTTTTTCAGGCTTTGAGGTAGTCTTGTTCGAGGTTCGTATTTCAGCCCGTTATAGATTGAAATATCTACAGAAAAATCAGTTGAATTGTTAGACTATTTTGTTACAATATAAACTCTAAAATTCAAATAAAATAAATTATCACATATCTAGATATATCTGATTGTTGTTCTACCACCAAAACGAACGACGGGCTTCCACGGGTGGTGGATCGGGGTCCTCGATCCGATACATATCAATATGATACGTTTGTTGGACCCAATCATGAAATTGATCTCATGACATAGTATATTGATACACCGTGTGCCATTGATGCATCAATGTGGTGCTGATCGTAGACTGATCGTCATGAATCATATTTGTCCGAGGCAGCTCTTGAGGCATATATTGGTGCTGTTCTGTATAATGTTGTTGCTCAGAGAAGGATGACCAACTATCACCATATTGTTGTTGCCCGTATGATTCTCCATAATACGATGAGCCTCTTTTTGTGTCTATATCATGTATGCTCTATCGTATTTGTTCATATTCATCCACTGCCTTCCCCTTCCGCGCATAAACTTGACCAGTACCTTATCGAGTTCCATGATCTGAATCTTGAGTGACATGTGTAAAATATTGCTCCTCAGTCCATTCACTACTCTCAAGTTGTGTAGACGAGACCAACGACTGCCCGGCATCACCGCCATCATCTGTCGAGGCACTGCTGTCCGTGTTGCTGTCATGTCTCTGGACCGAGCGAGAAAGAGAATGTGATTGTGAAGGTGTCTCGTCGACCAACCCGATTCTTTCCAACGATACAACTGATGCTACTGATGCTACTGCCTTCCCCTTTGCCTTTGCACGTTGGGGGGATGAGTGTGACCGTTGGGTGTCGGTAGTTCCTCGAGCAGTTTGACTCCTACCATGTTGTAATCGAGGGAGATTTTCCACCCGTTGGGGTTGTGCTTCTTCTTCTTCTATTGCCTCGGTGATAAAACGTGAAGGACACTGAGGATCTCCCGCCTCATCAAGTAGAAGATCCTCTTGGTTCTCTGCTGCTTCAATCCAATCTAACATTGGCTCTGAATCTTCGTTGTAGAATTGGAGGTCAATGGGATCAATATCTGATTCCTCTGGCTCCTTATCCAACTCAGCACATCGTAATTTTAACCGCATGTTATAATGGACATATACTAGTTTCTCTAACCGTCTGTAGGAGAGTTTGTTGCGGACCTTCGTATGAATCAATGCAAACGTTGACCAATTACGTTCGCAACCACTAGATGTTGCTGTTTGTGAAAGTACACGAATGGCAACCTTCCTTAAATGTGGTGCATCGCCTCTAAATTGTAGCCACCACTCGACTGCAAAAAGATATAAATAAGATTTTATTAGCATAACAAATAATTAACATTAAATATAATTGATAATCAATATGCATAACTTTTCCTTACCAGGATCCATAGTGTAACGACACGATACAGCTACAACGTTGGAGAATGAACCAACTGTTTCTCGAAATAATCGACCCTCCATAAGAGCATCGGCTGCCTCGGTAGTGTTTGGCAAGAACCGATATATAACATTTTGTAGTGTCGTTAGGAAATTATTTTGCGTTCCGAGAGCATATCGATATTGAATTGCCGGGTTTAGATAATACGCTGCAAAACATAATTTTGTTAGTATGATTTTTTATTATCTAAATAATAATAAATTAAATTATTCTGAATATGAATTTACCTGCATTATGGATATCTTGATCCATATGAACTTCGGTCCAATGATCAATGATTCGTACGTATTGGTCGGCCTTAAAATCATCTTTGAATGCTTTCCTAACCTCCTCTCTTGCTGAAATCAGCATATATTTAAGATACGGCATCTGTGGACGCTTGTCCATATCGACCTTACGGAGGACAATATAAAGTGGTTCCACACCTTTAATGATTTCTGCTATAGTCTCTCAAAATCTAGAGGAAAGAATGGCTTTTTCTGTCTTCTTTCCATCGCTCAATTTCGAATATCTTGATTCAGACCACTCTTGTGAGTTAGTCATTACCTTCAAGCCATGCCTTTTTTGCTGTAATGACTTTAATGTAATAAAATTGGTAGCAAACCGAGTAATTCCAGGTCGAAGTATCTCACCGTTTACATACTTTTGCATTAATGCGTGGACCCAATGATGATTATATATAAACTTTGTAATTGATTGTGCTCGAGCTACGCAATTCTTGACCGAATTCAACTCACCAATATCCTTCAGCATTAGATCTATGCAATGAGCTGCACATGGAGTCCAAAACAAAGTTTTTCTTTTTTCTATCAATTGCAAATCAGTCTTTTTGAAATTCGCTCCATTGTCGATTATTATTTGGACAACATACTGTGGTCTAATCTCCTCTACCATAGTATCCATCAAGCTCTCAATATATTTTGCATCTTGGATCTTTTCAGTAGCATTAACGGACTTATGAAATACCACTTTTCTATTGCAATAAACAAGAAAGTTGATGATACTCATTCTTGTTGGTCCTGTCCAACTGTCACATATCAATGTCACCCCATATTCGTCTCATTGCCTCTTGAAGGATTTGATCCAATCCTTTAGTTCTGCCACTTCCTCATCTAAGTACACGTCGTAAATCTCCTTCGGTGTTGGAGGTTGGATCCCCGTGCCAGACTTTTGAATAGAAGAGATCATGCTCTGATAATATGGACCTTGGGCTGTGTTGGCTGGAATCCTATTAAAGTTGAACCATTTTGAGATTGCCTTCCCAATATCCCGTTTTTTTTATTTTGTGTATGCATCGTCAATCCGTGTCTGTTTCGCTGTTTGTGGGGGATAGGCTTGCGGATCAATATCAACAATATCTGGTGCGGACCTCCTGCCAAGGCCTCTTATAAAACCACGGAGTCCACCATACCTCATGCTACTAGTTCGGCCTAACTGAGAAGGAGCAGTTGGTTGCCTCATGCTGGTTGACCTCTGGATTCCACTACTACTGCCATGCTCCAATTGTGAGTCAGGTCGTCGATGCCTCATTGCTTCATCGACCGTATGCTGATGCTCCAATGATGCACGAATCCCAACTATGAGATCCGGGTCGACTTCATCGCCGCAACCCTCATACCGATCATAAACTGGTACCTTTGGTGCCATGATCCTATCAAATTTAAATCAAATAAACTATAAAGTATAAACATATTAATTTGACCAAATATCGATCATAAATTACTAATCGCAACATTAAGTATTTTTATTAAATCATAACTAATCATATTTTATCATCATAAATATGTTACATGCATAAAAGAAGTATTAAAATAATTAGATACTCTAATTATGCGATTAATATAGTTAATTTTTCACTAATTGCTTCTCTTTCAACACTATAAACATAATAAACACCCTAATAGGTATTAAAGATATTGGATTGACATAAAATCGAACAAATTTTGATTAAATCATCATTAAAATGACTATTCGCAATATTTAATAACTTTAATAAAACATAATTAAACTTATTTTATCATAATATATATGTTAAACACATAAAAGAAATATTAAATATGTAATTTTAATTCAATATGATTCAAATTATGATAAAATCATCATTTATCTACACTAATTATACGATTAATATAGCTAATTTTTCATAAATTACTTTTCTTACACTACTATAAGCATGATAAATACCCTAATAGGTATTAAAGACATTGAATTGATATAAAATCGAACAAATTTCGATTAAATCATCATTAAAATGACTAATCGTAGCATTAAATAACTTTAATAAAACTTAATTAAACTTATTTTACTATCATAAATATTATTCATAAATATTATTCATGATGAAACACACTAATCATAATCTTAAATATCTTAATTACTCTCTAATTAAATAAAACGAATACATACCTCTTGATTAGAAAGTTCTTCCTCTTAATCTTCCCAAATTAGTCTCGATTGAATTTACAAATCGTTGTTTTATAGAGTTTAGGAGAGAAAAAGAAAGTTTAAAAGAGTATAATGAAATAGGGGAGAGAAGAATGGTTTAAATAGGAGGAGAAAAAGCTCCAACGGTTAAATTGACCGTTGGAACACTGTAGCACTGCAACAGTGCGGTAACGATCGATTTCGACCGTTATCGAGTGGTGTCGGATGGTAACGGTCGAAATCGACCGTTACCGAGTGGTACCGGGCGGTACCGAGTGGTGCCGGACGGTAACGGTCGAAATTTCGACTATTACCGCCCGATTTTGCCCCGTATCGCCCGATACGGGGGTTTTTGCTGCGTACCGCCCGGTACGGGCGGTACGCTTCGGTATGGCATACCATGGTTGCAACCTTGACAACAATACATTGAAGAAAAAAAATTCTTTGAATGCCAAGAGAGATAAGTTTAATTCAATGATTTAAAAAGCACTAGGTGCTAAAAAACGCTAAGATCCAAAAACGCCCGAGGCGCTAGGCGCTCGCCCGAGCGAAGCGAAACGCTAAAATATTAAAATATATAATATAATTAATAAATATAATTATTTAATAGTATTAAAATTAAAATAATATATTATTAATCTAATAAATATAAATACTATTATTAGTATACTGTTAACAGTATACAAAAGGAGAAGAAGAAAAAGGAGTGTAAGGGGGTACTAATTGAGAAAAGAGGAAGCGGTAGCGGCAGCGAGAGCGGGAGTGTAAGGAGGCAGCTGTCACGGACTTAGTTGGTTTTGCCTAAGTCGTGCGGCACTCTTGCGTATCCGTCCGCATAGGTCAGCCTCCCCGAAGCCTTCCATGGTCCCTTAGGACCTACAAAAGAGAAAACGGGTTAGAGAGAACGCCTCACTCGGGATCCACAAGCAAACATTCCAGAAAACACTTCATAGACAATGCAAATTATAAACAGACTTTACAAGCTCTGAATAGTTGCACAACAAAGGGTCAAAATGGTCCACTACAGACCGAAAATCTCTCACAAGTGTCAACATGACACAACCTTTATTTACAAGCCTAAAGCGGCCACCAAACCCAACTAAAATGGGACTATTAAGCCTTCGATCGTCCCTCTACATGTTGTGTAAAGAATGAACATACCAAAAGACACGGACATACATAAGCATTACATCAAACATCCTATTTAGAAGTTTGTCCGTGACATTCTCCCCCACTTATTCCTTCGACGTCCTCATCGAAGCCTTTGCCGACACTGCAACTCCTTACCTTTGTTGAGTCTTCAATCTTCTGCTCCAACTGCAATGCGCCTCCTGGCTCCCAACTGCTCTCCGCTGCTATTTTTGAGTAGTCCAACCTTTGATCCGTCATGCTGCTTCAACTCGCCAATGACTCTGACTCTAGTGTGGGGTTGGCTGAGTTGTGTTGATCCCTGTTGGTTCCTGCGGATCCTCCAGATGAAGGAAAAGACCATCCTTACTATGCGTCAGTCTCTCAAATGCCTCATGCTGCTTGAATTGGGTGGATGTTTGTTAGAGCTTTAACGAGCATTGTCTCGCAAACTTCTGAAGTTTTGGGTCCTTCCTCCACAAAATTTGCCCATTGACTCTTCTTTCACTTAGTTGTCACTTCCAAGTAGGTTCGCATCACTTCCGCTTTCGATTAGCATTTCGTTGGGAAATGAAGCGGACAATCTACTCTCAGTAGCACTGATCATCGTTGGTGAGGATTTGACCACTATTGCCTTCCATTATCTTCGAAGGGTCTTTGAACCTGTGCAGAGCTCCTTTGCTAGATAGATAAGAGAATTGGGGTACTCGGTTTCACCCATTCTCTTCAGAGTTGAGAAGGCAAAGGTAACCCAACTTCGCTTGCCTCCTCGAGGTTATACTCCATGCATCGAGTTGGTTACTGGCCTTCGTTTGCTCTTTGCTCACACTTCTGAAGCACTTGAAGTGTTTGCACTCCTTACGTTGAGTTAGTTACTGTGATTCACCTTCTCAATGCCATCGAACTTCTGGAATGCAGGAAGTTTTCACCCCAACTTGGAGTAATTCTCTAATAGATTTGGTCGCCTCTAGGATTGTACCGTCTTCTCCATCAACCTTGCCGCCTACTCCACTGAGTAGCAAAGGTACAGCACCACGTACTGCCTGCTTCGTTCCTTGGTCGTGCACTCTTGCATGACCAGAAGTCCTTCACTTTCGGCTATCTTGATGAGAAGCTCGTTGACACCGGTCTTACGAAGTTCCTTGGCTTCTGCCCTTCAGCCTTGTCTCGGTACTTGGAGTTTGCCTCTGCATGCTCCACCTTCTCGGCCCCTTTCACGATCAAGCGTTCTCCCTCCATGAGAGCAAGGGATCAATGACTTTCACGGAAGTCCCGCCTTTGCGGTACCATGGCGTTGCCATGCCCATGACCCTACTATCCGTCGCCTCACATCTGCATCCCTTTTCTTCACGATCAGTAGATATGTCTCTGTGGCACTCCTCCGAGTCCACCTCCATTCTAACTGATGCTTGATTTTGGGTAGCTAAATCCCTCTGAACTCGTCGTCGCTTCCTCGCTCCTTTCGACCCCCTGCTTCAACACCTCTGTGTTCTCCAAGCAACTCCCTTTGGTCGATGGAAAGACAGACTGCAACTCCCATGCATGGCCTCTGCCATCACGTTGTAGGATTTACACTGATTCTGTTCTCTTTAGCTTCCTTGGTAGTAACATTCGCTTACTCGACCTTGTCCTCTGACTTGCCGGGCTCTCTTAAGCGAATATGGGCTCTGGAGCAGTCCAACTCTCCAGCTGCTTCGATCATACCTCTGCATGATCAAGTCCCTCCCATAGGACTCACTCACTGGTACATGCATTCAAACTTTTTCCTTGGTGGAACACAGCCCCCATATGCTGATAACCAAGGCTTTCATCCGATGCAAAATTCGATGCACGTACGGAAGACTCGCCTCTGCGGTACTATGGCCTTCACTCCTTGAATCCATAGCCCTACTTGTCATCGTGTTGTTCACCGAAGTTGAGCTTCCAGTAGCTCCCGATCATACCTCCGTATGATATAGTCCCTCACGGGACTATGTCGTGTGTATCACATTGCCACGAACTGTTCCACCACGATCCGCTGCACCATGTCACCTCCTGGTGACATCTCTATTGCATTCTGATCCTTGTGGGATGAACTCGAATTGTGATCCCTCCATATGTGGCCTCTGCCAATACATCGCAGGGTCTCTTCCAACTTCGATTTTGTTCGCTCCTTTGGCGATCGACCTTCATCCACCCACTCTTGGGTCACACCTAGATGAAGCACCGCTCTAGGACAATCCATCGCCTAGTAGCTCCCGAAGTCCACCGACTTCACTGAAAATGGTGCACCATTGTCTGGATCCCGGGCCTTTGCCCCTACCAGCACAATCTCCGTTGCGCACCGCTTCCTGCCTAGTAACTTGACTAGCAACACTGTAGCATATTCTTCAAGAGTACCCGCCTCCGCGTCCTCTTGCCCCGTGCCAAGGCCTTTTGAACCCAACTTCGCCTCCGCAAGTTGAGTCGCCTTAGTTCCTTCATCAAATGCTTCTCTGAGGTAAGGTGCATGTGCCCAAAAACTCCCTTCGTCCTTGGCACTATGCAAGAAGAGTCCATTCCATCAGAATGAAGGACCCATGGAACAACATGATCCTGCTCTTGCCTCTGCAAGAGTTCATATCCTTGACCTCTATCCAAGGAAAGCATTGTGCCTCCGCTCCATGTTTCATCTTCTATGTTGGCTCCCTTCATGCGGCTTGGGTACTTCACCAAGTTACACCCAAGTTGCTCCGCTCCTCTTTTTTGCATTGAGTTGATGGTGACCCTCGCGCCCACTATTCCACGGGTTAGCCATCCCTTGAGTCCGATCTCCATATCGACTCCAAGTGTGCCTTCATTTATGTTGCTTTGGGTCACTCCCCCACTTAATCTCGCAATGTATCCACCAATGCACTCTCTCAAGCGAGATCATGCGACGACTCCTCGCCGCTTGCTCGGTCCATTGAGCTTCGTGGAGTTGTTGTTTGTTGAGGTACTCCTCCTCAACATGTGCGGTCCGTCCCACATGATTCTCCCTCTAGAGAGTCGGGACTTATCCCTCCTGGATAATTGTCCCGTTGGAGCAACATCTCTCTTCATTTCGGAGACCACCATCCCCTTGGACTACTCCGATTTGCTGAACAAACTGTGCATTGTTCTGCCTCTTGCAAACGCACTTGCTAGATTGCAACTCCACATCAATACAGCCCCCGCTACACCACTCAAGGCCTAGCAATATGTTGAACTCGTTACACACTTCAGCCTCCTACGGACGTATCCTTCACATGCCGAAGAGAAAGTTTCAATGCTCCATAGCGCCGAGTTTCGGTCGCCTTGGGATGGCTGCGAACATTCCATCGTCCGCATACAAGCCCATATTTGAGTACCGAATTCTTCGAGTTAGCAATTCCCCTCACCTCTGTGAGCTTTGCATAACTTTTTCGGTCACTGAGCAACTCGTTCTACCTTGCATGGCCTCATCCTTTACCACGCACCTCGCTTGTCTTGAGGACCATCAAGTATAGTTGTCAACGTTGAGCCGTAGCTCAAACTCAGCCATCCCAACCTTTGTGCACTCTGCATTCTTCCAAGCTTGCCTGTTCTCGTGGTGCCTCTTGCGCGAAGGGTTGGCCATTCCTCTGAATGTCAATCTCAAATGCCCGCTCGTCCGAGCGACTCCTTTTCCCTATATCTCCATGCTCGTTTTTCCCCCAAACAGTCGCGCGTGTGCTGACTGCCCTCAACGCAGCCCCGCTAGGTCCCCCACGTTTGTATGCCAAGAGTTTCTATGAGTGCTTGTCCCGCTCTGATACCATCTGTCACGGACTTAGCTGGTTTTGCCTAAGTCGTGCGACACCCTTGCGTGTCCGTCCGCATAGGTCAGCCTCCCCGAAGCCTCCCATGGTCCCTTAGGACCTACAAAAAAGAAAACGGGTTAGAGAGAACGCCTCACTCGGGATCCACAAGCAAACATTCCAGGAAACACTTCATAGACAATGCAAATCACAAACAGACTTTACAAGCTCTGAATAGTTGCACAACAAAGGGTCAAAATGGTCCACTACAGATTAAAAATCTCTCACAAGTGTCAACATGACACAATCTTTATTTACAAGCCTAAAGCAGCTATCAAACCCAACTAAAATGGGACTATTAAGCCTTCGGTCGTCCCTCTACATGCTATGCAAAACATGAACATACCAAAAGACACGGACATACATAAGCATTACATCAAACATCTTGTTTAGAAGTTTGTCCGTGACACAGCGACAGCGGGAGCGGGAGTAGCGAGCGGCGACAGTGGCAGCAACAGCGAGCAGTGGCAGTGGCGAGCAGCAATAACGGCGGTGGCAGCGAGCAGCGGCAGCGGCAGTGGGAGCAGGAGCAACGAGCAGCGGGAGCGGCGAGCAGCGGGAGCGGCGAGCAGCGGGAGCGGCAAGCAGCGGGAGCGACGAGCGGCAACAGCGATAGCGAGCAGCGACAGCGGCGAGCAGTGGGAGCGAGAGCGACAGCGGCAACGAGCAGGGTTAGGGTTGGGCAGCGATAGCTGGTATCGATTTTAGTTGGTTCGATTGAACCAACTAAAGCACTAGAGATCGGACCGGACCTAAAATCCTGGTTCAGTTGCCTGGTTTAACCCAAGCGCTCGCCCAAAGCGCCCAGCGCCTGGGCTCGGGCGAGCGCCCAGGCGGCGCCTCTTTGAAGCGTGCCGCCTGGAAGTGAAGCGAGGGGCTCGGGCCTCGCCTCGCCTCGCCCGAGCGCCTTTTTAAATCATTGGTTTAATTCAAAAGAAATTATAGCCTGCAATCAAATTTGTGGCAAGTTTCAATTAAGAAACTCATAATCCATGATAAGGTGAAAGATTTCACTAATACATAAGAAAGGAAAAACCACCAAATACGTTTGCAAGGAGTGGTAATTGAATTCTCAGAGCAGAAAACCAACAAAGACTTGGTTATTCAATGAGAATGGGCATTATGATCCAACCCAGAGCATAATGAAGGCTCCACAATTTTTAGTCCTGACGACATGTAATTATGCTTAAGACATGGTGTTCTTCCTTATGAATTAACATCACACATCTCATAAAGCAGCAACAGAACTAGTAATGTAGTTTCATTAGCACTTACGTATTGTTGTTGTCATGGATCAATAGTCACGATCCAGCCGGTTTAACAGACCCATTCACCTCGTTGAGTATGTACTAACATAACACAAAATCAAATTTAACAGACCCATTCACTTTGTTGAGTATGTACCAACATACTAACAAAATCAAATCATACACGTGAGATTCATCCAATGTTGACTTCATATTATGATGTGCTCCGTAGCCCCATCCATAAGTAATTCCATTTGGTCGAGCCCCTAACCCTATCAAACAATAGATCGACTCCTCTATTATTTGTCACGATCCAACCCGATGAGATAAGTAACCTATTAAATATGGTGATTCCGACCCAAAATGCACAAGCCAATTCATACTTTCACCCATTTCTGACATGGGACTAACCCAGGACGTTATATCAACCCTCACAACTCCAAGGGATCGGACCAAGAAATAAATGTACCTTGAAATAACGAAAGAAGGGAGTCTTCACGAGATCCTGTAGTATCGGATGCAGCACCAGCGCGTTCAGCGAATTCGCTGTCTCGTAATCGCAGCAACAATCCTCCACCAAGCCTGTGTAGCTTCTCGATCCCTACGACACCGTCGTCTCACACCAAATCAGCCCCAGTTGCAACAGAAGCCACCACAACCCACCAAAAGCCGACCTCCAACACGGAAACATACCGGGGGGCATTCGCATGAATTGGTAACGTAGGCAGGGATCTCGAGGGCGTTCCTGGAGCCGACGAAGATCGCGAGCGCGACGGCGGTCAGGGCTCCGACAGCCGCCCAGGCCCATCGCCGGCGGCTCTTCGCGCCCACGCCATCGCCAGCGAAGGTGGCCTCGCCCCTTCCCATCTGAACTCGAATTGCTGCTGCTGATGACGATCTCGCGGAAGGAGGACGAGAGGATGGAAAACATCGCGCGTGGTACCGATCGAGAGGGCGTATATATGCATAGCAGAAGAGTCGCTACAGATGGAGGAAAACGACGGCGGAGGTGTTGGGTTTTCCGAATTGCTCCGAGTGGAAGTCGTCGAGGGAGAAAGGAGGCCGGGGGAGAGACTGAAAACCGGTGGCGGAGCAATCACCGTTTTAGCTTTGGAGGGCCCGAGGTCCGTTTAGGCGAATTTTAGGAAAAAGACCGTCGATTTCGATACTTTTCAAACAGAATCCCTTTTTATAATTTTCCGCATATTACCTCTCTTTTTCGTTATTTCAATATTATATTCATCTTCTATTTCTTTAGTCGATTATTTGTTGGTCTGATTCCGATTCAATACATTGGAAAAGACGTGTAATAATATGCCTTTTTAAATAATAATTACTTATACACATATATTAAAAAATAAATTTAAATATATATTAAAAAATCTTTAAAAAAGAATATTCTAGAAAGCATAAAAAGACTATCTCTAAATATTAAAAGGTAATAGTTTTTGGTTTTAGGGTACTTTACTGTTCGGTTTAAAAACTTAAGATTTAGCAATTACACTATTTATTAAAGCCAATATAACTATCTCACTCTTGGGCTTATCTTAATCAAGGTGTATATTAACTACATCTATATCACGAAGATCGATCTCACAGAATTTGAGTAAAATTTAATCAAGTTACGATCAATTATAAGAATACTTGGAAATAATATAAGTACATTAATCCTAAGTGTTTCTGTCCAAAAATATACCCCAAATCTCCTTCTCAATAAGAATCTTGTAGAACATGAATAAATTTCCATCCGATCTAAGTCAATTAAATCAATTTTTTAATCTTATTTTCGAGTTTCTTTATGCAAAATATACTCAAATAACCTATTCATCATAAAGATTCTAATCATAAAAGACAGATAAAATTCCAGTATAAAAAACTCAGGACTGAATCGATACACTGTTTTTATAAATTAATCTATCATATGCAACACAAAAAAACTTAGAATTGCTTAGGAGCGACACATGCTTTTTCAATTAATTTTAAGTATATATTCTCTCCAAAATAGAAGTTTAGTGTGTGAAAACAAGATAACTTAACACAATGAAAAAGAAAGGAAATAAAAATCAATGAAGTAATAAAGAAAACTAAAATATTTTAAAGTTCATTGGTGTAATTTATTGAAGGAATATTAATATGAGCAAGATGAATGTACGATATAAATATTTGGAGGATGTAAAATTTAAATATTTGACTCGATGTATCAAAATTTAAAATGTTAACTATGATACTTTTAAACTTTGAAAGGTAGATAAATAATTCCGTTTTATCTTACATTGGCATATATATTAAATCTAAACAATGGTCTCATCATAAACCACTAACAACATATGAACTAGCCCCATTAAATACACCGAGGATCTTATTTTAAATTTGGTGCTCTCAAACCTATTAAGGTAGATCTGATTGAATATTTGCAATATGAACCATTTAAGGGAATGGGAAATGATTTTACTTAAGGTAAAATAAATTTCTTAATTTTGGTGCTCCTTATTGGTAAGAATTCTAGAAACACTGAGTTACTATTTTCTTTCACTAATATCACTAATGGAAGCTTCAATTCCTTAGGAAATTGATAAAAGAATACAATTATTACCTACGATTCAATATTTACGTATATAAAAATACAACTATAAATTGGAAATTTTAGATCATTTTATTATTATCTAAGATTTGAACATGTTTAATCCGCACTTCATCTAACAGTAGCAAATTTGTTGAAGCCAGTTATGACCTGAGAAGTGACCATGAGGTTTCACACTCTATAAACTATCATGCAGGAATAGAGCATCAGGTTTTAGACTCCACAGATAACATCAACAGTAAGCCATGAAGTTGTAACAAGAATGCTTGAGACAAGCTACAGTCAAAAGGATTCTGGATTGCTATCACATAATAATATATTATTCTTATTATGTTAAAGAAGTTCAGAACATGCTAAAGCAACAAAAAAGGCTCCAAATAATATTATTATGTTCTGCTGAAGGATTCTGGATTGTTATCACCAGACTGGACTAGATCAAGTTATCATCACTGTTATTTGAAATGTATACTAAAGCAGCCAAATGGTTTAGGAAAGTTGCACAGATTTTATTTCACTGAATTTAAAGTTTTAATGACACAATAAATGAATTCTCAGCTTGAAGGTAGAAAGGAAATTATTCCAGAACCTGAAGTTTCAGGGTTTTGGCCACGGAGCTGCATGAGACCTGCTCTAGGAAAAGCTCAGAAAAATGGTTCTGTTGCATCAAGGACAGTGTCCGAAGAAGCACAAAGGCTGCATTTTTCATACTGCAGTTCATTATTTTCGTACGTAAGCTAAAAAGTAGGCACTTCGACATGGTCAAACCAGAGGACTCAAGCAGCTGCAGCCTCCAAGAGCTCTTTCTGCGCTCTCTCCTTAATCCTCCTTTCTAGTTCTGGCCTAAAATGCCTGATAAGCCCCTGCACGGGCCATGCAGCAGCATCACCCAGAGCACATATAGTGTGCCCTTCAATCTGCTTTGTGACTTCCTGAAGCATATCAATCTCCTCCAGCATGGCATTCCCCACCTTCAACTTCTCCATAATCATCCACAGCCATCCAGTCCCCTCCCTGCAAGGTGTGCACTGACCACAGCTTTCATGCTTGTAGAAGTAAGACAGCCTTGCTATTGCATCCACAACATCTGTGGACTTGTCCATCACGATCACGGCTGCCGTACCCAGTCCAGACTGAACAGCTTTGAGAGCATCATAATCCATCAGGACATCATCACAAATGTGCTTGGGAAGGAGAGGAACAGAGGAACCTCCTGGGATGACTGCCAAAAGGTTGTCCCAACCTCCTCTAACACCACCACAATGCCTCTCGAGCAATTCCTTCAATGGGATGCTCATCTCCTCCTCCACCGTGCAAGGTTTATTCACATGACCAGAAATACAGAATAGTTTTGTACCAGAATTATTTTTCCGGCCAAAGCTTGCAAACCATTCAGGCCCTCGCCGCAAAATTGTGGGAGAAACAGCCACAGTCTCCACATTTGTTACAGTTGTTGGGCAGCCATATAATCCGGCATTAGCTGGGAAAGGAGGCTTCAGTCTTGGTTTCCCTTGTTTCCCTTCAAGGCTCTCCAACAATGCTGTCTCTTCACCGCAGATGTAAGCACCGGCACCATAGTGTATATGCACATCAAAATCATAACCTGATCCACAAGCATTCCTTCCCAACAATCCAGCTTGATATGCTTCTTTTCTAGCTTTCTCCAAAGTCAATCGCTCATTTACGTACTCCCCTCTAATGTATATGTAAGCAGCTGTTGCCTTCATACCAACTCCAGCAATCAAACACCCTTCAAGCAGTTTATGAGGATCATGGCGCATGATTTCTCTGTCCTTACATGTACCGGGTTCACTTTCATCAGCATTGACGACAAGATAAGAAGGGCGGCCATCAGATACCTTTGGCATGAAAGACCACTTAAGGCCAGATGGAAAACCAGCTCCTCCACGACCTCGTAGACCAGATTTCTTGATTTCATTAACAATCCAGTCACTACCCTTAATTACCAAATCCTTGGTTCTATACCAGTCACCCCGCTTCATGGCACCTTTGAGCAAAGGATCATGCAAACCATAAAGGTTGGTAAAAATGCGATCTTCATCCTTCAAACCACCAAAATGAGTCTTTTCTGGAGGTGGAGGTGGTGGTGGGGGCTGAGGTGTATTTCCTGTTGTTGCAGCTTGGGTGCTTAATGACCTAGAAGCAGAACTTAACCTCCAGCCACTGAAATGATGAACCAGTTCAGTCCTATATAGCAAACAAAGGTTCTTGATGGGTGCCTACAAAAAGCATTTGCACAAGTGAGGCAAAATATAACAAACTGCAATAGTGAATAAAAATAAAATGGTATTGCTGGAGAAAATGTACAACGATAGAGAGTATATGCATCACATGGCATCACACAAAATTCTGCCTAGGATGTAAAGAATCATTGAGAACTTACATAGGTGCAAATAGTAAATTATTCAGAACATCTTTTTCAAATGCATATTGTATCTTCTTTTCCAATCAGGCAGCAAACAAGCATTCAGAAACTAACAGATTAAAAAGAAAGTGGTTAAAAATTACAACTACCAGTAAATACCAAGCACCGATTTCAGACTACGATGATGCATCCTCCCTGGCTCATAGTGTCAGCAAATGATTGGCGATGTAAATGGGTATTTGGCTAAAGCCGAATGTGCCATGGCGAGTGCTTGACCCAGGAAGGTGCATGATGATGTAACACATGGCAAATGCATCAACAGGCACATGCTTGCCCGGATAGGTGCACATGGAACAACACATAACAAATGCCTTGCTGAGTTGTGGCTCACTAAAGCTAGGCATGTGTCATGGCAATAATTGCAGGATACATTTATCTCGAATCATGATGTCAGCTCACTAGAGCTAGGCATGTGTCATGGCAATCATCGCAGGATACACTAATCTTCAATCATGAAATTATTAATGAAAGTAAAATATCACAATAATTCAAGGTTAATTCACAAATACTTCATTCCTTTCTTTCTTATTCCCAAAATTCTAGTGATGCAGACCGTTTCAAAAGAATCAAAACATATCATAAAATTGGTACACAGATCTTTCAAAGGTTCCTTTAATACATGCTGGGGCCATCATAAAATTGCCTCCTTTCTCCTGTTGTACTACCTCGTTAAATCTACTGTGAGTGAATTTATGACACTTTCAAGCAAGAAATAGAACAATAATACAATTTTGCATTCATGTTAACCAAGCTCCTTCTTTGCAGAAGTCTTAATCAGTAGAAACCATAACCATTGCCTGAAAAACTTCATATAAGAATACTAAACTGGAACATAACTGGTCTAATTTTCAGTCAAAAAATACTGTGCTTGATCATTGCTTACAATACATAAAAAGATTAAACAAGATCAAGACCTACATTCCCAATTCCCTGTTGAGGCCAAATAACACCCTTTTTTTCCATATTACTCATCTGGATCATATCCTTCATATATAATAAAAGCCAATAACTCTTCCCTAATCAACCTAGTCTTAAAGTTCAACCATAAGCAAATCTTCCCCCACAAAAAAGGATACTGGAAGCAAGAATTGCCATTGGTGATGCTCCATGAAAAAGAATAAGAATTCAATTATAGCATGTGAAAATTCAATTATTGCATGTATGGGGTTCTCAAGAATTACATTCTTCAATAAGAATTTTCCTCCTCTGTTATGCACTTGATGATGATCAATTCTGTAGCAATTGAATTTTTTTTTTTTTTTTACAAACTCAAAGTGGCTTCCGTGAAGGATGGATGTTTTCATTTGATATTTTCTGTATCATATCTGAGAGGCTCTCTCATATTTTTGAGGAAAAAGATTATTTATGAAGGATACTCCAAATATAGATTTTCAGGTAAGGCCCTACAATCTCTTATATATGTTTGCAAATGATCTACTTCACTTTCATGAACCATATATTAGAAACTGAGATGACAAAAAAAAATGCTTTTCATTATAGCAGATGAACTGCTGATAATATTAAGAAATTTGAATTCATTTAAGTAAATTTATTCATTGATGACATTCAAAAGTTATTGCCAGCATTTTCAAGGTGAAAGATATGTGAACAACTGAGTATTATCTTCGGGCTCCACTTTCTGTTGGTAAATCAAAGTAACAACCTTTTTGATCTGTTGTTAATATAGCCAACAGTAATTTAAATGTAAAAAATCAAGTTACATATATATGGTTATTCTAGGAAACTGTAAAGTTGTCTACTTCACAAGTGCAACATTTTAATCCAATATGGAAATCACTATAAAAAAATTACAGGGATCAACAATATATTCCTTTCTTTATCTGTGGACAACTCATTAGAACAATCACTACAAATGCTGAAATTCATAAAAGGTTACAGCGTTTAGGTCTGAATCAAAAAACATATAACAGCACTTCTTCGACTGAAAATGTTCAGTGATTTGCTACTCTAGAAAAGAATGGGTTGTCCGTTCCTCAGCAATATAATCGTTTGGCAATTCTCTACGACAATGGCATCATTTAGTTATCAAGTGTCACTCTCCTTCCAAAATTACATCCAATTCATGTTTCAAATTCACCTTGTCATCTGAATATTCTTATCTTTCAGCAAAACCTTGCTGTTAAATCAGACTGCATTTCCATAAGGTTCTCTTTGTGCCTGTCCTTTCTTTTGCATATCCACAAGAAAGAGATCACAGTTATTGTACAAAGGAAAGTTGAAAGACACTGCCTACATGGTTATAACCATGAAAACAGTTTTTGATGTTTTAATATTCATGTTAATAAAAACCTTAAGTCATAGAATATTATAATATGTGTTGTTTTGTGTTCATAGAGTTAAGGAATGGCCTGCAAATTTTAGAGCAAGGTGAAGCATAGTGTGTCATCTTCATAAGCTATAGATGCATTATAGATACCGTTTTAACACCTCAAAAAGGCTTTCACTCTATATAATAACAATGCTAAAAAATCATTTACATTTTTTAAAACTAGTGACAAGTAGATTATGGCAGGATTAAGCAAGGCTTCAACTCAAGGTCATGAACCACATGAATTCTCTAAATAAAGTTTGGTGAAATAAAGACCCTACATAAAATTGATGAAAAATCTTTAGGGTTAAACCAAGACTTTAAAAAAAAATGAACAATATGATAAACATATATATCCATGGGCTGATGCAAATTATCAAAAAAATAATTAACTTATCTAAGTACAAAGGGCATTTTTGTACAAGCTCTACAATTATATTCAATACTATAAAGTGGAGTAAGATCCAACTAAGGGTTGTTATGAAAGGTTGTCTGCTGAAATGAAACAATATGCTAAATTCGACAGAAGTCCAATGATGACTATTACTCTAGTGAGAAAGAGGATGAACCTATGATGATCACGTGAGATGAAGAAAAAATTATTAATAGTTTTATAGTTTCAATCCTCTAATCTATCATGAAATAGACATTTGTTGACCTTTAAGTAAATATCATAAGATTCCACAATTCAAATTGGGATTTTGACAACCATGTTCTAGAAAATTATTCTTAATCGGTCTACTTACATGGATCCACCATTGCCATAATCATTCTTTCAACTTAAATAAATATGAGTTATATAAACTAACTAGAGGTTCATTCCAAGGAGACCTACTCTAAACTTTGCTTTTGTTGTTGTCTCAAAAATGCTGAATTCTAAACCTCATCGATCCATATTAAACTTAATAATGCACATAAAGCTTTTTGAAGTATTTCACTATGATTTTTATAACTTCCATAAATCTTTTCTGATTTTAATTTTTGCAAAAATACTGCATCTTTTCCTGTTAATTAATTTTGTTCGGCCTTTGTTTGCATTATCAGATCATACAAATCGAGCAAAATTACAAGGAGAAGGAATCAAGTCTCTTGCTCCATCATAAGGAAGAGCTGAAAAGGGTTCAGCTTCAGGCCGAAACTGAAGTGACAGATGTATTTGCAAGTTAGGCTTAATTTAATTGGTAGAGTAATATTAATTCATGCTCGTTGCTTTCTTACTAAGTGCACAATTGTCACCTTCATTTTAATCACATACAATAATTGAACATTTACTTTTAGATCTTATCTAATTTAAGTTATTTCCAACTATGCAATGCAGCAGTGCTACACTTTTTCATTTGCAGAATACAATGGTATTAATCTTGTTTCAATTGCATAGGGACATCTAATTTTAATTTCTTGGTCTGCACAATTGACAAACGATTACACACCAAATCCACTTTGGTGTTCCTCAACTACGATATTGCATCCAACCTTTGCAAGATCATTGTTTTTCAAATTTGGTCCACATGTACATAAGAAAAAAGATCACGTCCTCTAGAACTTCCACAAAATATTTTATTATCCAAAAATTTATCACCTTAGTGTTCAATCATAAGTTGACATAAAACATATGCCTATTCCAATGGAGGCTACCTACTCAAAAACCTTTCCGTGTTTATGATTCATTATGAGGCTTAAAATCGCAGGTGGTTGATATTTTACAAGAAATGGCGCAAGCTAGATTAGATATTCTCAATCTCATCCAGGGCCGAGGGGTACCAATAGGGCTGTAACGGATCAGATAGCAGCTTCATCCACAAACTTGGCATTTACCGATCCTGTTGCTGAGGCAGAGAACAAAAGGTGGAAGAAACGTAAAGGCATCTCGGAAATGCCAAAAAATCTCATCAGATAAAGTAATTAGATCATTCCTGAACTACCAAAATTCCAACCAAAAACAAAAAAGGAACACGCTGACTCAATCACATCAGAATCCCTAACTCCACCATCAACACCAAAAACCCCAAAATCTTCACCAAAACTCAGAACCTAGAACAGGATCAAGGAGCATCGCATCAGATTTTGAGAACAGAAGCAAAGGAATCAAAATCGTCAACCGATGTGATCCAAGTGAACCCAAAAAGAAACGAAACAGAAACAAAATCTGTGAGCCACTTACGGATCCACTTCCAATTGCCGACATGTTTGTCAAAAATAATGCGCTGCCCGCCTCACGCGATCAGTCGATCACTCCATGCAAAAGCGGATTGGCAATCGGAAGAGCGCAACTGGGATCGAAGATTGTCGTGAGGTAGAAACGCCCGGAGCACTAAAAGCTTCGAGTCGACCTCTCCGGTCACAAGGCGCACCTACCAGCTGAACCCCGTTAAATTGAACCGATGAAGACAGTGCCGATCCGATCGAATCCCGTCGGGTTCATTTTTAATTAAAGATAGTTATTAAAAGACCACGTAGAAATTAATGAACCGTGTGACGGTGAACGCCGAACCCGTCAAGATTTTGGTTCATTTACCCGGTCTTTGTGGTTTTTTTTTTTTTTTTTTTTGTTAGAAATGAGTCGGTACTAAAAGAGGGGGTGAATTAGTATAGCGGTAAAAATATCGATTCTAAAAATTTTTCGTATAATAAAAACTAAACTCAGAAGATAATTTGAAATTCAATGCTTATTCGTAAGCGTATGCGTAGTAAAACACAGTAAGAAAGACAATTTACTATAAAAGTAAATTGCAAGAAGAAAACACGAACCAGATTTTTATAGTAATTCGATCGTCGTGACCTACATCCACTATTGGTCATCTTTCAATAGGCGAAGATCAATCAACTTTTACAACTCGATTCTCCTTTCACCGGGTTTAGGAGATAACCCTTATATCCTCACTTACTCCTCTCTCAAACTATTCTAACACTTAGAACTTTGAGAGGAGTTCACACAAGGTTACAGTAGCGTTTCTTTCTTTTTCACTCTCAAGTCTTATGTATTTTAACCAGGGATAAGAGGGGTATTTATAAGCTTCAAGTTGATTCAAACTTGGAGCCTAAAAAGGTCTCATCCCAGGTTTTCTGGGTACGAGCGGTACCATTGCCTATGTTGGGCGGTACCACCGCTAGTTTTAGTCTGACACTGGGCGGTATCATCGCCTGATAAGGGCGGTGCCACTACCTGGCACCCTGCCACTGAGCGATACCACCACTCAGTCTGGGCGGTACCATCGCCTGTAACCTCTCGGAGACTATGTTTGGGCGGTACCACCACCTGACAGTGCTAACTATGAATTCTAAGACATTTACTAAGTTAAACAAGTTCGTAAGTCTAGTTTCTTCCTGTGAGCTTCCGGCGAACTTCCGACGATCTCTCGACAATATTCCAGCGGACTCCGGCAAGCTCCTAGACTTCACGACGATCTTCTTGGCGAGTTCCAATCAGCTTCTTTGGCAAGCTCCTGGACTTCTTGATCAATTTTGGCAGAACTTCCGACGAATGTCCGGACATCCGACGAACTCTCGAACTCCCAACGAAATCACGTTCTTGACTCTGGGGCTTCATTTTGCTTTATGCCTTGCTATCATAGTTAATCCTGCACACGTAAAATACACTTCGATCTAGACAATTATTACTAAGCATGAATCATGTTGTTCGGCATGTCATTGGTCCATCAACACTTCATCCGATTCTTCGGCGTATCATCTTTTTTTGTGGCCTATTGCCCAATCGGCCAGTTGACCTCCACAACTCCGATATCCTTGGCATAATATTCGCTTTTCTTAGCCTAATGCTTGAAACCGTGGCCCGAAGCCTTCTATCGATACGTCGACCAATCCTTCGACGCGACATCCAATCTTCTGGCATCTTTCTCAGGCTCAATATTATTTTTTCTGCTTTAAATGTCTCTCCCTAATCGAAGCATCCTACGTCACTCAAAACGCATAGCAAATCATAAACACTTATCAATTGGTTTTATCATCAAAATATGAGATTCAACGATCTCCTCCTTTTTGATAATGACAACCAATTGATGACGGAGTTAATCTTAACTCCCCCTATCAATATGTCATATTGGTAGAACCTTGAATTCAAGCTGAATTCAAGTCATTGCAAATTTTATCATGAATATTTATAACACGTCATCATGTATAACATGATCATACTTCTCTCCTTTTTGTCATCAACAAAAAGGAGAAGTGTAACTTTCAAGTGTTTGGATATTAGTTCAAATCGTCGCATACTAAACATAATTTTCAGTTTTATCACCATGCAATTTGTAAGCTAGCAAATTTAGCAAGTGTTACATTATATTAGAACATGCAAGCTAGCATATTTTATGTCATTTAAGAGCGTGCAAGCTAGCAAGTTTTCAAAAATAAATGCAACATAGCATTTTTGTTGAAATGTGCAAGCTAGCGATTTTTGCTTCCTTTTGCAATGTGCAAGTTGCAAGTTTTGCTTCTTGAGATTGGCAAGATAGCACTTTTGCTTTTAAGATGAGCAAACTAAAAAGTTTTGCCTCTTTTTGTGATATATACGTTTGTAATTTTTGCTTCTTTTAGATGTACAAGCAAGAAAGTAAGGTTTTACATCTTCTTGACTTGTGCAAGCTAGCTATCTCCCCTTTTGTCATTGTCATAAAGAAGGGAAGAATACAATTTTGTATCTCTTTTTTCCTTTACAATAAATTTTAAAGCACGACAAAGATAAGTAATCATTCTTATTTCAAAATGTCATAATTGAGATAAACCTTGAATTCAAATCAAAGCAATTTTAATCATGATTCACATCATATGCAATACATCACATACATCATCATAATAAAAAGCATAAGTATTATATGCATCATTCCAAATCATAAATATTTCACATCATGATGGTATCAATTTATCAAATTACATCCTACCATGCATAATCATAACTTTTCCCCCTTTTATCATTATAAACAAGAAAGAACAAGGGAAGAACATAATAATGTAAAATATTTCAATCATTTCAAGGCATACGTGCCATAAATACAAAGAAATCATATCATCAAAGATAAGACCACTTGAATACTAAAAGACATGATTCATATAGTAAATCTTCTTCTTTAAATAAAATACTAAGAATAAAAAATTATAGGTGTACAAAGAAGAGATCTTGATTCAAAAAATCTCAAGTAATTCCAAGAAACCAAGATCATGATTTTGATAAAACTCATTCAAATTCAAATCGTCAAAATCATCAAAATCTCAACATTTCTTTCAAGAGATTCAAAATGGCATAAATAATTTTATTGGTCTCTTAGTGAAAAATCGATAAGATAGAGAAAAAGAAAATTTTCAAGAAAAATGCTTTCCCCCTTTTATTTCAACTTATTGATTGATTTCAAGAAAAATGGCATAAATAATTCTTTTCTTTCAAATTCATGCATCATTCATTAACACCAAAAGGGAACTTTCAAAAGATCGTAAAAATTATCATGCCTAAGTTAGAAATATAAACTCGTTAAGCATGCTTTTAAATCATCATTATATTTTCATTAAGACTTCAAGCATTGTTTTGTTGAACATAATGTTGAATGATTCTTAAATATATCTAAACTTTTTTAGTTTTAATTTGTGTGATTGACTTTATATTAGCATGCCCAAATATTTATTCTTATGTCAAAACCATGTATCAACGGAAAGATAAAAAATCATCAAGATCAAAAAGTGTAACGTATAATTCCAAAACATATGATTTCAAATCATTACTTCAAGTCCTCATGCATAAAAATCATCAAGTATGATACAAACATTTTTATTCATTTATCATAAAACATGTAATTTTCATTATCATTTTTAAAATTACTAAAAAGATAAGCATGATCCCAATTTTTTACATTTTCATTACATTATTAAACATGTAATTTCAAGAAAAATAATTTTCTAAAATAAATTAATAATAACTCATGAAAAGTATTATGTAATTTTAAAGTAAATTAAGGGCATTTTGATTACCTCATCGTCCAAAGTCGTTAAGACGTAATTTGCCACATCGCTTTTGTTAATTTTCTCCGTTGATTTTCTCCTAGTCTTTGGAGGAGCTCGATTCATCTTTTGACAACTTCTTCTTGTGTTCATAGCAAGTAGTTCCGCTCTTTTTAAGTTTATTTTTATTCTTTAATCATTGTTTTATAAACTTTTTAAATTTCATGAGGAGTTCAAGTTCACCATCACTTGAGCTTATGCTTGAGTGATCTTCTTTTGTTCAAAGTGCTAATTCCTTCATGTTCTTTGGACGGTTATTCTCAAGTTTGTTTTGTGCATTATGTGTCATTTCATATGTCATCAATAAACTAAAAAGTTCTTCAAGTGAAAATTTATTAAGATCTTTTGTCTCTTGTATTGCGGTTACTTTCAGATCCCAACTCTTATTAAGAGAACGTAAAATTTTGTTTATAAGTTTAAAATCCGAAAACTTCTACCAAGTACTTTTAAACCATTGATGACATCCGTAAAACGAGCGTACATGTCAACAACGATTTCGCTCGGTTTCATTCGAAATAATTCAAAATCATGCATTAAAAGATTGACTTTAGAATCTTTAACTCTAGTAGTGTCTTCGTGTGTAATTTCAAGAGTGTGCTAAATATCGAAAGCTATTTCGCAAGTAGAAACCCGATTAAACTCAGTTTTATCTAAGGCACAAAATAGGGCATTTATAGCCTTTGCATTTAAATAAAAAGTCTTATTCTCCAAGTCATTCCAATGATTCATTGGAAGAGAAGACCTTCAAAAACCGTTTTCAATAATATTCCATAAATTTAAATCAAAGGAAAGTAAGAAAACTCTCATTCGAGTTTTCTAATATGAGTAGTCCTTCCCATTGAATAAGGGAGGACGAATGAGAGAGTGACCTTCTTGATAGCCAAAAAGAGCCATTTCTCTTGGGTGTTAAACCAAATGAGAAATAACGAGGCTCTAATACCAACTGTTAGGAATTAGTGCAGTGGTAAAAATATTGGTTCCAAAAATGTTTCGTACAATAAAAATCGAACTTGGAAGATAACTTGAAATTCAATGCTTGTTCGTAAGCGTAGGCATAGTAAAAGCACAGTAAGGAGGAAAAGGCAGCTTGCTATAAAAGTAAATTGGAAGAAGGAAACACGAACCAGATTTTTATAGTGGTTCGATCGTCGTGACCTATATCTACTCCACCGATTCCTCTTCCGTCGAGGCCACTAACATGCACTATTAACACTTAGAACTCGATTCCAATAGGCGAAGTCCAATCAACTTTTACAACTCGATTCTCCTTTTTCGGGTTTAGGAGATAACCCTTACAGCCTCACTCACTCCTCTCTCAAACTATTCTAACACTTAGAACTTTGAGAGGAGTTCATACAGCTGGCGAAGTCCACGATGGTGTCACCTCTTGGGTCACTGTTTGAGCCTTTTCTTTGGGCCCAACACAGTTCACACATAGGCCCAATTGGCTCCTAATTGGGTTGGCCCAATTTCAATCCTAATTATGTGCTAACTATGAATTCAAAGACATTTACTAAGCTAAACAAGTCTGTAAGTCTAGTTTCTTCCGACGAGTTTCCGACGATCTTCCGGCGAACTTCCGATGATCTCTCAGCAATGTTCTATCGAACTCCCGGCAAGCTCCTGGACTTCTCGGTCAATTCCGGTAGAACTTCCGATGAACTATCATGGACAAACTTCTAAACAGGATGTTTGATGTAATGCTTATGTATGTCCGTGTTTTTTAGTATGTTCATGCTTTGCACAACATGTAGAGGGATGGCCGAAGGCTTAATAGTCTCATTTTAGTTGGGTTGGTGGCTGCTTTAGGCTTGTAAATAAAGATTGTGTCATGTGGATACTTGTGAGAGATTTTCGGTCCGTAGTGGATCATTTTGACCTTTTGTTTTGTAACTATTCAGAGCTTGTAAAGTCTGTTTATAATTTACATTATCTATGAAGTATTTTTGGAAATGTTTGCTTGTGGATCCCAAGTGAGGCATTTTCTCTAACCCGTTTTCTCTTTTGTGGGTCCAAAGAGACCGTGGGAGGCTTCGGGGAGGCTAACCTTTGCAGACGGACACGCAAGGGTGTCGCACGACTTAGGCAAAACCAGCTAAGCCCGTGACAGATGGTATCAAAGTCGGACAAGTACTCATAGAAACACTTAACATGCAAACGTGGGGGACCTAGCGGGGCTGCGTTGAGGGCAGTCAGCATACGCGCGACCGTTTGGGGAAAAACGGGCATGGAGGTGTAGGAAAAAGGAGTCGCTCGGAGGAGCGGGCATCTGAGATTGGCATTCAGAAGAATGGCCAACCCTTCGTGCAAGAGGCACCACAAGAACAAGCAAACTTGGAAGAATGTAGAGCGCACAAAGGTTGGGGTGGCTAAGTTTGAGCTATGGCTCAACGTTGACAACTATACTTGATGGTGCTCAAGGCAAGCGAGGCACTTGGTAAAGGATGAGACCATGCAAGGTAGAATGAGTTACTCAGCGACCGAAAGAGTTGTGTAAAGCTCACAGAGGTGAGGGGAATTGCTAACTCAAAGAATTTGGTACTCATGCATGGGCTTGTATGCAGACGATGGAATGTTTGCGGCCATCCCAAGGCGACCGAAACTCGGCGCCATGGAGCATTAAAACTTTCTCTTCGGCATGTGAAGGATACGTCCGTTGGATGCTGAAGTATGCAGTGAGTTTAGCATGTTGCTAGGCCTTGAGTTATGCAGTGGGGGCCGTATTGACGTGTGTTAGGATCGGAGCGGCACTAAGAGGGGGGGGGGTGAATTAGTGCAGCGGATTAAAACGTTGGTTTCAACAAATCTTTCGTACGATAAGAACGAAACTTGAAAAGCTTAACTTGAAAGCGTATGCTTAAAGTTGCACAGCAAAGGTAATAAGGAACTAAAGCATGTAAGAAGGTTTGCAGTAATGTAAATAGCAATAATGAAATGCAAACCAGAGATCACGCCGATTTTAGAGTGGTTCGGTCAAATGACCTACATCCACTTGCGAGGCCCCTCTTCGATGAGGCTCCCACCTTCCACTAGCAAATCTCTTGAAATGGAAGGGCAAATACCCCTCTTACAACCTTTTACAAGTAGTTTAACCTCTTACAAATTTTCAGCAAGAAAGAAGGAGGAGAACTCTCTAGCAAATTGAAAACAAGAAAGGCAAAGACTCTTCTAAAACTTTTCTCTCAATCACTTGCTGCTCAAAAAGTTGTTTTCTCAGCTGAGACTTGAGGGGTATTTATAGGCCTCAAGAGGATTCAAATTTGGGCTCCAAAAATTTGAATTCTCTTATGTTCCCGATGCTGGTGGTGCCACCGCCCAGCCAAGCGGTGCCACCGTCCAGCGCTCGGGTGCTGGGCGGTGCAACCGCCCAGCCCAGGAGGTGTCACCGCCCAGCTCTCGGGTGCTGGGCGGTGCTACCGCCCAGCCAAGCGGTGCCACCGCCTGGCTTTCCGATTTCACTGGTTTGGCTTAATTTTAGCCCAAACCAAATCTGACTTTGGGCCCAGTTGGCCCCTAACCAGGATATAGGATTATCTCTTAATCCTAATCCTAATTACAAGTGAACTACATAACAAAAACACATCCTAAGCAAGCTTTCAACCGCAAATGTCGAGTCTTGTTTCGGCGAGCTTTCCGACGAACTTCTTCCGATGGACTCCCAGCAAGCTCCCGAACTTGTGATGACTTTAACGAGTAGCCGAGCCTTCTCGGTGATCTCCGTGAACCTCCAACGATCTCTTCGGCGAACTTCCGAAAATTCCGACAGGTTCCCGATTTCTTCTCGATTGGTTCCGGCAACATCTCCGACGATTCTTCGGACTCTTAAACGTCCATCGAACTTGACTCCGGTATACTTGCTTTGTGTTTTCTGGTTATCGTAGTTAATCCTGCACACTTAGCTCAATAATATGGATTAGATCAATTAACCCATCAATTGATTTTATCATCAAAATCCGAGATTCAACAATCTCCCCCTTTTTGATGATGACAATCAATTGATGACGGAGTTAAATATAACTCCCCCTATCTATATGCCATATTATGAGAAGATGAAAACACTTGAATTTCATCCATTGAATTCAAGCATAAACCGATAAGTTCTAACCGTAGAACTTATCGTTATTCTCATTAAGCAATAGTAAATGTGAAACTTCGATGAAAATCATAAGTAAAATGATATGGGACGATTTTTATTACGATAGGAGATAAAGATTTTCAACATGAATTTCATGATATAGATGTAAGGCATGCTTTCAATATGATCAATCAATCTTGTGATATTCTCAAGGATTTTGCAAGGCATTTTGCAAGGCAAATAAGACATTCATACAAGCTTTTGCAATTCATATAAGTCATGCTATCAAAATGGTACAAGTCATCACTTTTCTCCCCCTTTGTCATCAACAAAAAGGGAATGAGACTTGAAGCACATAATTTGTGATTATAACATTGATCATACAAAAATTTTATCATCCAAAATTAAGTATGCTAAAATATTTATGCCGAGTTCATCATAAAGGAAAATTCAACATTCATCCATTTTATCAAATCTCTTCTTTCTATAATAAAAAATTGTAGGTGTACAAGGAAGAGATTGTGATTAAAAATTCAAGTAGTAACTCCAATAAGTCAAGATCATAATTCGAATACAAACTCATTTAAATTCAAATTGTTAACTTGAAACTCATAATCAAGCCATCAAAATCAATTTCGAGATTCACAAAATATCATAAAATCATTAATCTTGATCAGATGGGAGCGGTGTTTGACGCAAGATAGGATAAGATAATTTAACAAGTCATTTAGAATCGAAAGAGAAGGATCAGATTCACCGAGGAACGGAGAGAGAATGAAAAACTTTACGAAAAATCCATTTAAACACGTTTATTCTTTGAGACAATTTAACATACCTAATTCCCTTCTAATAAATTCAAATTGGTCTTCGTTCAAAGCTTTTGTAAATATATATGCTAATTGATGCTTTATGTCAATGAATTCTAGAACAACATCATTGTTAAGGACATGATCGCGTATGAAATGATGCCTAACGTCGATGTGCTTAGTTCTAGAGTGCTGAATTGGATTTTTAGTAAGACATATGACACTAGTATTATCACATTTTATGGGAATGTTTTTAAAGTGAATTCCATAGTCTTCTAATGTATTTTTCATCCAAACAACTTGTGCACAGCATGCACTTGCAGCAATGTATTCGGCTTCCACCGTAGATAGTGCAATTGAATTTTGTTTCTTGGAAGTCCAAGAAACAAGTGCATGTCCTAAAAATTGGCATGTTCTAGATGTACTTTTTCTATCTATCCTGCATCCGCCAAAATCGGCATCTGCATAAGCTATTAAATCAATTTTTTTAGATTTTGGATACCATAGTCCTAGATTTGGAGTTCCTTTAAGATACCTAAATATTCTTTTAACACTTTTAAGATGAGATAATTTAGGATTTGATTGAAACCTAGCGCAAAGTCCTACACTAAACATAATATCCGGTCTAGTCGCGGTGAGGTAGAGTAGACTACCTATCATTCCCCTATATGTTTTTTGATCAAAATTTTCACTATTTTCATCCATATCTAACTTAGTTGCAGTACTCATAAGGGTGTTTATTACTTTTGAATTATTCATGTTAAATCATTTTAACAATTCTAATGTATATTTAGATTGGTTAAGAAATATACCATCACTAAGTTGTTTGATTTGTAATCCCAAAAAGAAAGTTAATTCACCCATTAAACTCATTTCAAATTCATGACTCATACATTTGGCAAATGATTCACATAGTGATTCATCCGAAGAGCCAAAAATAATATCGTCAACATAAATTTGCACAATAAAAAAATTATTTTCAAAATATTTAATAAACAATATAGTATCAACCTTGCCTTTAGTAAAATTATTTAAAATAAGAAAGGAACTAAGCCTTTCATACCAAGCTCTAGGAGCTTGTTTCAAGCCATAGAGGGCCTTAGTCAATTTGAATACATGGTTAGGAAGAAGAGAATTTTCAAATCCGGGAGGTTGTTCGACATATACTTCTTCGGAAATAAAACCATTCAAGAAAGCACTTTTGACATCCATTTGAAATAGTTTAAAATTATTACTACTAGCATAGGCAAGGAGCATCCTTATGGCTTCTAATCGAGCCACGGGAGCGAAGGTTTCTTCGTAATCGATACCTTCTTCTTGGTTGAAACCTTTGGCCACTAATCTAGCCTTGTTTCTAATCACGATACCATTTTCATCTTGCTTGTTTCTAAAGACCTATTTAGTACCAATGACTAAATGGTCACTAGGTCTAGGAACAAGCTTCCATACCTTATTCCTCTCAAATTGATTCAATTCCTCTTGCATTGCAATAACCCAAAAATCATCTTTTATGGCCTCGTCAATGCATTTAGGTTCAATTTGAGAAAGGAAGGCGGCATTAGCATAAAAATTCTTGAAAGAGGAACGAGTTTGAACCCCTTTTGATGTATCTCCTATAATTAGCTCCTTTGGATGAGCATCTATATACTTCCATTCCTTCGGTAAGGAAATTTCGGAAGAAGGTGCATCCAAGTTGCTATTTTGATAAGGAGGTTCATTTAAATTCAAATTATCAAAACCAAGATCATCATCAAAATCATTTTTCTTTAAATTAGAAATTTCATTAAAAACTACATGAATAAACTCTTCTATTACTAACGTTCTTTTGTTAAAAACCCGAAAAGCCTTAGAAACAGAAGAGTAACCAAGAAAGATGCCTTCATCGGATTTAGCATCAAATTTTCCTAAGACATCCCTTTCATTCAAAATAAAGCATTTACAACCGAAAACTTTAAAATAGGAAATATTTGGTTTTTTTGTTATTCCACAATTCATAGGGAGTTTTTGATAAGGATGGTCTTATTAGGACTCTATTCATGATGTAGCAAGCCGTATTTACGGCTTCGGTCCAAAAATACTTAGGTAAACTATGTTCATTTAACATAGTTCTTGCCATTTCTTATAGGTTTCTATTTTTTCTTTCAACTACTCCATTTTGTTGGGGATTCCTCGGAGTGGAGAAGTTGTGATTGTATCCATTAACTTCACAAAAAATTTGAAAGTCACGGTTTTGAAATTCGCCACCGTGATCACTCCGAATTGATGAAATCATGAAACCTTTTTCGTTTTGAGTGAGTTTACAAAATTTAGAGAAGCACTTGAAGCAATCACTTTTGTGGACTAAGAAATAGGTCCAAGTGTACCTAGTATAGTCATCCACAATACAAACACATATTTACTTCCTCCTAGACTTGTTGTGTCAATTGGTCCGAATAAGTCCAAATGGATCAATTGTAGTGGTCTAGTGGTGCTAATTTGATTTTTTGGTTTGAAACTAGTTTTTATTTGTTTACCTAGTTGACATGCATCACATACTTTGTCCTTAGTAAACTTCATATTTGGAATCCCACGTACTAATTCTCTAGATGAGATCTTAGATATTAGTTTCATGCTTGCATGGCCTAATCTTCTATGCCAAAGCCAAGCATCATCATTTAGAGCGGAGAAGCATATTTCATTACTTAGTTCATCAAGGTTGATGGTGTAGACATTATTTTGTTTTAATGCAATCATAGTCAAGTTATTGTTTGGTTTTTCGATAATACACATATTTGATTCGAATCTAACGATATAACCTTTATCGCATAGTTGACTAATACTCAAGAGATTATGTTTCAATCCATCAACTAGTAAAACATCATTAATGGAAAAACTAAATTTGTTACCAATAGTTCCCTTGCCAATGATTTTGCCTTTGTTGTTGTCTCCGAAGGTGACGTACCCTTCTTCTTTGCTAGTGAGCATAGAGAAATGAGATGGATCTTCAGTCATATGTCTTGAGCATCCACTATCGAGATACCATCTCTTGCTTCTAGCTTGTGGGTTTGTCTATAAAAGAGGATGACTTTTAGGTACCCATTTGATTTTGGGTGCCTCAAAAATTGATCCACTAACTTTGTTATTTATTATTGAATCCTTTATAGTCCCTTTAGGAACCCATATTAATTTTTGTGAACTAATTTTCCTAAATGGACATTTGTAGGCAATATGTCCGGATTTGCAACAGAAGTTGCATTTCATATAAGAGGAAACATGTAATGTAGGTCCTTTTATGAAAGTGGTAGGATTTTGATGTAATCCTTTTACAAATCCAATTCCATTTCTATTTGCGACGTGACCCTTGTGTGCAAGGATCATATCTAATCCTTTGCTACCAACCTTAAACTTGTTTAAGGTTTCTTTAAGAAGCAAATTTTCATTTTTTATTGCTTCTAAATGCTCACACTTAGAGCATGGAGGAGTTTGAAGACTATCAAACTTATCTTGTAGTAAAACATGCTCTTTCTTTAAGATACTTAACTTCTTGCTAACAGTTTTACATTCATCAAATAATTCATGAAAAGCGATAGAGAGTTCTTCAAAAGATAAATCTTCATTAAATAAATCACATACCTCTTCTCCTAAAGCCATTAGCGCGTAATGAGCAACTTGCTCGGTGTTGGACTCATCTTCTTCGGACGCGCTTAAATCATCCCACGTTGCCTTGAGCACCTTCTTCTTTGATGTTCTCTTTTTGGCTTGAGGACAATCGTTCTTGTAGTGTCCCGGTTTTTTACATTCATAGCAAATCACTTGGTCCTTCTTTTGTTCAAATTTATTTTTTGTATTATTTTTAAATTTGTTCTTTCTTAAATATTTTTTAAATTTTTGAGTCAAAAGTGCAATGTCATTGTCACTGTCCTCATCACTTGATGTTCCTTTCAAGTGGTCTTCTTGTGATTTGAGTGTCATATCCTTCCTGTTCTTTGGAAGGGAGTTCTCGAGCTCGTCATGAGCTTGACATATCATCTCATAGGTCATTAGAGACCCAATGAGTTCTTCAAGAGGGAATGCTTTAAGGTCTTTGGCCTCTTGAATAGCCGTAACTTTTGGATCCCAACTTTTAGGGAGGGATCTTAAGATTTTAGTTACTAGTTCAAAGTTAGTAAAATCTTTACCAAGAGCTTTGAGTCCATTGATGACATCCGTAAACCGGATGTACATGTCTCCGATGGACTCACTTGGTTTTATTCGGAAAAGTTCGTAAGAGTGCACAAGGATGTTGATTTTGGACTCTTTCACTCGGCTAGTGCCTTCATGAGTGACCTCAAGAGTTCTCCAAATATCAAAAGCCGAATCACAAATTGAAACACGATTAAATTCATTTTTGTCTAGTGCACAAAACAAGGCATTCATAGCCTTTGCATTTAAAACAAAAACCTTCTTCTCCGATTCATTCCATTCGCTCATCGGAAGAGAAGATTTTTGAAATCCATTTTCAACAATAGTCCAAAGCTCGAAATCCATAGAAATGAGGAAGATCCTCATCCGAGTCTTCCAATAAGTATAATCCGACCCATTAAACAAGGGTGGACGTGTGATAGAATGACCCTCATGCATGCTGGAGTAAGCCATCTCTCTTGGGTATTAAACCAAATATGAGAGTGAGCCTTGCTCTGATACCAATTGTTAGGATCGGAGCGGCACTAAGAGGGGGGGGGGTGAATTAGTGCAACTGATTAAAACGTTGGTTTCGACAAATCTTTCGTACGATAAGAACAGAACTTGAAAAGCTTAACTTGAAAGCGTATTCTTAAACTTGCGCAGCAAAGGTAATAAGGAACTAAAGCATGTAAGAAGGTTTGCAGTAATGTAAATAGCAATAATGAAATGTAAACCAGAGATCACGCCGATTTTAGAGTGGTTCGGTCAAATGACCTACATCCACTTGCGAGGCCCCTCTTCGATGAGGCTCCCACCTTCCACTAGCAAATCTCTTGAAATGGAAGGGCAAATACCCCTCTTACAACCTTTTACAAGTAGTTCAACCTCTTACAAATTTTCAGCAAGAAAGAAGGAGGAGAACTCTATAGTAAATTGAAAACAAGAAAGGCAAAGACTCTTCTAAGACTTTTCTCTCAATCACTTGCTACTCAAAAAGTTGTTTTCTCAACTGAGACTTGAGGGGTATTTATAGGCCTCAAGAGGATTCAAATTTGGGCTCCAAAAATTTGAATTCTCTTATGTTCCCGATGCTGGCGGTGCGGTGCCACCGCCCAGCCAAGCGGTGCCATCGTCCAGCGCTCGGGTGCTGGGCGGTGCAACCGCCGAGCCCAGGAGGTGTCACCGCCCAGCCAGGCGGTGCCACCGCTTGGCTTTCCGATTTCACTGGTTTGGCTTAATTTTAGCCCAAACCAAATCTGACTTTGGGCCCAGTTGGCCCCTAACCAGGATATAGGATTATCTCTTAATCCTAATTCTAATTACAAGTGAACTACATAACATAAACACATCCTAAGCAAGCTGTCAACCGCAAACGTCGAGTCTTGTTTCGGCGAGCTTTCCGACGAACTTCTTCCGATGGACTCCCAGCAAGCTCCCGAACTTGTGATGACTTTAACGAGTAGCCGAGCCTTCTCGGTAATCTCCATGAACCTCCGACGATCTCTTCGGCGAACTTCCAAAAATTCCGACAGGTTCCCGATTTCTTCTCGATTGGTTCCGGCAACATCTCCGACGATTCTTCGGACTCTTAAACGTCCATCGAACTTGACTCCGGTATACTTGCTTTGTGTTTTCTGGTTATTGTAGTTAATCCTGCACACTTAGCTCAATAATATGGATTAGATCAATTAACCCATCAATTGATTTTATCATCAAAATCCGAGATTCAACAACATGGAGTCACAATCTAGCAAGTGTGTTTGCAGGAGACAAAACAATACGCAGTTTGTTCAGCAAATCGGAGTAGTCCGAAGGGGATAGTGGTCTCCGAAATGAAGAGAGATGTTACTCCAACGGGATAAATATCCAGGAGGGATAAATCCCGGCTCTCCAAAGGAATAATCATGTGCAACAGACCACACATATTGAGGAGAAGTATCTCAACAAACAACTACCCCACAAAGCTCAATGGACCGAGTAAGCAGCAAGGAGTCATCGTATGATCTCGCTTGAGAGAATGCATTGGTGGATGCATTGTGAGATCAAGTGGGGGAGCAACCCAAAGCAACACAAATAAAGGCACATTTGGAGTCGATATGGAGATCGGACTCAAGGGAGGGCTGACCCGTGGAATGGTGGGCGCGAGGGCCACCATCAACTAAATGCAAAAACGAGGAGCGGAGCAACTTGGGTGTAACTTGGCGAAGTACCCAAGTCGCATGAAGGGAGCCAGCATAGAAGATGGAATATGGAGCGGAGGCATAGTGCTTTCCTTGGACAGAGGTCAAAGACATGAACTCTTGCAGAGGCAAGAGCAAGATCATGTTGTTCTATGGGTCCTTCATTCTAACAGGGCAGACTCATCTTGCATGGTGCTAAAGACGAAGGGAGCTTCTAGGCACATGCACCTTATCTCGGAGAAGCATTTGATGGAGGAACTAAGGTGACTCAACTTGCGAAGGCGAAGTTGGGTTCAGAAGGCCTTGGCACGGGGCAAGAGGACGCAGAGGCAGGTACTCTTGAAGAATATGCCATAGTGTTGCTAGTCAAGTTGCTAGGCAGGAAGCGGTGCACAACGGAGATTGTGCTGGTAGGGGTAGAGGCCCAGGATCCATACAATGGTGCACCACTTTCAGCGAAGTCGGTGGACTTCGGGAGCTACTAGGCGACGGATTGTCCTAGAGCAATGTTTCATCTAGGTGTGACCCAAGAGTGGGTGGATGAAGGTCGATTGCCAAAGGAGCGAACAAAATCGAAGGTGGAAGAGACTCTGTGATGTATTGGCAGAAGCCACACATGGAGTGATCACAATTCGAGTTCATCTCACGAGGATCAGAATGCAATAGAGATGTCACTAGGAGGCAACATGGTGCAGCGGATCGTGGTGGAACAGTTCATGACAATGTGATACACACGACATAGTCCCATGAGGGACTAGATCATATGGAGGTATGATCGGGAGCTACTGGAAGCTCTACTTCGGTGAACAACACGACGACAAGAAGGGTTGTGGATTCAAAGAGTGAAGGCCATGGTACCGCAGAGGCGGGTCTTCCGTGCATGCATCGAATTTTGCATCGGATGAAAACTTTGGTCATCAGCATATAGGGGGTTGTGTTCCACCAAGGGAAAAATTCGAATGCAAGTACCAATGAGTCCCATGGGAGGGACTTGATTATGTAGAGGTATAATCGAAGTAGTTGGAGTGTTGGACTGTTCCAGAGCTCATATTCGCTTAAGGGAGCCCGACAAGTCAGAGGACAAGGTCGAGTAAGCGAACGTTGCTACCAAGGAAGCTAATGAGAACAGAATCGGTGCAAATCCTACAACGTGATGGCAGAGGCCATGCATGGGAGTTACAATTTGTCTTTCCATCGACTAAAGGGAGCTGCTTGGAGAACACAGAGGTGTTAAAGCAGGGGGTCGAAAGGGGCGAGGAAGCGACGACGAGTCCAAAGGGACTTAGCTACCCAAAATCAAGCATCAGTTAGAATAGTGGTGGACTCGGAGGAGTGCCACAGAGACATATCTTCTGATCGTGAAGAAAAGGGATACAGATGCGAGACTTCCGTGGTACCGCAGGGCATGGCAGTGCCATGGGCATGGGCATGGCAGTGCCATGGTAGTAAGGCCATGGGCATGGCAGTGCCATGGTAGTAAGGGATACAGATGCGAGACTTCCGTGGTACCACAGAGACATATCTCGGAGGTGTTAGTAGGGCCATGGGCATGGCAGTGCCGTGGTACCGCAGAGGCGGGACTTCCGTGAAAGTCATTGATCCCTTGCTCTCATGGAGGGAGAGCGCTAGGTCGTAAAAGGGGCCGAGGAGGTGGAGCATTCAGAGGCAAACTCCAAGTACCAAGACAAGATTGAAGAGCAGAGGCCAAGGAACTTCGTAAGACTAGTGTCAACGAGCTTCTCATCAAGATAGCCGAAAGTGAAGGACTTCGGGTCATGCAAGAGTGCACGACCAAGGAACGAAGCAGGCAGTACGTAGTGCTATACCTTTGCTACTCAATAGAGTAGGCGGCCGGGTTGATGGAGAAGACGGTACAATCTCAGAGGCGACCAAAACTATTAGAGACTTACTCCAAGTTGGGGTGAAAAATTTTTGCATTCTAGAAGTTTGATGGCATTGAGAAGGTGAATCATAGTAACTAACTCAACGCATGGAGTGCAAATACTTCAAGTGCTTTAGAAGTGTGAGCAAAGAGCAGGCGACGGCCAGTAAACAGCTCGATGCATGGAGTATAACCTCGAGAAGGCGGGCGAAGTCGAGTAACCTTTGCCTTCTCAACTCTTAAGAGAATGGGCGAAACCGAGTACCCCAATTCTCTTATCTATCCAGTAGAGGAGCTCTGCACAGGTTCAAAGACCCTTCGAAGATAATGGTGTTGAATCTCGTATTTTAATGATGAAACCACTTGATACATGTTTATGATTTAATCTACGTTTTGAGTGACGCAGGATGCTTCGATCAGGATGAGATAATTAAAATAGAAAAAATCATATTGTGCCAGAGGAACATGTCAAAAGATTGGACGTCGGGCCGGTGGATCGATCGACGTATCGACAGAAGGGTTCAAGTCATGGACTCGGGCATCGGGCCAACAAGAGCAGGTATTGCACCAAGGATATTGGAGTTGCGGAGTCAACTGGCCGATTGGGCAATAGGCTGCAGGAGAGGATGATGCGCCGAAGAATCGGACGAAGCGTCGAGGGACCAATGACATGCTGGACAACTTGGTTAATTGCTTATGATTAATTGTCTCGATCGAAGTTTTGTTTTACATGTGCAGGATTAACTACAATAGAAGTAAGACATATAGCAGGAGTTGCACCGGAGTCAAGACTATGATCACGTTGGGAGTTCGAGAGTTCGACGGAAGTCCGGACGGTCGTCGGAGGTTCTGCGGGAATAAATCCGAGAAGTCCAGGAGCTTGCCAAAAGAAGCTCATCGGAACTCACCAAGTGGATCGTCGCAAGTCTAGGAGTTTGCCGGAAGTCCACAGGAGCATCACCGAGGGTTCATCGGATGATCGACGGAAGTTCGCCGGAAGCTCGCCGGAAGAAGCAATTGACGCACCGGAGCAAGTTGCAGTAAATGTCTTAAGAAATATCGTAGTTAGCACGATGATTAAGTTAGAAATGGGAGGTGATCCCATTAACTTAATCTTGGGGTAATTGGGCCAATGACATACCCAAATTGGGCTGAATGGATCAGCCCATTCAGACCGAGATTTCTTAGCCAACGGTGGGACCGCCTAGGTCGGTGGTGGCACCGCCTAGGGCTCAGTCTCCGAGCTAGGCTGGGCGGTGCAATCGCCCCTGACAGGCAGTGGAACTGCCTAAGCTCGGTCTCCGAGCTCTGCCAAGCGGTGCAACCGCCCCAATCAGGCGGTGGCACCGCTTGGGCTCAATCTCCGAGTGAGATTGGGTGGTGCAACCGCCCTTGTCAGGTGGTGGCACCGCCCAGAGGCTCAGTCTCCGAGCTCTGCCAAGCGGTGCAACCACCCCTGACAGGAGGTGGCACCGCCCAGAGGCTCAGTCTCCGAGCTCTACCAGGCGGTGCAACCACCCTAGTCAGGCGGTGCAACTGCCAGACTCCGGAATTCAGGGAGATGACAGTTTTGAGCTCAGAATTCAAACTGGTTTGGGGCCTATAAATACCCCACCCTTTCCTACATGAAAGGGCATCGAAAGCTTGATCTTACTCTATGATTTTAGAGCTCAAAAGTGTTGTAAAGTCTAGAAGTTCTCCTCCCTCTTTTCTTCCAAGTTTTGATCTTTCAAGAGAGGAGAGAAAATTCTGTAAGGGTTGTCTCCTAAGCCTATCAAAAGGAGTGAAACTATAAAAGGGTGGTTGGCCTTCGCCTATTGAAGGAAGGCCTCTAGTGGAAGTCGGTGACCTCGTCGGAGGAGAAAGCCAAAAGTGGATGTAGGTCAAGATTGACCGAACCACTCTAAAATTGCGGTGCTCTCTGGTTTGCATTTCTTCTTGCTGCTTACCTTACTGCAAACCTCCATATGTGCTTTACTTCCTTATTACTTTTGTTGCACTCCTTTACGAACTCGCTTTCAAGTTAAGTTTCCGAAAATGGTTTTACGTCGGAAACGATTTCATCGTACGAACACAGTTTTAATCGTCGAAAGTTTTTCGCTGTACTAATTCACCCCTCCCCCCCTCTTAGTGTTCTTGATCCTAACAATTGGTATCAGAGCCCGGTATTTCTCATTTCGGATTTACATCCGAGAGAAATGGCTATTCATGTCTTTCAAGAGGGTTTATCGGTTGTTCATCTACTGTTGTTTAACGGATTGGACTACACTTATTGGAAAACTCGAATGAGAGTTTTCTTGATTTCTATGAATTTGGATTTATGGAATATTGTTGAAAATGGTTGTCAACTTTCCTCTAAACCGATGAACGAATGGTCGGATTTGGAGAAGAAGTATTTTTCTTTAAACACAAAGGCTATGAATGCCTTATTTTACGCTTTGAACAAAAATGAGTTCAATCGGATTTCTACGTGCAAAACGGCTTTTGATATTTGGCGCACTCTTGAAATCACACACGAAGGCACAGGTAGTGTAAAAGATTCTAAAGTAAATTTTTTGATGTATGATTTCGAGCTTTTTCGAATGAAGCCGAGCAAAACCATTATTGACATGTACACCCGTTTCACGGATGTCGTCAATGGTTTAAAAGCGCTTGACAAATATTTCTCGAATTTTAAACTTGCTAGTAAAGTTTTACGATCAATTTCTAAAGTTTGGGAATCAAAAGTAATGGCAATACAAGAAACAAAAGATTTAAATATTTTTCCACTTGAAGAACTTATCGGCTCATTGATGGCATATGAAATGGTGTGCAATGCACATGATGAACATGATGAACAAAACAACCTTCCAAAGAACAGAAAAGATTTGAGACATAGAACATTTGAAGACCACTCGAGCATAAGCTCAAGTGATGGTGAACAAGAACTACAAATGAGATTTAAAAAATTAAAGAACCAAAAATTTAAGAACAAAAAGAACGGAACTACTTGCTTTAAACGCAAGAAGAAGAACACAAAGTGGGATGAATCGAGCTCCTCCGAAGATGAGGAGAAAATCAAGAAAGGCGAGGTGGCAAACTACGCCTTAACGACATTCAACGATGAGGTAATCGAAACCCCCTTAATTTATTTTGAAATTACTTAATGATTTCCATGATGCATTTTTTTTTAGAATAATTATTTTTCTTGAAAATTATATTTTAAAAAAAATGAAATACAAGAATATGATCATGCTCATAATTTTGAAAATAATAATGAAAATTACATGTTTTATGTTAATTGAATAAAATGCTAGATTTAAATCTAATGATCATATGTATGTTTTTCTTAAGAAGAAAAAAATATGTATATTGATTATTTTTTATTTTGATTAAAACCATGCTTGATGTCTTAATGAAAATATTAAGAAGTTTAATATCATGCTATATGTGGTTAAGAAGTAATAATGTGTATCATTGTTATTTCTCGAGTTTGATTGAATGAAATCATGTTTGATTTGAAGAAATGCATAATGATATAATATTAAATATTTTGATACCATGATTGACAATTTTATGCATGAGATTTTAAGTTATACATGATGATAAGCATGTGTTATTTTCATGAGTGTATTTGAAAAACATATGGCAAAAATTTGTCCGAATGCATGAACTTATTAAAATCATTTTTCGGACGTTCTTAATTCATTCACTTAATTGCTATGATGAGAACTTTACACTATTACATGCCTTAATAATATGTTAGAAATTATGTGTTTTGGATACAAAAATTTTCATGATCATGAGCATGTTTTGTCTTCATGATTGTGTTTGAAAATCTATAGCAAAACCATGTCTGAATGCATGAAAGTGTTAAATTTCATTTTCAGATTTTCTTGATCCTAACAATTCATTTTTAAAAATCTATTGATCTTGATTTGATGATTTAAATGAGTTTTATCTTGATTTTTTGAAATTTATAAATTGAGATTTCTTATGCTCAAATCAAGATTTTATATGCATGAATTAATATCTTGTTCTCTTACAAGATTGAATTAACTCTATCTTTTTCATGATCTCCTAAGAATTCTTTATGTTATTTATTTAAGAGGAGATTTGTTAAAATGAATCATGATTTCTCTTGATTTCTCGAAATTATAACTTGAGTATTCATTTTATAAATCAAGATTGTTTATATGTTCTCTCATGACATCTTTTAAGGCTTATGACTTGAATTTTGTTATGTAAAATTCTTTGAATGAATGAAATACATCTCATCACCTAATAATTCTTCTTGATATTCCTTATGTGATGATATGAATACATGAAATATTCATTAATTTATTTTGATAAGAAGTTTCGATCATGCATGGTAGGATGTAATTTGACAAAATTGGTACCATCATGATGTGAAATAAATGATGATTTGGAATCATGCATTAATAATGATTTTATGATTTGGTATGATGCATGTAATGATGAAATATTCATGAATTTGAAATGATGCATGCAATACTTATGACAATGATGTACATGATGTATTGCATATGATGTATATCATGAATGTTTTAAATAATGAATATTTGGTATCATGATCAATATGTTGAAAAATGCTAAAAATTTTAATGTTTGAGTATCATGGATGATATGCTCATTAAAGATGATTGATTTATTTTTTGGTATAGTGCATGAAAAATAAGATTTTTGAAATTGTGTATGTTTTAATTTGAATATATAATGATGCATAAATAAGATTGATACTTACCTTTGTCATAATGATATAAGGGTTTTCCCTTCTTTTTGACAATGACAAAGGGGGAGCAAGAATTTCTAGTGTGAACATCATGAAAAGAGGCAAACTAGCTAGCTTGCACAACTCAAGAAGAAGCAAAACATGCTAACGTGCACATCTAGCAAACTTGCATATTTCAAGAAGCAAGAGTTGCTTTCTTAAACATCTCTAAATTTCTAGCTTGCATGTTCTAAAATGTTGTAACATTGCTAGCTTGCAAGATGTAGAGCTTGCTATCTTGAACATCATAAGAAACAAAAATTACAAAAGTGCTATCTTGCCTATCTCAAGAAGCAAAACATGCTAACTTGTGCATCTAGCAAAGTTGACAAAATTTACATATTTCAAGAAGCAAGAGTTGCCTTCTTGAACATCTCTAATTTGTTAGCTTGCATGATGTAGAAGTTGCTATCTCAAAAGAAGCAAAAGTGCTATCTTGTAAAACTTGCATATCTAAAACTTGATAGCTTGAATGTTCTAAGCATGATGTAACACTTGCTAAATTTTCTAGCTTCAAAACTGCATGATGATAAAACTTGATATTATGTGTTTCATGCAATAAGTTGAATTAATACTACAAACACTTGATTGTGGTACTTCTCCTTTTTGTTGATGACAAAGGGGGAGAAGTATGATGTTATGCATAAGTTTATGCATAAGTTCATGATGACGTGTTGCAAGTATTCATGATGAATATTGCAATGACTTGAATTCAGTTTGAATTTAAGGTTCTATCAATATGACATATTGATAAGCGGAGTTTGTTTAAACTCCGGGAGTTAAGGTTAACTCCGTCATCAAGTGGTTGTCATCATCAAAAAGGGGGAGATTGTTGAATCTCGTATTTTGATGATGAAACCACTTGAAATATGTTTATGATTTAATCTATGTTTTGAGTGACACAGGATGCTTCGATCAGGATGAGATAATTAAAGTAGGAAAAATCATGTTGTGTCGGAGGAACATGTCAGAAGATTGGAAGTTGGGCCGATGGATCGGTCGACCTATCGACAGAAGGCTTCGGGTCGTGGACTTGGGCATCAGGCCAAGAAGAGCGAATATTACACCAAGGATATCGGAGTTGCAGAGTCAATTGGCCGATTGGGCAATAGGCCGCAGGAGAGGACGATGCGCTGAAGAATCGGACGAAGCGTCGAGGGACCAATGACATGCTGGACAACTCGGTTAATTGCTTATGATTAATTGTGTTGATCGAAGTTTTGTTTTACATGTGCAGGATTAACTACAATGGAAGTAAGACATGCAGCAGGAGTTGCACCGGAGTCAAGACTATGATCACGTTGGGAGTTCGAGAGTTCGACGGAAGTTCGGACGGTCGTTGGAGGTTCTGCGGGAACAAATCCGAGAAGTCCAGGAGCTTACCAAAAGAAGCTCGTCGGAACTCGCCAAGTGGATCATCGCAAGTCCAGGAGTTTGCCGGAAGTTCGCAGGAGCATCACCGAGGGTTCATCGGATGATCGATGGAAGTTTGCCGGAAGCTCGCTGGAAGAAGCGATTGACGCACCGAAGCAAGTTACAGTAAATGTCTTAAGAAATATCATAGTTAGCACATTAATTAAGTTAGAAATGGGAGGTGATCCCATTAACTTAATTTTGGGGCAATTGGGCCCTTGACAGACCCAAATTGGGCCAAATAGATCAGCCCATTCGGATCTAGATTTCTTGGCCAGCGGTGGCACCGCTTGGGTTAGCGGTGGCACCGCCCAGGGCTTAGTCTCTGAGCTAGGCTGGCGGTGCAACCGCCCCTGACAAGCGGTGGAACCACCTGAGCTCGGTCTCCGAGATCTGCCAAGCGGTGCAACCGCCCCAGTCAAGCGGTGGCACCGCCTGGGCTCAGTCTTCGAGCGAGACTGGACGATGCAACCGCCCTTGTCAGGCGGTGGCACCACCTAGAGGCTCAGTCTCTGAGCTCTGCCAAGCGGTGCAACCGCCCCTGACAGGAGGTGGCACCACCTAAAGGCTCAGTCTCCGAGCTCTGCCAAGCGTTGCAACTGCCCCAGTCAGGCGGTGCAACCGCCAGGCCCCGGAATTCCAGGAGATGACATTTTTTAGCTCGAAATTCAAACTGGTTTGTGGCCTATAAATACCCCACCCTTTCCTGCATGAAAGGGCACTGAAAGCTTGATCTTACTATGTGATTTTAGAGCTCAAAAGTGTTGTAAAGTCTAGAAGTTCTCCTCCCTCTTTTCTTTCAAGTTTTGATCTTTCAAGAGAGGAGAGAAAATTCTGTAAGGGTTGTCTCCTAAGCCCGTCAAAAGGAGTGAAACTATAAAAGGGTGGTTGTGCTAGTCATAGGTGCCCAGCAAGCCAATCACGTGAGTGATGGCACGTGTGACTTGATACATAATCTTTTTGCTTATTATATTTTGACGTATATCACTTTATAACTATTGCATATATGTATATATATATTGTGATGTCCTTGGATTTGTGCAATGGGAATCGGATCGTGATGAGATCACGATAATGAGATCGATTCACCTTTAAACACATATCCTAAATAATCCCGGTCATAGATTACTCGAGAGGGACATCGTGATAACCGGACATACTAGTGTATTGTATACCCGTCCATATGATGGATGCAGTTGGTCTCATAGCTGCTCGTATAGGGACACTAGGGATACAGTACAGGTGCTCATTGGAGAATGAGTTCACTGATTGATCCGCTTACGGAATGCTGGATAGTTGATGATGCCTTATTGTCAGACAGCGATTTCGTAGTCCTAGTGGTATATCTGGTCCTTAGACTTGAGACACCAATGATGTCCTGTATGAGTGCTCCACTCTTTGATACCAGACTTATAGGTTTGGCTGTCTCAGATCTAGTACAGGAGGTCATTGGGAGTGGTAGTCGACCTTACGAGGGCTATTGAGTGTCGATAGAGGATCATCCACTCTTGGCGTCATGAGAGAAATATCCCATGTGTTCTTGCTTAGAAAAATCCCTGGCCAGGGTCATTCGGGTTGAGAGAGAAAGAGTTCTCTAGGAGAATTCGATTAGAGCGAGACTCGAGTAGAAACCATTTGGGTCTGACAGCACCATGCTCGATATACAGTCTTTGGGATATTAGATGGATGAGGGACTATAGGTACACGGTAACTAAGGACAGACAGGTCCAATGGATTGGATTCCCCTGTATCGTCTGGGGACTACGGCGTAGTGGCATAGTACATCCGTAGTCGATGAGTCAAGTGAATTATTACAGAGATAATAATTCACTGAGTTAGAAGGAGTTTTGATAGGTATGACTCACGGCCAGCTCGATATTGGGCCTAGAGGGTCACACACAAATGGTAGGCATTGCGATGAGTAGAGGTTCAGATATGAGATATCCGACGGAGCCCTTGTCTTATTGGATATCCAATAAGCCCCTGAATTATTGGATCCTATGAACGAGATCCAATAAGAGCCCATGAGAGATTATTGGATAGAGATCCACTAATCTAAAAGGCTTGGGTTACTAGATGCAGATCCAATACCCACTAGGCGAGGATCCATTAGGGTTTGACAGGGGACCTCTATAAATAGGAGGGATTCAGAGCCTCATAGGCTAGAGCCTTTACTTGCCTCTTCTATTCTTCTCCCCCTCTCCACCTCAGAGTAGGCCTGGAGTTTTGAGGAGCATCGTCGCAACCCTGCTGTGTGGATCACCGCTAGAGAGGAGGACGCTTGACCTCCTTCACCCTCTCCTAAAGATCTGCAAGGAAACAGGGATATACGATATCCCTAGATAACACAATATACTCTATACGCAGTTTTAAGTTTCACGGATTTTGCGCACCAATCTTCGCACGACGTCGAACATCTCTTTGGGAATTAGGGATTTTGTTTTCTTATTCTTCCGTTGCGCATGTGATGTCGCCCCCAAGATTTCCCAACAGGTTGGCCTTTGCCTATTGAAGGAAGGCCTCTAGTGGAAGTCAGTGACCTCGTCGGAGGAGGAAGCCAAAAGTGGATGTAGGTCAAGATTGACTGAACCACTCTAAAATTACGGTGCTCTCTAGTTTGCATTTCTTCTTATTGCTTACCTTACTACAAACTTCCATATGTGCTTTACTTCCTTATTACTTTTGCTGCACTCCTTTACGAACTCGCTTTCCAGTTAAGTTTCCGAAAATGGTTGTACATCGGAAACGATTTCATCGTATGAACATAGTTTTAATCATCGAAAGTTTTTCGCTGCACTAATTCACCCCCCCCTCTTAGTGCTCTTGATCCTAACAAATGGAAGACAATAGTTGTCAAATCCTCACCAACGGTGATCAGTGCTACTGAGCGTAGATTGTCTGCTTCATTTCCCAAGGAAATACCAATCAAATGTGAAAGTGATGCGAACCTACTTGGAAGTGACAACTAAGTGAAAGAAGAGTCAATGGGCAAATTTTGTGGAGGAAGGACCCAAAACTTCAGAAGCTTTCAAGACGATGCTCGTTAAAGCTCCAACAAGCATCCACCTAGTTCAAGCAGCATGAGGCATTTGAGAGACTAGCGCATAGTAAGGATGGTATTTTCCTTCATCTGGAGGATCCGTAGGAACCAACAGGGATCAACACAACTCAGCCAACCCCACACTAGAGTCAGAGTCATTGGTGAGTTGAAGCAGCATAGCGGATCAAAGGTTCGACTACTCAAAAATACTAATGGAGAGCAGCTGAGAGCTAGGAGGCGCATTTCAGATAGAGCAGAAGATTGAAGACTCAGCAAAGGCAAGGAATTGCAGTGTCGGCAAAGGCTTCGACGAGGACGTCGAAGGAATAAGTGGGGGAGAATGTCATGGAGAAACTTCTAAATAGGATGTTTGATGTAATGCTTATGTATATCTGTGTCTTTTGGTATGTTCATGCTTTGCACAACATGTAGAGGGACAACCGAAGGCTTAATAGTCCCATTTTAGTTTTGTTGGTGGCCGCTTTAGGCTTGTAAATAAATGTTGTGTCATGTGGACACTTGTGAGAGATTTTCGGTCTGTAGTGGATCATTTTGACCCTTTGTTGTGCAACTATTCAAAGCTTGTAAGTCTATTTGTAATTTGCATTATCTATGAAGTGTGTTCGAAAATGTTTGCTTGTGGATCCCGAGTGAGGCATTTTCTCTAACCCGTTTTCTCTTTTGTGGGTCCAAAGGGACCATGGGAGGCTTCGGGGAGGCTGACCTTTGCGGACGGATACGCAAGGGTGCCGCATGACTTAGGAAAAACCAGCTAAGCCTGTGACAGAATGTCCGGACTTCCGACGAACTCTCGAACTCCCATTAAAATCGCGTTCTTGACTCTGGGACTTCATTTTGCTTTATGCCTTGCTATCATAGTTAATCCTGCACACGTAAAACATACTTCGATCTAGACAATTATTACTAAGCATGAATCATGTTGTCCGGTATGTCATTGGTCCATTAACGATTCGTCCGATTCTTCGGCGCATCGTCCTTTCTTGTGGACTATTACCCAATCGGCCAATTGACCTCCGCAAGTCTGATATCCTTGGTACAATATCCACTCTTTTTGGTTTAATGCCCGAAACCGTAGCCTGATGCCTTCTATCGATACGTCGACCGATCCTTCGGTGCGACGTCCAATCTTCTGATATGTTTCTCTGGCCCAACATGATTTTTTCTGCTTTAAATGTCTCTCCCTGATCGAAGCATCCTACATCACTCAAAATGCATATCAAATCATAAACACTTATCAATTGGTTTCATCATCAAAATACGAGATTCAATAATCTTCACATAAACCAACCCTCGCTGCTTAAGCTTCAGCGTTGGACTTCGGCTTAGTTTGGGCTATATTTTGACTCAATCAATCCACGCTTAATTTAAATGAGGCTCAACTCTGATTCAAAACCCCATCTTAGTTTGAGCTATATTTTGGGGATAAGGCTCGCGTTAGGTTCATCGACATGTCTCAATTGATAATAAAAAGATTTAAATTAATTATATATTTATTTAAATTAATTGTTTTTAATATTTAAAAAGTTTATACTTTCTAAAATTATTTTAGAATATTTATATTTATGAAAGTAAAATATTTAATATCATTTCTCTCACATCGACTTTGTTGAAACTGAGTTAACATATACTCAATGATAAATTCTACGGAATTTTCATTAATAGAGTTAATGACGTGAAGAAAAATAAGATTAAATATTTTATTTTTATAATTATATAGATTTTAATTTAAAAATATAAAGATCAAGATACTAAGAATAATTAATTATAAGAGAGAATATATAATTAACAGATAAATTTTTGTTAGTAACGTGTCAATAATTTGGATCGTCCAACCTATCAGTGATTCCACCCATTAAAATAGCTCTCCATCCCCTTTTTCATTCTCTCACTCACATGACTTTCCCGTTGGCTTTCTCGCTCACTCTCTTGTTCACTCTTTCTCTCTCTTTCTCAATTAAACATCTTAATTGATGATTAGAGTTCCAACAAGTCATTTAGTGAAAGATTTCTTTAATTAAAGATATTTATATTATTTCTATGTTTTAGTTCTTATTTAATATGATTAGGATCCTTAGTAGTGTCTTATTATAAGTAATTATAGTTGATTAATATATTTTTCTTGATTTTAGAGATAATTTTTATAATTATAATTTGTTGATGGTGATTAATATATTTCTATTATAGGCACAATTAAGACCACTATCTAACTTAATTTTTCAGGTCAATCATAACATATTAAGGGTGAATAGTGTATCTCACTCTAAAATGTATACCAAATTTGATCCATTATCTTGTTTTTAAGGCCAATTTGAGGTAACCAAGCTTAATCATATCTTCCTAACATATGATTAATGTGTCTTTCTTATCTTTGAATACTATTAAGGTCATTAGATACTTTTGTTAGGATTGAGTCGGCACTAAGAGAAGGGGGGGGTTGCGGTGGGGGGTGAATTAGTGCCGTGGATAAAAACGTCAGTTTGAAAAACTTTCGTTTCGATTAAACCCATTTCGGAAAGATATTAACTTGAAAACATACGAAAAAATGTAATAAGAAAGTAAAGCACGTGTTACGCCCCCCGAATTTATTATCAACCATAATCCATTCCAAGATCCAATCACACATTTGAGGACACTGAGAAAACATTCAAGTCATTTCTATATATTCCATAATCCATAAGACCTGTGTAGTTTATAATCGTACCATCATATCACGTAATGATTCACAAAATCCAAAACCCACTCAATTAAACCATAACCACATCATAAATCCATAGTTGTGGATGTTAGGATCGAGAGCACTAAGAGGGGGGGGGGGGTGAATTAGTGCAGCGGATATCTTTTAGCGATTAAAAACAAAAGCTGCGTTCGTTCGATAAAAATCAGTTTTGAAGCAAAAGCCGACTCAAGGATAACTTATGACTAAGTGCAGTTTACGTCTAAACGTAGTTTACGTCTAAACACAATTTACGTTTAAATGCAGTTTGCGTCTAAATGCAGTTTTACGTCTAAACGCAGATTTACGTCTAAACGCAGATTTACGTCTAAACGCAGATTTACGTCCAAACTCAGTTTATGTCTAAAACGTAGTTTTACGTTTAAACGTAGTTTACGTCTAAACGCAGTTTTACGTCTAAAACGTAGATTTACGTCTAAACGCAGATTTACGTCTAAACGCAGATTTACGTCTAAACGCAGTTTGCGTCTAAGCGCAGTTTGCGTCTAAACACAGTTTGCGTCTAAGCGCAGTTTACGTCTAAACGCAGCTTACGTCTAAACGCAGTTTGCGTCTAAACGCAGTTTGCGTCTAAGCGCAGTTTACGTCTAAACGCAGTTTGCGTCTAAACGCAGTTTGCGTCTAAACGCAGATGACAGTTTGCAGTTCTAAATGAAATCAAGACGTAAATGTAAACTGCACAGAACCTTGTTCGTAAAAGCGCAGAAGACAGTTTGCAGTTGTAAATGAAATCAAGACGTGAACGTAAACTGCACAGAACCTTGTCCGTAAAAAAAAGCGCAGAAGATAGTTTGCAGTTGTAAGTGAAATCAAGACGTAAACGTAAACTGCACAGAACTCATTCGTAAAAGCGCAGAGAGACAGTTTGCAGTTTGTAGATGGAATCAAGACGTAAACGTAAACTGCACAGAATTCGTTCGTAAAAGCGCAGAGAGCAGTTTGCAGTTTGTAAATGGAATTAAGACGTGAACGTAAACTGCACAGAACTCGTTCGTAAAAGCGCAAAGAGCAGTAGCTATGTAGGAGGTTTGCAGTAATGATAAAGTGCTCAAAATAAACGCAAACCAGAGATTTAGAGTGGTTCGGTCAGTCTTGACCTACTCCACTTTTGGCTTCCTCCACCGATGAGGTTACCGACGTCAACTAGAAGCCTTCCTTCAATAGGCGAAGGCCAACTACCCTCTTACAGATTCACTCCTTTTGACGGGCTCAGGAGACAACCCTTACAAATGTTTTCTCTCCTCTCTTTACAACTCAAACTTGAAGAACAGAAGGAGGAGGAAAACTAGCAGTTTTGAGCTCTAAGAACCACTGAAAAGATCAAGATTTCGGCTTAAGTTCTTACTCTCTCAGTGCTGAATGGGTGGGGTATTTATAGGCCCCAACCCAATTCAAATTTGGAGCTCAAAACGATCAAATCCCGGAATTCCGGGATCAGGCGGTTGCACCTCCTGACTGGAGAGGTTGCACCGCCTGGCAGAGCTCGAAGACCGAGCTCAGGCGGTGCCACCTCTCTGTTAGGGAGGTTGCACCGCCCAGTCTTGCTCGAAGACTAAGCCCCAGGCGGTGCCACCTCCTGGCTGGGGCGGTTGCACCTCCCAGTCTCGCTGGGAGACATAGCCTGGGCGGTGCTACCTCCTGGCCTAGGCGGTTGCACCTCCTGGCACTATTCCAGATCACTGGTTGGGCTCCAAACTTGGCCCAAACCAGTCCGAATTCGGGCCCAATTGGCCCAAGATTAAGTTAATGGGATCACCTCCCATTTTCCAACTTAATCAACGTGCTAACTACGATTAGTTCTAAGATAATTTCTGCAGCTTTGCTTCGGTGCGTCAATCGCTTCTTCCGGCGAGTTTCCGGCGAACTTCCGTCGATCATCCGATGAACCCTCGGTGATGCTCCTGCGGACTTCCGGCAAACTCCTGGACTTTGCGACGATCCACTTGGCAAGTTCCGACAAGCTTCGCTTGGCAAGCTTCTGGACTTCTCGGATCTGTTCTCGCAGAACCTCCGACGACCGTCCGAACTTCCGTCGAACTCTCGAACTTCCAACGTGATCATGAACTTGACTCCGGCGCAACTCCTGCTGCTTGTCTAACTTTCATCGTAGTTAATCCTGCACACTTAAAACAAAAACTTTGATCGAGACAATTAATCCTAAGCAATTAACCAAGTTGTCCGGCATGTCATTGGTCCCTCGACGCTTCGTCCGATTCTTCGGCGCATCGTCCTTTCCTGTAGCCTATTGCCCAATCGGCCTGTTGGCTCCGCAACTCCGATATCCTTGGCACAATACCCTCTCTTCTTGGCCCGATGCCCGAGTCCACGACCCGAAGCCTTCTGTCGATACGTCGACCGATCCACCGGCCCGACGTCCAATCTTCTGACATGTTCCTCCGGTACAACATGATGTTCCTGCTTTAATTGTCTCATCCTGATCAAAGCATCCTGCGTCACTCAAAACGCATATTAAATCATAAACATATATCAAGTAGTTTCATCATCAAAATACGAGATTCAACAATCTCCCCCTTTTTGATGATGACAACCACTTGATGACGGAGTTAAACTTAACTCCCGGAGTTTAAACAAATTCCCCCTATCAATATGCCATATTGATAGAACCTTGAATTCAAACTGAATTCAAGTCATTGCAATATTCATCATGAATACTTGCAACACGTCAACATGAACATATGCATAAACTTATGCATAACATGTCATGTCATCAACATACTTTCATCAACATACTTCTCCCCCTTTGTCATCAACAAAAAGGAGAAGTATCACAATCAAGTGTTTGTGATATTGGTTTAACTTATTGCATGAAAAACATATTATCAAGTTTTATCATCATGCAGTTTTGAAGCCAAAAAATTTAGCAAATGTTACATCATGCTTAGAATATTCAGGCTATCAAGTTTCAGATATGCAAGTTCTACAGTATACAAGATAGCACTTTTAGAACATGCAAGCTAGCAATTTAGAGATGTTCAAGAAAGCAACTCTTGCTTCTTGAGATATGTAAATTTGTCAAGTTTTGCTAGATGTGCAAGTTAGCATTTTTGCCTCTTGAGATAGGCAAGATAGCACATTTGCTTCTTTTGAGATAGCAACTTTTCGCTTCTCTTTAGACTACAAGCTAGCAATTTTTTTACGATATACAAGTTAGCAAAAACTTCGAAAGCAAATGCAAGATAACTTTCTTGTGTAGGCTCATGATTATTGCTTCCTATTGTAATGTGCAGGTTGCAAGTCTTGCTTCTTGAGATATTCAAGATGGTGATGTTCAAGAAGACAACTTTTGCTTCTTGAAATAAGCAAGTTAGCAATCTTTGCTACTTAAGATAGGCAAGCTAGCAATCAAGTTTTTGCATCTTCTTGACTTGTGCAAGCTAGCTATCTCCCCCTTTGTCATTGTCAAAAAGAAAGGAAGAATACAGTTTTGTAGTTCTTTTTCCTTTTACAACGATTTCAAAATCATGACAAAGGATGAATAATCAAGTTATGAATGTCAAGACAATTTTTCATCATGAATATTTTATCATTGCATTATCATAAGTTGAAGTATTACATGCATAATATCATATCATCATTCATAATTACATTAATGTTTCAATATAGCAATTTCTTCTCAAAATGTGTAACTTAGCACTCATCATGATTTACATCATATGCAATACATCACATCATAATTAGAAAGCACAAGTATTGTATGCATAATTGCAAATCATAAATGTTTCATATCATGAGTGTTTCGTGTATTCATATTATCACATGAAGCATATTATCATTTTTGAGATTCATAACATGAATAACGTTATTACTATTTCATCAAAATCAATTTCGCGATTCACACAATATCATGAAATCATTAATCTCGATAAGATGGGAAAAGCATTTTCTTTTTAAGTGATTCTTTTAACACATCATAAAAAACTCATTCATAATTCAAGTGATTTACAAGATATCATAAATGAATTTATCACTTGTATTTCATCAAAATCGAGAACTCTAGAGATAGAAAATGATTGAAGCATTTAACATGATTGAAGCATGTTTCATATTTAAAGTGTATCTTATGTCGTAAATACGAATCAAGCATTTGACAAATCTGAAATCATCCTCAAAATTACATTCAATAAATTCATGTATGACAAGCATAGATTTATTGAAAGATCAATAAGATAGAGGATTACATTTCAAGTGTTCATCAATTGTAGCATTTCATCATATGGTAAGATATCAATGCGTAAAATTACGATACAAGTTCTTAATATCTTAACGCATGATGCAAACATGGCATAATGCAAATTTGGCAATCATAGCATCAATTCATATATCTCTTGATGATGCAAGCATGGGATAATCATAGCATAGTGTTTATAGCATCAATTCATATATTTCTCCCATTTTTTAAGTGTTTCATCTTAAGTGATCGATTTCATGTTAGCATGCCTTTTCATTTATGTCAAATGAAAACATGCATCAACGTTTAGGATCGTAAAATGAATTTCATCATAAAACCATCAATCACAAAAATCATCATGTATAACTTTAAAATCTCATGCATGAAATTGTTAATCGAAATATTTATTTTCATCATTATGCATTTCTTCAAATCAAACATGATCTTTAATCAAAATCGAGAAATAACAATGGAAATCAACGTAATGCACATTATTACTTCTTAACCATGATTTCATATTTTCAATCAAATTTTGTTTGTTTATCATAAAACATGCAATATTATCATTTTCGAAATTACTAGCATGATCATAATTTTGTAATAATTTTTTTTTTTTAACATGTAATTTTCAAGAAAATTAATTCTAAACTAAAAAAGAAAACTACATCATGAAAGCATCAAGTAATTTCAAAATAAACCAAAGGCATTACCTCAACATTTAATGCGTAGTTTGCCGCCTCGCTTTTGTTGATTTTTTCTTCGTCTTCGGAGGAGCTCGATTCATCCCAATTTTTGTTCTTCTTCTTGCGTTTAGAGCAAGTAGTTCTATTCTTTTTGCTTTTTAATTTTCGTTTCATTTGTAGTTTAAGTTCACCATCACTTGAGCTTATGCTCGAGTGGTCTTCAAATGTTCTATGTCCCAAATCCTTCCTGTTCTTTGGAAGGTTGTTTTGTTCATCATTGTCCTCATCACTTGAGTCATCACTCAAGTGGCATTCATTTGTCCAGAGTTCCAAATCCTTCCTGTTCTTTGGAAGGTGATTGTATTCAACATGTTCATCATGTGCATTGTGCACCATTTCATATGTCATTAACGAACCAATTAGTTCTTCAAATGGTAAGTTGTTTAGGTTTTTAGCTTCTTGTATTGCAGTTACTTTTGAATCCCACTTCTTAGAAAGAGAACGCAAAATCTTGTTCACAAGTTCAGAATTAAAAAAACATTTGCCAAGAGCTCTTAAACCATTGACGACATCCGTAAAACGGGTGTACATGTCAACAATGGTTTCGCTTGGCTTCATTTGAAAAAGCTCGAAATCATGCAGTAAAATATTAACTTTCGAGTCTTTGACTCTACTAGTTCCTTCGTGTGTGATTTCAAGAGTGCGCCAAATATCGAAAGCCGTTTCGCACAAAGAAACCCGATTGAACTCATTTTTGTCCAAAGCGTAAAATAAGGCATTCATAGCCTTTGCGTTTAAAGAAAAATACTTCTTCTCCAAATCCGACCATTCGTTCATCGGTTTGGAGAGAAGTTGAAAACCGTTTTCAACAATATTCCATAAATCCAGATTCAGAGAAATCAAGAAAACTCTCATTTGAGTTTTCCAATAAGTGTAGTCCAATCCGTTAAAGAACGGTGGACGAACAACCGATAAGCCCTCTTGAAGAGCCATTTCTCTCGGGTGTAAATCCGAAATGAGAAATACCCCGCTCTGATACCAATTGTTAGGATCGAGAGCACTAAGAGGGGGGGGGTGAATTAGTGCAGCGGATATCTTTTAGCGATTAAAAACAAAAGCTGCGTTCGTTCGATAAAAATCAGTTTTGAAGCAAAAGCCGACTCAAGGATAACTTATGACTAAGTGCAGTTTACGTCTAAACGTAGTTTACGTCTAAACACAATTTACGTTTAAATGCAGTTTGCGTCTAAACGCAGTTTTACGTCTAAACGCAGATTTACGTCTAAACGCAGATTTACGTCTAAACGCAGATTTACGTCCAAACTCAGTTTACGTCTAAAACGCAGTTTTACGTTTAAACGTAGTTTACGTCTAAACGCAGTTTTACGTCTAAAACGCAGATTTACGTCTAAACGCAGATTTACGTCTAAACGCAGATTTACTTCTAAACGCAGTTTGCGTCTAAGCGCAGTTTGCGTCTAAACACAGTTTGCGTCTAAGCGCAGTTTACGTCTAAACGCAGCTTACGTCTAAACGCAGTTTGTGTCTAAACGCAGTTTGCGTCTAAGCGCAGTTTACGTCTAAACGCAGTTTGCGTCTAAACGCAGTTTGCGTCTAAACGCAGATGACAGTTTGCAGTTCTAAATGAAATCAAGACGTAAACGTAAACTGCACAGAACCTTGTTCGTAAAAGCGCAGAAGACAGTTTGCAGTTGTAAATGAAATCAAGACGTGAACGTAAACTGCACAGAACCTTGTCCGTAAAAAAAAGCGCAGAAGATAGTTTGCAGTTGTAAGTGAAATCAAGACGTAAACGTAAACTGCACAGAACTCATTCGTAAAAGCGCAGAGAGACAGTTTGCAGTTTGTAGATGGAATCAAGACGTAAACGTAAACTGCACAGAATTCGTTCGTAAAAGCGCAGAGAGCAGTTTGCAGTTTTAAATGGAATTAAGACGTGAACGTAAACTGCACAGAACTCGTTTGTAAAAGCGCAGAGAGCAGTAGCTATGTAGGAGGTTTGCAGTAATGATAAAGTGCTCAAAATAAACGTAAACCAGAGATTTAGAGTGGTTCGGTCAGTCTTGACCTACTCCACTTTTGGCTTCCTCCACCGATAAGGTTACCAATGTCAACTAGAAGCCTTCCTTCAATAGGCGAAGGCCAACTACCCTCTTACAGATTCACTCCTTTTGACGGGCTCAGGAGACAACTCTTACAAATGTTTTCTCTCCTCTCTTTACAACTCAAACTTGAAGAACAGAAGGAGGAGGAAAACTAGCAGTTTTGAGCTCTAAGAACCACTGAAAAGATCAAGATTTCGGCTTAAGTTCTTACTCTCTCAGTGCTAAATGGGTGGGGTATTTATAGGCCCCAACCCAATTCAAATTTGGAGTTCAAAACGATCAAATCCCGGAATTCCGGGATTAGGCGGTTGCACCTCCTGACTGGAGAGGTTGCACCGCCTGGCAGAGCTCGAAGACCGAGCTCAGGCGGTGCCACCTCTCTATCAGGGAGGTTGCACCGCCCAGTCTTGCTCGAAGACTGAGCCCCAGGCGGTGCCACCTCCTGGCTGGGGCGGTTGCACCTCCCAGTCTCGCTGGGAGACATAGCCTGGGCGGTGCTACCTCCTGGCCTAGGCGGTTGCACCTCCTGGCACTATTCCAGATCACTGGTTGGGCTCCAAACTTGGCCCAAACCAGTCCAAATTCGGGCCCAATTGGCCCAAGATTAAGTTAATGGGATCACCTCCCATTTTCCAACTTAATCAACGTGCTAACTACGATTAGTTCTAAGATAATTTCTGCAGCTTTGCTTCGGTGCGTCAATCGCTTCTTCCGGCGAACTTCCGTCGATCATCCGATGAACCCTCGGTGATGCTCCTGCGGACTTCCGGCAAACTCCTGGACTTTGCGATGATCCACTTGGCAAGTTCCGACGAGCTTCGCTTGGCAAGCTTCTGGACTTCTCGGATCTGTTCTCGCAGAACCTCCGACGACCGTACGAACTTCCGTCGAACTCTCGAACTTCCAACGTGATCATGAACTTGACTCCGGCGCAACTCCTGCTGCTTGTCGAACTTTCATCGTAGTTAATCCTGCACACTTAAAACAAAAACTTTGATCGAGACAATTAATCCTAAGCAATTAACCAAGTTGTCCGGCATGTCATTGGTCCCTCGACGCTTCGTCCGATTCTTCGGCGCATCGTCCTTTCCTGCAGCCTATTGCCCAATCGGCCTGTTGGCTCCGCAACTCCGATATCCTTGGCACAATACCCGCTCTTCTTGGCTCGATGCCCGAGTCCACGACCCGAAGCCTTCTGTCGATATGTCGACCGATCCACCGGCCCGACGTCCAATCTTCTGACATGTTCCTCCGGTACAACATGATGTTCCTGCTTTAATTGTCTCATCCTGATCAAAGCATCCTGCGTCACTCAAAACGCATATTAAATCATAAACATATATCAAGTAGTTTCATCATCAAAATACGAGATTCAACAGTGGAACCTATACAATCACAAAAACTAATGTTTACCACATTTTCATATCATTACAAAAATTAGCTTAACATTCCCAAAATCCTGATATGAGGGGTACTTTTCTAATATTTATAAGATACATCAATCTAGATTTGTCATTGATACACACAAAAGGAACTTACACAATATCAACTTATCAAGTACGAAATATTTGTTAGGATCGAAGCGGCATTAAGGGGGGGGGGGGGGGGGGGGGGGGGGTGAATTAGTGCAGCGGTAAAGTGTGATAAACTTTTGACGATTTAAACACTTTCGGAAACTTCGTACGATAAAAGTAACGTTTTCGTTTGAAACCGTTTCGATTGCGTTTTCACTTGAAGAGATAAGTAAGACGGAGACAAAGAAGTAGAGCATTAAAGTGCAAATGGTTTGCAGTAATGTAAATGACAATAAGTAAATGCAAATCAGAGATCACGCCGATTTTATAATGGTTCGGTCAAATGACCTACATCCACTTGCGAGGCCCCTCTTCGATGAGGCTCCCACCTTCCACTAGCAAATCTCTTGAAATGGAAGAGCAAATACCCCTCTTACAACTTTTTACAAGCAGTTCAACCTCTTACAAATTTTCAGTAAGAAAGAAGGAGGTGAACTCTCTAGCAAATTGAAAAAACAAGACTTGCTAAGACTTTCTAAGACTTTTCTCTCAATCAATTGCTTCTCAAAAAGTTATAATCTCAACTGAGATTTGAGGGGTATTTATAGGCCTCAAGATGATTCAAATTTGGGCTCCAAAATTTGAATTCTCTTTGGGTTCCCGATGCTGGCGGTGCCACCGCCTGTCACTGTCAGACATTGACAGTGCTGAGCGGTGCCACCGCCTAGTCAAGGGGTGCCACCGCCCAGTTCTCGGGTGCTGGGCAGTGCCACCGCCCAGCCTAGGCGGTGCCACCGCCTAGGCCAATTCAGCTCACTGGTTGGGCTCCAAACTTGGCCCAAACCAGTCCAAACTCGGGCCCAATTGGCCCCTACTTGGGTTATAGGATTAACACCTAATCCTAACCCTAATTAACATGCTAACTACGAATTTAAAGACATTTTCTAAGCTATTACAAAGTTCGTAAGTCAAGACTTCTTCCGGCGAGCTTCCGGCGAACTTCCGACGGTCTTCCGATAAACTCTCGGAAACCATTCTACGGACTCCCAGCAAGCTCCTAGACTTCACGATTTGATCTTGGCAAGTTCCAACGAGCTTCTTCGGTAAGCTCCGATCTTTCTCGGTGAGCTCCGCGAACTTCCAACGAACCTTCTAGCGAGCTTCCGAAAAACCCTTCGGCAAGCTCCCTACTCATTCTCGGCTAGTTCCGGCAGCATTCTCGACGAACCTTCAGACTTCCGTCGAACTCTCGAACTCCCAATGAATCCTTCGCGCTTGACTCCAGCACTTTGTTTCGCTTAATGTCTTCATCGTTATCGTAGTTAATCCTGCACACACAAACCAAAACTCAACTCCGATCTAGACAATTATTACAATGCGAATTGACATTCTGTTGCCCGGCACGTCATTGGTTGGCGCTTCATCTGATTCTTCGGTGCATCGTCCTCTTTTGTGGCTTGTTGCCCAATCGGCGGTTGACCTCCGCAACCCCGATATCCTTGGCGCAATTTCGCTCTCCTTGGCCCGATGCCCGACGTCCGAAGGATTCAGCCATCCAATATCCTGACGTGATCTCTTCCGGTGCAACGTCAATTCCTCCTGCGTCAACTGTCTAAACCTGATCGAGTAGACCTGCATCGCTCAAAATGTAGTTTAAATCATAAACACATATCAAGTGGTTTCATCATCAAATTACGAGATTCAACAATCTCCCCCTTTTTGATGATGATAACCACTTGATGACGGAGTTAACCTTAACTCCCGGAGTTTAAACAAACTCCCCCTATCAATATGCCATATTGATAGAACCTTGAATTCAAACTGAATTCAAGTCATTGTAATATTCATCATGAATACTTACAACACATCATCATGAACATATGCATAAACTTATGCATATCATGTCATCAACATACTTCTCCCCCTTTGTCATCAACAAAAAGGAGAAGTACAACTATTCTTTGTGTTTGTAATATAAGTTCAACTCATTGCATGAAAAACATAATATTAAGTTTTATCATCATGCAGTTTTGAAGCTAGAAAATTTAGCAAGTAATGCATCATGCTTAGGACATTCAAGCTATCAAGTTTTAGATATGCAAGTTTTACAGCATACAAGATAGCACTTTTGGTAATGTTCAAGAAAGTAAGTTCTACATCATACAAGCTAGCAATATTGAGATGTTCAAGAAAGCAACTCTTGCTTCTTGAAATATGCAAATTTGTCAAGTTTTGCTAGATGTGCAAGTTAGCATTTTTGCCTCTTAAGATAGGAAAGATAGCACATTTGCTTCTTTTGAGATAGCAACTTTTTGCTTCTCTTTAGACTACAAGCTAGCAATTTTTACGATATGTAAGTTTCACAATATACAAGCTAGCAAAAATTTCGAAAGCAAATGCAAGATAGCTTTCTTGTGTAAGCTCATAATTCTTGCTTCTTATTGCAACGTGCAAGTTACAAGTTTTGCTTCTTGAGATAGGCAAGATAGCACTTTTGCAATTTTTGTTTCTTAAGATAGGCAAGCTTGTGATGTTCAAAATAACAAGCTCTTTCTTCTAGAAGTGTCATTTTTGCTTTCTTTGCAAAGTGTAAGCTAGCAAAATGTTTGAAAATATGATCAAGTTTTGCAACATACAAGCTAGCAAAAATTCCAAACTAGCAAGAGATAATGTTTTACATGAGGCAAGCAAACAATTTGGCAAATGTTACATTTGCATCTTCTCTTTTGAGAAGTACAATTTTTGCTTTCATCTTGAATTGTGCAAGCTAGTTAGTTTGCCTCTTTTCATGATGTGCACGCTAGAAATTCTTTCTCCCCCTTTGTCATTGTCAAAAAGAAGGGAAGACCCTTATATCAATTTTCATATTATGACAAAGGTAAGTATCATTCTTATTTGTGCATCATTATATATTCAAATTAAAACATACACAATTTCAATAACCTTATTTTTCATGCACGATACCAAAAAATAAATCAATCATCATTAATAAGCATATCATACATGATACTCAAACATTAAAATTTTTAAGCATTTATCAACATGTTGATCATGATACCAAACATTCATCATTTAAAGCATTCATGATACACATCATATGCAATAAATACATCATGTACATCATTATCATAAGTATTGCATACATCATTTTAACTTTATGAATATTTCATCATTGCATGCATTATACCAAAACATTTCAAGCCATGCAAGCCATAAATACAAAGAAATCATGTCATGAAGGATAAAATCATTTGAATACCAAAAGACATGATTCATATAGTAAATATCTTCTTTAAATAAAATATCAAGAAAAATCATAGGAGTACAAAGAAGAGATCTTGTTTTAAAAGAAAAATCAAGTAATAACTCCAAGAACTCACAAGGAAAAATCATGATTCATTTAGAAAATCTCCTCTCAAGAGAATATCAAGTAAAATCGTAGAAGATCGATTAATGAAAAATTTTGATTTATAATAAAATCTCATGTATCGAATGTCGAGAAATCAAAATGATGATTTATATAAAAAATATCACAAGTTATATTCAAGAGAAAAATCATCATTCATTTTCAACTTATTCAATTTGTCACATCAATATTTCTTAGATATGCATGATACCAAAACATGGTTTTAAATCTTTAACATATAACATGCATAAATTGAAAGGAGAAGGGAAGAATTCAAACGTATAAAGATTTCAACCATCTCATAAACAAATGTAAGACCAAGTCATGAATCCAAAATTCCATGAATCAAAATGATCATCAAAGGTAATCTCATGTTATTCCAAGAAATCAATATCATGATTTTGATAAAACTCATTTCAAATTTAAATCATCAAAATCATCAAAATATCAACATTACTTTCAAGAGATTCAAAATTGTATACATAGATTTATTATAATAAACATCAAGATCAATAGGATAGAGAAAAATAAATTTTCAAGGAAAAAATATTTTCCTCTTTTTAGTTGTTTCAATTCATATGATTTTATTTCACTTATAAAAACATGTATAATGTTTAAAACCGAAAGTGTAAGATTTATTACAACAAAGATTAATAAGGCACTTTCATTATGGTAAAAATCAATAATCCATAAATCACAAGATTCATATGCATAATTTCAAAATTTATTAAGCATGATCATTATGCTTGACACTAAAACATGGTTTCAAAATGTTTAATATTTTCATTACATCATTATGCAATGGTTTCATTGAACATAATTTTGAATGATTCTTATAGATAACAAAAACTTCTTTAGTTTTAATTTATGTGATTGACTTTATATTAGCATGCTCAAGTTTTGTTCTTATGTCAAAAACATACATCATGTTTGAAAAACAAAGATAAGGTTTAAAAAAAAATCATCAAGCCTTCCATATAAAAACCATACATCATCATTGAAGGTTAATATGGAAATCATCAAAATACACATTCTTGCTTCTCAAGCACATATATATGATTATTTAAATCTAACATTTTATTCTATTAACATAAAACATACAATTTTCAAGAAAAATAATTATTCAAAAGAAAAGAGAAAATGCATCATGGAAAACATCATGTAATTTCAAAATAATTCAAGAGAGTTGAGTTACTTACCTTGTAGTCGAAGCCCGTCAAAGCCCAATTCGCCGTTTCACCTTTGGAAGTTCTTGATTCATCCTTGGTTGCCTTCCTCTTCTTTAGCCTCTTCCTCCATTCAAGTTCATTGTTTATTTTAAATTTTTGTTTAATAAACTTATTAAGATTTAGTGTTCGAAATTCAAGTTCATCATTGTCCTCATCACTTGAGTCATCGCTCAAGTGGTATTCATTTGTCCGGAGTTCCAAATCCTTCCTATTCTTTGGAAGGTGGTTCAAGTGTTGATTGTGTTCATCATGTGCATTGCGCACCATTTCATATGTCATCAATGAGCCGATAAGTTCTTCAAGTGGAAAAATATTTAAATCTTTTGTTTCTTGTATTGCCGTTGCTTTTGATTCCCAAGCATTAGAAAGTGATCGTAAAACTATACTAACAAGTTCAAAATTCGAGAAACATTTGCCAAGAGCTTGTAAATCATTGACGACATCCGTAAAATGGGTGTACATGTCAACAATGGTTTCGCTCGGCTTCATTCGAAAAAGCTCGAAATCATGCATTAAAATGTTGATTTTCGAATCTTTGCTCTAGAAGTGCCTTCGTATGTGATTTCAAGAGTGTGCCATATATCGAAAGCCGTTTTACACAAAGAAACCCGATTGAACTCATTTTTGTCCAAAGCGTAAAATAAGGCATTCATAGCCTTTGCGTTTAAAGAAAACATCTTCTTCTCCAAATCATTCCAATGGTTCATTGGAAGAGAAGACATTTCAAATCCATTTTCGACTATGTGCCATAAATTCAAATCCAAAGAAAGTAAGAAAACTCTCATTCGAGTTTTCCAATAAGTGTAGTCCGTCCCATTGAAAAAGGGAGGACAAATGAGAGAGTGACCCTCTTGAAAGCCGTAAAGAGCCATTTCTATTTGGGTGTTAAACCAAGGTAGAAAAACATGGCTCTGATACCAATTGTTAGGATCAGAGCGGCACTAAGAGGGGGGGGGGGTGAATTAGTGCAGCGGTAAAGTGTGATAAACTTTTGATGATTTAAACACTTTTGGAAACTTCGTACGATAAAAGTAACGTTTTCGTTTGAAACCGTTTTGATTGCGTTTTAACTTGAGGAGATAAGTAAGACAGAGACAAAGAAGTAGACCATTAAAGTGCAAATGGTTTGCAGTAATGTAAATGACAATAAGTAAATGCAAACCAGAGATCACGCCGATTTTACAATGGTTCGGTCAAATGACCTACATCCACTTGCGAGGCCCCTCTTCGATGAGGCTCCCACCTTCCACTAGCAAATCTCTTGAAATGGAAGGGCAAATACCCCTCTTACAACTTTTTACAAGCAGTTTAACCTCTTACAAATTTTCAGTAAGAAAGAAGGAGGTGAACTCTCTAGCAAATTGAAAAAACAAGACTTGCTAAGACTTTCTAAGACTTTTCTCTCAATCAATTGCTTCTCAAAAGTTGTAATCTCAGCTGAGATTTGAGGGGTATTTATAGGCCTCAAGATGATTCAAATTTGGGCTCCAAAATTTGAATTCTCTTTGGGTTCCCGATGCTGGCGGTGCCACCGCCTGTCAGTGGCGGTGCCACCGCCTGTCACTGTCAGACATTGACAGTGCTGGGCGGTGCCACCGCCTAGGCCAATTCAGCTCACTGGTTAGGCTTCAAACTTGGCCCAAACCAGTCCGAACTCGGGCCCAATTGTCCCCTACTTAGGTTATAGTATTAACACTTAATCCTAACCCTAATTAACGTGCTAACTATGAATTTAAAGACATTTTCTAAGCTATTACAAAGTCCGTAAGTCAAGACTTCTTCCGGCGAGCTTCCGGCGAACTTCCGACGGTCTTCCGATAAACTCTCGGAAACCATTCTGCGGACTCCCGGCAAGCTCCTAGACTTCACGATTTGATCTTGGCGAGTTCCAACGAGCTTTTTCGGTAAGCTCCGATCTTTCTCGATGAGCTCCGCGAACTTCCAACGAACCTTCCGGCGAGCTTCCGAAAAACCCTTCGGCAAGCTCCCTACTCATTCTCGGCTAGTTCCGGCAGCATTCCTGATGAACCTTCGGACTTCCGTTGAACTCTCAAACTCCCAACGAATTCTTTGCGCTTGACTCCAGCACTTTGTTTCGCTTTATGTATTCATTGTTATCGTAGTTAATCCTGCACACACAAACCAAAACTCAACTCCGATCTAGACAATTATTACAACGCGAATTGACATTCTGTTGCCCGGCACGTCATTAGTTGGCGCTTCGTCCGATTCTTCGGTGCATCGTCCTCTCTTGCGACTTGTTGCCCAATCGGCGGTTGACCTCCGCAACCCCGATATCCTTGGCGCAATTTCGCTCTCCTTGGCCCGATGCCCGACGTCCGAAGCATTCAGCCATCCAATATCCTAACGTGATCTCTTCCGGCGCAACGTCAATTCCTCCTGCGTCAACTGTCTAAACCTGATTGAGTAGACCTGCATCGCTCAAAATGCAGTTTAAATCATAAACACATATCAAGTGGTTTCATCATCAAAATACGAGATTCAACAATATTTGCCCCAAAACCTTCTAGCATTCCACTGTCGTAGCTCAATTTAAACATTCTAGCAAACGACAAGCTATCCTGAAAAATTTATATAGCAATGGGGTGAGCACATAGACCTCAGCAAGCGACTAACGATCAATGACAGATAAATCATTTCAGAGTATATCAATTGCATATGAAGTATATCCATGACATGTGGAATATTTCAAAGCATATCAAAGATGTAAGGAATATTTTAGATATCAATGACATATGAAATATTTTGGAGCATATCAAGGAACAAATATGAAATAGAAGCTCAAATATTACATATGACGTTGCATACATTTCATTTTTATCCAAAGCACAAATAGAAGTATATAACCAATGCTTTGGATATCATATCAAGCAAATAGAAGGTGAAGTGGGATCCCAAACATAATATGGTCCATCCATTTCTGAATGACCACCAAACATAATCTAGAGCATCGCGGGCTCTAAGCACATACCTTTTACCATTTCTGGCAAAAGTCCATATAATCCCTTTATCATTTTTGGCAAAGGTCCATATAATCCCTTTCCTATTTCTAGCAAAGGTCCAAATGATCCCACAAACACCAGAGTATAAAAGGTATTGTGAATAATAAATTGGGACATATCGGAAACACATGCGGAACAATGAAATGCATGTGCTTATTCGAAACATTACGATACAAACATGAAGTTTCCATAACAGATCATGCAAATACTCATAGGACAAGAGTATACATTGTTGAATCTCGGATTTTGATGATGAAACTAATTGATTATGTTTAGATGTTTAACTACATTTTGAGTGATGCAGGTCTACTCGATTAGGATTAGATAGTTAACGCAGGAGGAATTGACGTTATGCCGGAGGAGATCGCGTTAGGATATTGGATGGCAGAAGGCTTCGGACGTCGGGCATCGGGCCAAGAGCGAAATTACGCCAAGGATATTGGAGTTGCGGAGGTCAACCGCCGATTGGGCAACAAGCCGCAAAAGAGGACGATGCACCGAAGAATCGGACGAAGCGCCAACCAATGACGTGCCAAGCAACAGAATGTCAATTCGCTTTGTAATAATTGTCTAGATTGGAGTAGAGTTTTGGCTTGTGTGTGCAGGATTAACTACGATAACGATGAAGACATAAAGCGAAACAAAGTGTCGGAGTCAAGCGTGAAGGATTTGTGCGAGTTCGAGAGTTCAACAGAAGTCCGAAGGTTCATCGGGAATGCTGCCGGAACTAGCCGAGAATGAGTAGGGAGCTTGCCGAAGGGTTTTTCAGAAGCTCGCCGGAAGGTTCGTTGGAAGTTCGCGGAGCTCGCTGAGAAAGATTGGAGCTTGCCAAAGAAGCTTATTGGAACTCGCCAAGATCAAATCGTGAAGTCTAGGAGCTTTCCGGGAGTCCGTAGAATGGTTTCCGAGAGTTCGTCGGAAGACCGTCGGAAGTTTATCGGAAGCTCGCCGGAAAAAGTCTTGACTTGCGGACTTTGTAATAGCCTAGAAAATGTCTTTAAATTCGTAGTTAGCACATTAATTAGGGTTAAGATTAGGTGTTAATCCTATAACTCAAGTAGGGGCCAATTGGGCCCGAGTTCGGACTAGTTTTGGCCAAGTTTGGAGCCCAACCAGTGAGCTGAAATAGTGTAGGCGGTGGCACCGTCAGGAACCTGAGAACCAAGCGGTGGCACCGCTGGACTAAGTGGTGGCACCGCCCAGCACCCCAGAGGTCTGGCGGTGGCACCGCCAGTACACTGTCAGTGTCAGACACCGACAGGCGGTGGCACCGCCACTGACAGGCGGTGGCACCGCTAGCATCGGGAACAAAAAAGAATTCAAATTTTGGAGCCCAAATTTGAATCCTCTTGAGGCCTATAAATACCCCTCAAATCTCAGTTGAGATTACAACTTTTGAGAAGCAATTGATTGAGAGAAAGGTATTAGAAAAGTCTTAGCAAGTCTTGTTTTCAATTTGCTAGAGTGTTCACATCTTTCTTTCTTGTTGAAAATTTGTAAGAGTGTGAACCGCTTGTAAAAAGTTGTAAGAGGGGTATTTGCCCTTCTCCTTCAATAGATTTGCTATTGGAAGGTGGGAGCCTCATCGAAGAGGGCCTCGCAAGTGGATGTAGGTCATTTGACCGAACCACTTTAAAACGGCGTGATCTTTGGTTTGCATTTCATTATTGCTATTTACATTACTGAAAACCTTCTTACGTGCTTTATTTTCTCATTACCTTTGCTGCATACCTTTACGAACACGCGTTCAAGTTAAGCGCTTCCAAGTTCGATTTTTATTGTACAAAAGATTTGTCAAAACCGACGTTTTAATCCGCTGCACTAATTCACCCCCCCCCTCTTAGTGCCGCTCCGATCCTAACAATTGGTATCAGAGCCCGGTATTTCTCATTTTGGATTTACACCCGAGAGAAATGACTCTTCATGGCTTTCAAGAGGGCTTATCGATTTTTCGTCCATCGTTGTTTAACGGATTGGACTACACTTATTGGAAAACTCGAATGATAGTTTTCTTGATTTCTATGAATTACGATTTATGGAATATTGTTGAAAACAGTTTTCAACTTCCCTCTAAACCGATGAACGAATGGTTGGATTTGGAGAAGAAGTATTTTTCTTTAAACGCAAAGGCTATGAATGCCTTAGTTTGTGCTTTGGACAAAAATGAGTTCAATCGGATTTCTACGTGCGAAACGACTTTTGATATTTGGCGAACACTTGAAATCACGCACGAGGGAACTAGTAGAGTCAAAGACTCGAAAGTTAACATTTTATTGTATGATTTTGAGCTTTTTCGAATGCAACCAAGCGAGACTATAGGCGACATGTACACCCGTTTCACGGATGTCGTCAATAATCTAAGAGTTCTTGGTAAATCATTTTTGAATTTTGATCTCGTAAGCAAGATCTTAAGATCCTTTCTAAAAAGGTGGGATCCTAAAATAACCGCAATACAAGAAACAAAAGATTTAAATATTTTTCCACTTGAAGAACTAATTGGTTCGTTGATGACATATGAAATGGTGCACAATACACATGATGAACATGATGAACAAAATCACCTTCCAAAGAATAGGAAGGATTTGGAACTCCAGACAAATGAATACCACTTGAGCGATGACTCAAGTGATGAGGACAATGATGAACTTGAACTTCGAACACTAAATCTTAATAAGTTTATTAAACAAAAATCTAAAATAAACAATGAACTTGAACGGAGGAAGAGGCCAAAGAAGAGGAAGGCAACCAAGGATGAATCAAAAACTTCCAAAGGCGAAACGACGAATTGGGCTTTGACGGGCTTCGACTACAAGGTAAGTAACTTAACTCTCTTGAATTATTTTGAAATTACTTGATGTTTTCCATGATGCATTTTTTCTTTTCTTTTTTTTGAATAATTATTTTTCTTAAAAATTGTATGTTTTATGTTAATAAAATAAAATGTTAGATTTAAATGATCATATATATATATGTGCTTGAGAAGCAAGAATGTGTATTTTGATGATTTCCATATTGACTTTCAATGATAATGCATGGTTTTTATATGGAAGGCTTGATGATTTTTTTATGAATCTTGTTTTTGGTTTTGAAACATGATGTATGTTTTTGACATAAGAACAAAACTTGAGCATGCTAATATAAAGTCAATCACATAAATTAAAACTAAAAAAGTTTTAGTTATCTATAAGAATCATTCAAAATTATGTTCAATGAAAACATTGCATAATGATGTAATGAAAATATTAAACATTTTGAAACTATGTTTTAGTGTCATGCATAATGATCATGCTTAATAAATTTCGAAATTATGCATGATGAATCTTGTGATTTATGGATTATTTATTTTTACCATAATGAAAGTGCCTTATTAATCTTTGTTGTAATAAATCTTACACTTTCAGTTTTAAACATGATACATGTTTTTATTTGGTATAAGTGAAATAAAATCATATGAATTGAAACAACTAAAAAGAGGAAAATATTTTTTCCTTGAAAAATTATTTTTCTCTATCCTATTGATCTTGATGTTTATTATGATAAATCTATGTATACCATTTTGAATCTCTTGAAAGTAATATTGAGATTTTGATGAATTTGATGATTTGAATTTGAATGAGTTTGTATTCAAATTATGATCTTGATTTCTTGGATTTATTACTTGATTTTCTTTTAAAACAAGATCTCTTCTTTGTACTCCTATGATTTTTCTTGATATTTTATTTAAAGAAGATATTTGATAAAATGAATCATGTCTTTTGTAATTCAAGAGGTCTTATCTTTCATGACATGATGCCATTGGATTTATGGCTTGTATGCCTTGAAATAATTGAAATATTATGCACTACTTTGTTCTTCCTTTATTCTTTCTTATTTACAATGATAAAATGGGAACAAGTTATGATCATGCATGGCAGGATGCAATTTGATAGATTAATACCATGATGATTTGAAATGTTTATGATTTGGAATGATGCATATGTTTTTTTATTATGATGATATACGTGATGTATTGCATATGATGTGTATCATGAATGCTTTAAATGATAAATATTTGGTACCAACAATCATGAAGTGATAAATACTTAAAAATATTGATTTAATGTCCGGTATCATGAATACTTTATTATCATACATGAAAATAGTGATAAATATTTTGAAAATAAATGTTTGTATCATGTTAGATGATTTTACATTTTGTGCATGATGAGTTATAGTGATGATTTAAATAATGATTGAAATAATATGAATGATGATTTGGAATCATGCATATAATGATGAGTTTATATGTTTTAAAAATATATATGATGATTTGGTATTATGTATGCAATACTTTAACATATGATAATGATGCATGCAATGATGAAATATTCATGATAAAATTATTATTTTGATATTCATGACTTGAATCTTCCTTTCCTTTTGCCAATGACAAAGGGGGAGAAAGAGTTGCTAATGAGTTATCTTGAATTGATGTAAAGGGTCATCTCAAAAAGAAATTAGCTAGCTTGCATAAGTCAAGAAAATGTAAAAACTTGCTTACTTTCTTGCACATCTAAAGAGAAGATGCAAATGTAACACTTGCCAAATTGCTTGCTTGCCTTATGTAAAACATTGTCCCTTGCTAGGTTGGCATTTTACTAAGGAAGCAAAAATGACACTTCTCAAAAGAGAAGAAAGAGCTTGCTTTCTTGAACATCTTTAATTTGCTAGCTAGCATAATGTACAATTTGCTATCTTGAACATTACAAAGAAATGCTATCATGCACATCACAAAGAAAAGCAAATATGCTAACTTGCAAATCTTTAAATTTGCTAGTTTGTATGTAGTAAAACTTGCATATCGTAAAAATTGCTAGCTTGTAGAGAAGCAAATAGTTGCTATCTCAAGAAAAACAAAAATGCTAAACTTGCAAATCTTTAATTGCTACATTGCATGATGATAAAACTTGATATTATTTTTTTTTCATACAATGTATTGAACTTTTTATCTCTAAACACTTGATACTTGGAATATTTTAAAATGTGATATTGATAAGAATGTTTCAAGTTGCTCTTTGTGCTATATCTTTTCAAATGAATCATGAGCCTTGATATCATATATTTCATAATATAGAAATAACAAGATTTCTTTGCCTTGTATGCCTTATGTGATGATTGTACATCAATTTTCTTTATTATGAATTATATGAATCTTGATCGTGAACTTGTTAAGAAGAATTTTAATGAACCATGAATCATATCTTTGGTATTTATGAATTGATCCTTATTGATATATTTCATGAATTCTTTGCATATTTAGCTTGTTGAATGGTTGAAATTTTTAGCCATTGAGTCCTCCCTTTCTTTTTGACTTTGATAAAGGGGGAGAAGGTTTTGCTAGCTTGTGCATTGAAAATGAAAGTAAACTTCCTAGCATGCTAAGGAAGTAAAACTTGCAAGCTTGCACTTCTAAAAAAGAGAAGAAAGATCTTGCCTATCGAAAGAAGCAAAAAGTGCAAAACTTAGAAAACTTGCAACAATATTGCTCTTGCCATGCTTTGTATCAAAAATAGGTTGATATCCTTAAAAGCATCGCATTAAATTTTTTAGTGTATTGCAATGTATCACATGTATCGCAAATTGAAATTTTGAGACTATTATCATATCATGTTTAACAATTGATATCTTTCATTGATATGATAAATTATCAATCTCATGATGTATCGCATAATGATATCATGATTTGCGATTGTATCATGTGATCCTTGGTGAATTTTCACATTGATATCCTTTGTGAAATGATTTCTTTGCATTATTGTCTTGTATGCATCATGTGATGATTGAAATATTGATTGATGCAAAGTTGATGTAAAAGTCTAAATCACTAGTTCCTCTCCTTTTTGACATTGACAAAGGGGGAGAAAGTTATTACTAGCTTGCACACTTTAATGAAGAATTTGCTAGCTTGATAATTGTAATGAAGAAATTTGCTATATCAAACATCATAAATATTGTTACTTACAAAGAAAAGAAAAGTGCAATCTTGCACAAAAATTCAAGTGTTGAATTGCCATGATTGAACTTAAGAATCTTGGTATGCTTTTGTGCTTATATGTTGTGATGAAAATCTAGCTTCATGTTATAAAAACTTGAATATATTTTAAAATAGCTAGAGCTACTTCTCCTTTTTGTTGATGACATAGGGGGAGAAGTATATTGATGACTTCATGCATTGAATTGAATATTTTATATTTGCATGATGGTTTAAATGTTTTTCATAACATGTGATGAATGTTATTTGGATTTGGGATAATCCAAGTGTTCTATCAATGACATATTGATAGGGGGAGTTTGGCTAAACTCCGGAAAGTTAAGATTAACTTCGTTAGTCATCAATTAGTTGTCATCATCAAAAAGGGGGAGATTGTTGAATCTCGGATTTTGATGATGAAACTAATTGATTGTGTTTAGATGTTTAACTGCATTTTGAGTGATGTAGGTCTACTCGATCAGGTTTAGACAGTTAACGTAGGAGGAATTGACGTTGCGCCGGAGGAGATCACGTTAGGATATTGGATGGCAGAAGGCTTCGGACGTCGGGCATCGGGCCAAGAGTGAAATTACGCCAAGGATATCGGGGTTGCGGAGGTCAACCGCCGATTGGGCAACAAGCCGCAAGAGAGGACGATGCGCCAAAGAATCGGATGAAGCGCCAACCAATGACGTGCCGGGCAACATAATGTCAATTCGCTTTGTAATAATTGTCTAGATCGGAGTAGAGTTTTGGCTTATGTGTGCAGAATTAACTACGATAACGATGAAGACATAAAGCGAAACAAAGTGTCGGAGTCAAGCGCGAAGGATTTGTGCGAGTTCGAGAGTTCGACGGAAGTTCGAAGGTTCATCGGGAATGCTGCCGGAACTAGCCGAGAATGAGTAGGGAGCTTGCCGAAGGGTTTTTCAAAAGCTCGCCGGAAGGTTCGTTGGAAGTTCGCGGAGCTCACCGAGAAAGATCGGAGCTTGCCGAAGAAGCTCATTGGAACTCGCCAAGATCAAATCGTGAAGTCTAGGAGCTTACCGGGAGTCCGTAGAATGGTTTCCGAGAGTTCGTCGGAAGACTATCGGAAGTTCGTCGGAAGCTCGCCGGAAAAAGTTTTGACTTGTGAACTTTGTAATAGCTTAGAAAATATCTTTAAATTCGTAGTTAGCACGTTAATTAGGGTTAAGATTAGGTGTTAATCCTATAACTCAAGTAGAGGCCAATTGGGCCCGAGTTCGGACTGGTTTGGGCCAAGTTTGGAGCCCAACCAGTGAGCTGAAATAGTGTAGGCGGTGGCACCGCCAGATTAGGTGGTGGCACCACCTAGAACCCGAGAGCCAGGCGGTGGCACCGCTTGGCTAGGTGGTGGCACCGCCCAGCACCCGAGAGCCAGGTGGTGGCACCGTTTGGCTGGGCGGTGGCACCGCCAGTCCACTGTCAGTGTCAGACACTAACAGGCGGTGGCACCGCCAACATCGGGAACCAAAGAGAATTCAAATTTTGGAGCCCAAATTTGAATCATCTTGAGGCCTATAAATACCCCTCAAATCTCAACTGAGATTACAACTTTTGAGAAGCAATTGATTGAGAGAAAGGTCTTAGAAAAGTCTTAGCAAGTCTTGTTTTCAATTTGCTAGAGTGTTCACTTCCTTCTTTCTTGCTGAAAATTTGTAAGAGTGTGAACCGCTTGTAAAAAGTTGTAAGAGGGGTATTTGCCCTTCTTCTTCAAGAGATTTGCTAGTGGAAGGTGGGAGCCTCATCGAAGAGGGCCTCACAAGTGGATGTAGGTCATTTGACCGAACCACTTTAAAATCGGCGTGATCTTTGGTTTGCATTTTTTTATTGCTATTTACATTACTGCAAACCTTCTTATGTACTTTATTTTCTCATTACCTTTGTTGCATACCTTTATGAACACGCGTTCAAGTTAAGCACTTCCAAGTTCGATTTTTATCGTACGAAAGATTTGTCAAAACCGCGTTTTAATCCGCTGCACTAATTCACCCCCCCCCCCCCCCCCTCTTAGTGCCGCTCCGATCCTAACATACATAAATTTAAAGCAATAATGTAAAGCTCAACTGAAGTAAAGATTTTAGCTGAAATCAATTTCCAAAGATACGAAACAAGAATAAGCGAAATTGATCGAAGCTCGATTCTACCAGAATTTAAGTGACACATTGCATGAATTATTTGGATGATCAATTATGCTCTAATTTGTATAAAATAGAAGTCATTCGAAGATGTACCAATCTAGTTTTTGATAACTTAAGTTTTACATGAATCTGAGTTTTCAATAAGGAGTTATAAATAATTTAGTAACCAAATATCAGAGAACATTATCTCTATTTTATAGAATTCATAGAGTTGATTTGAACATATGATTCAATAGGTAATTGTGCTCCAAATCATTCAAATCAAAAGATTTATGAGTCTAGTTTCCAATAAATCATAATTTGCATGAATTGAGTTCCCAGCAGAAAGTTATAAGTAGTTAAGGAATAGGAGGTCAGAAATTACAGTCCCTATTTTACAGAATCTATAGGGTTAATTGAAATAGAAGTCTTAGTAGGCATTTAAACTCTAAATCATTCAATCTTAGTATCAAAATAAAGATCTTTGAGTCTACTTTCAAATGGATTAGGATTTGCCTAAATCAGAGTTTATTGTTAAAAGTTAGGTATGAAACAGTACATAGAGGTCAGATTACTAAAAAATTAGAGATTCATGGCATTGTATCAAAACTAAAGAAAGGTTTGGTGCTAAGCTGAAATCTTTCGAATTATAAAGAATTAAAATAAAAACAAAGATTATAATTTCTATAGGAAGGGGTTAGAACACTTGCCTTAAACAAATTTGAGTCTGAAAGGTGTGGAATTGATGCAAAACCTCAAGCCAAAGTAAAGCTTTTCTTCTTCTTCTTCTTCTTCTTCTTCTTCTTCTTCTTCTTCTCAAACCAACATTGGCTGCAGCTTCTTAAGTTTTCATCCTTTTATTTCTCCTCTAATATATTAGATTTAGCTATTCTTAAGTTTTCATCCTTTTATTTCTCCTCTAATATATTAGATTTAGCTAATATAAGGATTGCAATATGGCAAGCATGCATGAAAGGGGCTTAGGTATCATCCATATAATAAACTTAGGTGACATCATTAGGTTAGCTAGTGACACATATCCACCTTTTTTTTTTAAACTTAAATCTGAATCTTTCATAAATCATATCAAACTTCTAATATTTACATTTAGGTCCCTAGCCATAAACTTCTAATATAAAATTATTTAATACAAAAGAATTATTAGCTAATCCTCATATTTACAAACAAGCATCTATAAATTTTTTTAAAAATGGGGATGTTACAGCACGTAAGGTAGTTTGTAGTAAAGATAAATTGTTAGAAGTAAATGTAAACTAAGTTTTATAGTGGTTCGATCATCGTGACCTACATCTACTCCCGATTCTTCCTCCGTTAAGACTACTGACATCCACTATCAGTCTTTTTCAATGGGTGAAGACCAACTACTCTCTTACTGATAGAAGATAAGATTTTCCTAACTATATGGGGAAATTTCTCTATTCTGTTGAGGAAAATCTTCTATTCTGTTAGGGAAATCCTTCCTCCTAATTTGTATAAATAGGAGAGGAAACATGTTAATAGATTCAAGCTAAAGTTATTTCATTTTTACAATAAAGCTTCTTCAATTATTGTTCTTATCTTCTATTATTTCTATCATGGTATCAGAGCCGCTTGCCTAGAGCAAGCTCTCTTCTCGCTGCCAATTCATCATTGGTGTTGCCACTCTGCGCCAACGTCCGTTCCCTTCCGCTACGGCATCTCTAGTGCTGCTCATCAGCACTGCCCCACCTTTCTTCCTCGTTGTAGCTATTTTCCTTCCTCTTCTGCTACAGCTTCCTCCTCTATTGCAGTTTCCTCCTTTGCTGTAGTAGCATCACTGCAACATTGTTGTAGATTTCTTCTCTACCGTCGCAGCCATCGTAATCGCAACCACGACCAATGTCATTGAGAAAAGCGAAGCTTTGCTCTTGCCTTCGGCCAGCGACCAACGTCATTGAGAAAAGTGAAGCTTCACCCTTCGGCCAGCGACCAACGCCGTTGCATTCCTAAGAGGCTCTGTGGTCAATTCTCATCTTCCTCACCGCGGTAGTCTTCGCTGATCTGTCAACATTCGGCAGACTTAAGGAGAATGAAGGGAACGCCTGTGCCATCACAGCAATCGCAGTAGCAGCAGCAGCAATCTACACTTATCTTACTCATGAAGCCTCTCGCTTGTAAACAATTCTTTGCATCAATTCAAGATTGGTATCCTTGTCAGGAGCACCATCTTGCGGGGGCATGATAGAAGATAAGATTTTCCTAACTATATGAGGAAATTTCTCTATTCTGTTGAGGAAAATCCTCTATTCTGTTAGGGAAATCCTTCCTCCTAATTTGTATAAATAGGAGAGGGAACATGTTAATAGATTCAAGCTAAAGCTATTTCATTTTTACAATAAAGCTTCTTCAATTATTGTTCTTATCTTCTATTATTTCTATCACAACACTTTCTCCTTTTCACAGGTTTAGGATATAACCATTACAAGTCACCCTTTTACAAGTATTACTTAGGATTAACTTTAAGCATTAGGAAGAGGGAACTCAAAGTTTTGGCAAAGTTTACTCAATTTTTTTCTCTAGAATTTTTGTTCCTTTCTTACTGTCCAAGTGGGATATTTATAGGCCCCAAATGGTTTCAAAAATGGAACAAAAAATTTAAACTTCAGGGTCTTCCAGTTACGGGTGGCACTTGGCGGTACCACCGCCTGCACTTGGTGGTACCATCGCCTGACACATTATCACTAGGCAGTACCACCGCCCAGTCTAGCGGTACTACCGCCTGATAGCCTCGGAGACCAAGTTTTTTGAGTTTTCTAACTCATAGACGGTTCTATCACTTGTTCTAGCGGTGCCACTACCTAGTCCAACCTTTGGGGTCATTGAATTAACCTCCTAGTAAGCTCAAATCACTCCCAATTTAGGCATAATTGGCCTCTAATTGAGTTGTCTAATTCCAACTCAATTATGTGCTAACCATAAATTTTAAGACATTCACTAAGCCTAGTCTAGGTTTCTTTCGACGAGCTTTTGGTGATCTCTCGGTAATATTCCAGCGGACTCCCAACAAGCTCCTAGACTTCATGACGATCTTCTTGGCAAGTTCCGACGAGCTTCTTTGACAAACTTATGGACTTCTCGGTCAATTTCGATAGAATTTCTGACGAACGTCCGGACTTTCGACGAACTCTCGAACTCCCAACGAAATCTCGTTCTTGACTCTAGGACTTCATTTTGATTTATGCCTTGATCGCTATCATAGTTAATCCTACACACTTAAAACATACTTTGATCTAGATAATTATTATAAAGCAAATCAAATGTCATCCGGTATGTCATTGGTTCATCGACGCTTCATCTGAATCTTTGGCGCATCGTCCTCTCTTGCGGCCTATTTCCCAATCGGTTAGTTAACTTTGGCAACTCTGATTTACTTGGCACAATTTTCACTCTTTATGGCCCGATGCCTGAACCCATGGCCTAAAGTCTTTTGTCGATACATCGACCGATCCTTCGGCTCGACGTCCAATCATTTGACATGTTTCTCTCCGACCCAACTTGATTCTTCCTACTTTAATTGTCTCACCCTGATCAAAGCTTTCTACGTCACTCAAAATGCAGATCAAATCATAAACATTATCAATTGGTTTTCATGATCAAAATCCAAGATTCAACAATTTGCCCCTTTTTGATAATGACAACCAATTGATGATGACGTTAACCTTAACTCCCCTTCTCAATATGCCATATTAATAGAACCTTAAATTCAAGTTGAATTCAAGTCAAGGTAATGAAAATTTGTAACAGGTAATTATAAAATCATGTATAATCAAATTTTCAATACATCATTTCATGCATGATTATCATATAACTTCTCCCCCTTTGTCATCAACAAAAAGAAGTACATTTAGCAAGTTTCAAATCATTGCATTATAAATGCAAGCATGTAATTTTCTTTCTTCTCTTTTGAGAAGTGCAATTTTTGCTTCCTTGACAAAGCACAAGCTAGCAAAATTTTACATCATTTCACATGCAAGCTAGCAATAATTTTGAGTTTTGCAAGTTTGTAAATTTTGCTAGATGTGCAAGTTAGCATGTTTTGCTTCTTGAGATAGGCAAGATCCTTTGCTTCTCTTGAGATTACAAGCTAGCAATTTTTTGTAATGTTCAAGATAGCAAGTTCTATATTATGCAAGCTAACAAATTTTTACATCATTTTTAAAAAATGTAAGCTAGCAATATTTTAGATGTTCAAGAAAGCAACTTTTGCTTCTTGAAATATATAGATTAGTAATCTTTGCTTCTCTTTTGAGATGAGCAAGCTAGCATGTTTTTGCATCTTCGTGAATTGTGCAAGCTAGCAAATCTTTCTCTTTTAAGATGTGTACACTAGCAATTCTTTCTCCCCTTTTGTCTTTGGCAAAAAGAGGGGAATAACAATACAATAATGTAATTTATTTCTCTTCAATCTTCAAATCATGACAAGGATAAATAACAAAGATGAATTTACATCAATATTTAAAAAAAAAAGTCATGAATGTTAAAAGATCATATATCATTTTTGACAAATTTTTTCTTTTGTAAATAGAAAGAATGATAGGAAATGATCTTGATTCATAAAAAAGACTCAAGTCATAAAAATCAAGAGGTCACGAATGCACACTAGCAATTCTTTCTCCCCTTTTGAGATTTAACAATTTGCCTAAATTTAACATTCAAACTAGCAATTTTGGTCCTCTTGATATGCGAGCAATTTTCTTTCTCCCCTTTGTTATTGTAAACAAGGAAGAAGTAGAGTGGAAGAATATAATGATATTAATTTTTACATCAATGCTCTACTTATAACATAAGGTTTACAACCACAAATACAAAAGAATTTACATATCATGTTATGAAAGATAATATCAAAGATCATGTGAATACTAAAAGACATGATTCATTTTGATAAATATTCTCTTTCATAAAATATAAGAAATCATTTGAGAATAAAAGTAATGGATCTTGATTTATATAAAGAAATGATTAAGTTTTGATTCTGAGAATTCAAGAACGATGATATAGATAAAGATTTTCCTATAGCAAATAGAGTCACAGGAGAACACATAAAGGATTTCGATTCATGTATAATAATTCTCATGATTCATATAGTAAATCTCCTCTTTAAATAAAATATCAAGAAAAATCATAGGAGTACAAAGAAGAGATCTTGATTCAAAAAAAATCTTAAGTAATTCCGATGAATCAAAATCATGATGTAGGTAAAAATTCATTCAAATTTAAATAATTAAAATCATCAAAATCACTTTCAAGAAAATTCAATGAAGGTAACGTAAATAGATTCACACAAGAACTTGAATCATGCATAATGCCTCAATTTTCATGAATCATAAAAAAATTAGAGTATCTAGTGAAGGAATCATGATTCGTGTGACAAAAAAAATTATCGATTCATGCATTCAAACCATTATTACTTCAACTCATTATGCATAGTTTCAAAATATAAACTCATTAAGCATAATCATCAAACATGATTTCATAAAGCATTTTCAATCAAAATCAAAAATCAATGTGGAAATCAACATGATACACATTATTGCTTCTTAAACACATACATAAGATTAATCTTACTAGGTGTACAAGCATTAGATTAACATTTTGTTGTATTTTCATAAAACATGCAATTGTCATGATTATGTTTTCAAAATAGCTAGAAGAAGAAGCACGATATAATTTTTTTTAAATTTTTTTACTAACTAATTTAAAAACAACTCATGAAAAATCATCAAGTAATTTCAAAATAAAGTAAAGGAGTTTCATTTGAGTTGTTTACCTCATTGTAGAGAGTCATCAAAGCAAAGTTCGTCGTTTCGTCTGCATCGATTTGCTCCTCGTCATCGGATGAGCTCGATTCATCCCAAGCCGCCTTGAATACTTTCTTCTTTTTTGGTAACTTCTTTTTAAGTTCATTTTTATTCTTTAATTCTTGTTTCATGAACTTTTTAAATTTTATAGTGAGAGGTTCAAAGTTATCATCATCATCACTTGAGTTATCACTTAAGTGGTATTCTAGTGTTCGAAGTGCCAAATCCTTCTTGTTCTTTGGAAGGTTGTTCTTGTTGAATCTCGGAATTTGATGATGAAGTTAATTGTAAATTATTTGATCTAATCTATATGTTAAGAAAAGTGTGCAGAATTAACTACGATAGCAGTAAGACATAAATCAGGTGTTGTGCTAGAGTCAAGATCGAGATCTCATTGGGAGTTCGAGAGTTCGTCGGAAGTCCGGACGTTCGTCAAAAGTTCTGCCGGAACTAACCGAGAAGTCCAGGAGCTTGCCAAAGAAGCTCATCGGAACTCACCAAGAAGATCATCGTAAAGTCCAGGAGCTTGCCGGGAGTCTATCGGAATATTGCCGAGAGTTTGTCGGAAGTATGCCGGAAGCTCGTCGGAAGAGCAATTAACGCACCGGAACAATAAGCGCTGTAATTATGTCTTAATTATTGTAGTAGAGTATAAATTAAGTTAGGATTGAGAGGTAATCACATTAAATTAATTAGAGGCTAATTGGGCCCTTAACAGGGCTAAATTGGGCCGAATTGATCAACTAATTCAGCCCGTGAATTCTTGGCCGGTGGTGTCATCGCCTAGAAAGCAATGCACCACAGGATATATGGGCGGTGGTACCGCCCAGACTGGGTGGTGGTACCGCCGGTAGTAAATGCTGCCAGTTGTGATACCACCCCTGTCAGGCGGTGGTACCGTCCAGTATTAGATCAGCGGTGGTAGTACCGCCCAATAACGACGATGGTACTGCCAATACCTCAGATTCCGGGAATGTGATACTTTTTGCTCCAATTTTGAAGCAATTAGGGTATATAAAAACCCTACCCTTTTCTGCATGAAAGGGCACGAAAGCATTAGCTTAATCTTCAATTCTTGAGTCATAAAAGTGTTATAAAATTTAGAGTTCTCCTCCTTCATCCCTTAGCCTTATAACCATCCAAGAAAGAGGAGTGAGACTTGTAAGGATTATCTCCTAAACCCAAGAAAAGTAGAAAGCACTATAAAGAGGTGTTCGGTTTTCACCTATTGAAGGAAAGCCTTTAGTGGACAACGGTGACCTCGTCGGAGGAGGAATCCAAAAGTGGATGTAAGTCATATTGACCGAACAACTCAAAATTCTGGTTTGTTTTTCATTTGTGTAACTTACATTACTGCAAACCTCCTTAATATTCTCTTGCACTTTTACAAAAGCTTTCAAGTTCAACTTCTCTCCGAAATAGATTGAATTGAAACTATTTTTGTCGAAATTGATTTTAATTGAAACGAACATTTTTCTGAAATCGCTAGAGTTTTTCGCTGCACTAATTCACCCCCCCTCTTAGTGCTGCTCTTGTTCCTAATAGTTAGTATCAGAGCAAGGTTTACTCTAATTTAGTTTTAAACCCAAGAAAGATGGTATTTGCCGACAACCTAGAGGGAATGTTATACGTCCGCCTATGTTTAATGGGACGAATTATACATATTGGAAGACTAGAATGAGGATCTTCCTAATTTCAATAGATTTCAAATTATGGAATATTGTAGAAATTGGATTTCAAAAGTCTTCTCTTCCGATGAACGATTGAAATGAATTGGAGAAGAAGACTTTCGCTTTAAACGCAAACGCTATGAATGCATTGTTTTGTGCCTTAGATAAAAATAAGTTTAATCGTATGTCTATTTGTGAAATAACATTTGATATTTGGCACTCACTCGAAGTGACTCATGAAGGCACTAGTAGAGTGAAGGAGTAAAAAATCAATCTTTTAGTCCATACTTATAAGTTGTTTCGAATGAAACCAAGTGAGACTATTGGAGACATGTACACCCGATTTACGGATGTCGTCAATGGTCTAAAAGGACTTGGTAAAAGTTTCTTGGATTTTGAGCTTGTTAATAAAATTTTAAGATCCCTTCCAAAGAGTTGGGACCCTAAAGTCACGGCCATTCGAGAGGCCAAAGATTTAAATAACTTTCCTCATGAAGAACTAATAAGGTCACTAATGACTTATGAGATGACTTGTAATGCTTATGAAGAGCTAGAGAACAACCTTCCAAAGAACATGATGGATATGGCTCTAAGAACACAAGAAGACCACTCGAAAGAAAATTCAAGTGATGAGGACTTTGATGAAGACTTGGCACTATTAACAAAAAGGTTCAAAAAATTTATAAAAAGAAATAAATTTAAAAATAATACTAAAAATAAAATTGAACTTAAGAAATAACAAGTGATATGTTATGAATATAAGAAGCCGGGACATTACAAGAGTGAATGTCCCCAATCAAAGAAGAGACAACCAAAGAAGAAGAATGTTCTTAAAGCAACATGGAACAACTCAAGTTTATCCGAAGAAGAAAAGTCAACCAACACCGAGCAAGTTACTCACTATACACTAATGGCCGTTGGAAATGAGGTAACAAGTTCATTTGATGGAAATTTATCATTTGATGATCTTTTAAATGCTTTTCATGATTTATTTGATGAATACAAATCAATTAGTAAAAAATATAAATTATTAAAAAAGGAGCATGATGTTAGGATCAAGAGCACTAAGAGGAGGGGGGGGAGGGTGTTGAATCTCGTATTTTGATGATGAAACCACTTGATATGTGTTTAAAATTTAAACTGCATTTTGAGTGATGCAGGTCTACTCGATCAGGATTAGACAGTTAACGCAGGAGGAATTGACGTTGCGCCGGAAGAGATCACGTTAGGATATTGGATGGCCGAACGCTTCGGACGTCAGGCATCGGGCCCAGGAGAGCGAAATTGCGCAAAGGATATCGGGGTTGCGGAGGTCAACCGCCGATTGGGCAACAAGCCGCAAGAGAGGACGATGCACCGAAGAATCGGACGAAGCACCAACCAATGATGTGCCGGGCAACAGAATGTCAATTCGCATTGTAATAATTGTCTAGATCGGAGTTGAGTTTTGGTTTGTGTGTGCAGGATTAACTATGATAACAATGAAGACATAAAGCGAAACAAAGTGCCGGAGTCAAGCGCGAAAGATTCGTTGGGAGTTCGAGAGTTCGACGGAAGTCCGAAGGTTCGTCGGGAATGCTACCGGAACTAGCCGAGAATGAGTAGGGAGCTTGCCGAAGGGTTTTTCGGAAGCTCGCCGGAAGGTTTGTTGGAAGTTCGCGGAGCTCACCGAGAAAGATCGGAGCTTGTCGAAGAAGCTCGTTGGAACTCGCCAAGATCAAATCGTGAAGTCTAGGAGCTTGCCGGGAGTCCACAGAATGGTTTCCGAGAATTTATCGGAAGACCATCGGAAGTTCGCCGGAAGCTCGCCGGAAGAAGTCTTGACTTACGGACTTTGTAATAGCTTAGAAAATATCTTTAAATTCATAGTTAGCATGTTAATTAGGGTTAGGATTAGGTGTTAATCCTATAACCCAAGTAGGGGCCAATTGGGCCCGAGTTCGGACTAGTTTGGGCCAAGTTTGGAGCCCAACTAGTGAGCTGAATTGGCCTAGGCGGTGGCACCGCCCAGCACCCGAGAGCTGGGCGGTGGCACCGCTAGTCCACTGTCAGTGTCAGACACTGACAGGCAGTGGCACCGCCACTAACAGGCGGTGGCACCGCTGGCCTCGGAAACCCAAGAGAATTCAAAATTTGGAGCCCAAATTTGAATCCTCTTGGGGCCTATAAATACCCCTCATTTCTCAACAGAGAAGACAACCTTTTGGAGAAGCTAGAAGTTGAGAAAAGCTTTAGGAAAAGTCTTGTTTTCAATAGCTTGAGTGTTCACCTCCTTTCTTTTCATTGAAATCTTTGTAAAAGGGTGAACCACTTGTAAGATGTTGTAAGAGGGGTGTAAGAAGGAGGTTGATCTTCGCCTAGTAAAGGAAGATCATTAGTGGATGCCGGTGGCCTCGACGGAAGAGGAATCGAAGGAGTGGATGTAGGTCACGATTGACCGAACCACTATAAACTACCATCTTCTCTGGTTTGCATTTATGTTATTGTCATTTATATTACTGCAAACCATCTTCATTTTGATGCTCTACTTCTTTGTCTCCTTTTTACATATGCCTTCAAGTTAAAACGTAATCGAAACGGTTTCAAACAAAATGTTGCTTTTATCGTACGAAGTTTCCGTAAGTGTTTAAATCGTCGAAAGTTTATCATACTTTACCGTTGCACTAATTCACCCCCCCCTCTTAGTGCCGCTCCGGTCCTAACAATTGGTATCAAAGCCACGTTTTTCTACCTTGGTTTAACACCCAAATAGAAATGGCTCTTTACGGCTTTCAAGAGGGTCACTCTCTCATTTGTCCTCCCTTTTTCAATGGGACGGACTACACTTATTGGAAAACTCGAATGAGAGTTTTCTTACTTTTTTTGGATTTGAATTTATGGCACATAGTCGAAAATAGATTTAAAATGTCTTCTCTTCCAATGAACCATTGGAATGATTTGGAAAAGAAGATGTTTTCTTTAAACGCAAAGGCTATGAATGCCTTATTTTGCGCTTTGGACAAAAATGAGTTCAATCGGGTTTCTTTGTGCGAAACGGCTTTCGACATATGGCACACTCTTGAAATCACACACGAAGGCACTTCTAGAGTCAAAGATTCGAAAATCAACATTCTAATGCATGATTTCGAGCTTTTTCGAATGAAGCCAAGCGAAACCATTGTCGACATGTGCACCCATTTTACGGATGTCGTCAATGGTTTACAAGCTCTTGGCAAATGTTTCTCGAATTTTGAACTTGTTAGTAAAGTTTTACAATCACTTTCTAAAGCTTGGGAATCAAAAGTAACGGCAATACAAGAAACAAAAGATTTAAATATTTTTCCACTTGAAGAACTTATCGGCTCATTGATGACATATGAAATGGTGCGCAATGCACATGATGAACACAATGAACACTTGAACCACCTTCCAAAGAATAGGAAGGATTTGGAACTCCGGACAAATGAATACCACTTGAGCGATGACTCAAGTGATGAGGACAATGATGAACTTGAACTTCGAACACTAACTCTTAATAAGTTCATTAAACAAAAATCTAAAATAAACAATGAACTTGAACAGAGGAAGAGATGAAAGAAGAGGAAGGCAACCAAGGATGAATCAAAAACTTCCAAAGGTGAAAAGGCGAATTGGGCTTTGATGGGCTTCGACTACAAGGTAAGTAACTCAACTCTCTTGAATTATTTTGAAATTACTTGAAGTGTTTCATGAGTGCTTAATTTAGAATAGGAAATAAAAAATTATTTTTCAAAAATTATATCATGTTTTTCTTTTTAGCATCTTTGAAAAATTAAAAAATTTGATCATGAAAAGTATATTGCTAAGGTTTCATGCATGTTATGTTTTTGAAATATCGAATGATGTATGCAACATTATGGATGATAGTTATATGATATGTGATAATGCTTAGGATTAATCCATGCATGTGTATTTTGATGATTTTATGTCATGCATGAGTTTTTGAAGTAAAAGTTGATTTGATACTCTCATTTTGGATTAACATGTTTTTGGTTTAATCATATTTATGACGAATTAAGATGACATTCTCATGACATATTAAGATGACATAGTGCATGTACATATATGTATGAATTTCTTGATAGTCTTTTGATGATAGATGTGATATCATGATGTTTTATTTTTTATGTGTTTGGTCTTGTCGGCTTTATGATGAAACTTATGTTTTGATTTTAAATGATGATACATGTTTTCACAAAAAGACTTGAACACCCTCACATGAAATCAATTATATGAAATGGAAATGAATTTTATATCCTATTGAGATTAATGAATTTAGTTTACCAATCTTGTGAATCTCATGAAAATAAACATGATGAATATTTTGAAAATAAATGAGTGTATCATGCATTTGGTCTTAATGATTTCTCTTGAACATACTTTTTGAAATCATACTTGATGATAAATATCAAGATATTAAAAAGATGTTATAATGGAATCATGATTGATAATTTATTTTACGAAATTTACCTTTCTATCTTGAATGTTGATATTCTTTTTAAAAGCAAAGACATGCTCATAAGAAGCAAATCACATGAATAGAAATTTATAAAAATGAAATGTAATCCTCCATCTTATTGATTTTTCAATAAATCTATGCTTGTCATATATGAATTTATTGAATGTAATTTTGAGGATGATTTCAGATTTGACAAATGCTTGATTTGTATTTACGACATAAGATACATTTTAAATATGAATCATGCTTCAATCATGTTAAATGCTTCAATCATTTTCTATCTCTAGAGTTCTCGATTTTGATGAAATACAAGTGATAAATTCATTTATGATATCTTGTAAATCACTTGAATTATGAATGAGTTTTTTTTTTATGATGTGTTAAAATAATCACTTAAAAAGAAAATGCTTTTCCCATCTTATCGAGATTAATGATTTCATGATATTGTGTGAATCTCGAAATTGATTTTGATGAAATAGTAATAACATGTTATGAATCTCAAAAATGATACTTTGATTATGATTTTTTTTGTGTAACTTGTCTTTTGATTTCTCAAAATTCAATGAAGTGTCATATTGATATCTTGATACTCGGAATATTTTAAAATGTGATCTTGATAAGAATGTTTCAAGTTGCTCTTTGTGCTATATCTTTTCAAATGAATCATGAGCCTTGATATCATATATTTCATAATATAGAAATAACAAGATTTCTTTGCCTTGTATGCCTTGTGTGATGATTGTACATCAATTTGCTTTATTATGAATTATATGAATCTTGATCGTGAACATGTTAAGAAGAATTTTAATGAACCATGAATCATATCTTTGGTATTCACGAATTGATCCTTATTGATATCTTTCATGAATTCTTTGCATATTTGGCTTGTTGAATGGTTGAAATTTTTAGCCATTGAGTTCTCCCTTCTTTTCGATAATGATAAAGGGGGAGTTAGTTTACTAGCCTGCATATTTCAAAGGAAGAAAAATTTGCTAGCTCGATCATTTCATTGATAGAACTTGCTATCATGAACACTACTAATGAATTACAAATCTTGCAATATAAAGAGAAGCAAAGAATTGCTATTTCGAAAGAAGTAAAAAATGCAAAACTTAGAAAACTTGCAATATAATTGCTCTTGCCATGCTTTGTATCAAAAATAGATTGATATCCTTAAAAGCATCACATTAAAGTTTTAGTGTATCGCAATGTATCACATGTATCACAAATTGAAAATTTTGAGACTATTATCATATCATGTTTAACAATTGATATCTTTCATTGATATGATAAATTATCATCTCATGATATATCGCATAATTATATCATGCTTTGCGATTGTATCATGTGATCTTTGCTGAATTTTCACATTGATATCCTTTATGACATGATTTCTTTGCATTATTGTCTTGTATGCTTCATGTGATAATATGAATACATGAAACACTTATGATATGATTTTTATACAATTCCGAGTATTCATAAAATATTTATCTCATCACCCAATAACTCTTCTTGATATTCCTTATGAGATGAAATGAAATAATGCATGAAATACAAATGAGAAGTCAATGATCATGCATGATAGGATGTAATAAATTTTGACATTTAGATACCATCATTTGAATAGCTATGATCATGTTGCCAAAATGATATATCATGAATGCTTGAATATCATGTTTAATATGCTCATAATGATGATTTGGTATCGTGCATAAAAAAAACAAAAAAAAATGTAATGTTAATGAATTTGTGCATTGAAACTATAATGATGCACAAAGAAGAATGATTACTTACCTTTGTCATGATTTAAAAATTGATGTAAAGGGTTTTTCCCTTCTTTTTGACAATGACAAAGGGGGAGATAGATTGCTAGCACAATTTAAGAAAAAAGCAAAAATTGCACTTCTCAAAAGAGAAGAAATTGCTATCTTGAACATCACCGAGAATTGCTAGCTTGAAACATCAAGAAAATGTAAAAATGTGCTATCTTGCCTATCTCAAGAAAAGCAAATATGCCAACTTGCATATATTTGAATTTGCTAGCTTATAAAAATTGCATATTTCAAGAAGCAAGAGTTGCTTTCTTGAACATCTCTAAATTGCTAGCTTGCAAGTTCTAAAACATTGTAAAATTACTAGATTGCATGATAATAAAAATTTAATATTATGTTTTTCATGCAATGAGTTGAACCCATATAACAAACACTTGATTGTGGTACTTCTCCTTTTTGTTGATGACAAAAGGGGAGAAGTATGTTGATGACATGACATGTGATGCATAAGTTTATGCATATGTTCATGATGATGTGTTGCAAGTATTCATGATGAATATTGTAATGACTTGAATTCTGTTTGAATTCAAGGTTCTATCAATATGGTATATTGATAGGGGGAGTTTGTTTAAACTCTGGGAGTTAAGGTTAACTCCGTCATCAAGTGGTTGTCATCATCAAAAAGGGGGAGATTGTTGAATCTCGTATTTTTATGATGAAACCACTTGATATGTGTTTATAATTTAAATTGCATTTTGAGTGATGCAGGTCTACTCGATCAGGATTAGATAGTTAACGCAGGAGGAATTGACGTTGCGCCGGAAGAGATCACGTCAGGATATTGGATGGTTGAACGCTTCGAACGTCAGGCATCGGGCCAAGGAGAGCGAAATTGCGCCAAGGATATCGGGGTTGCGGAGGTCAACCGTCGATTGGGCAACAAGCCACAAGAGAGGATGATGCACCGAAGAATCGAACGAAGCGCCAACCAATGATGTGCCGGGCAACAGAATATCAATTCGCGTTGTAATAATTGTCTAGATCGAAGTTAAGTTTTGGTTTGTGTGTGCAGGATTAACTATGATAACAATGAAGACATAAAGCGAAACAAAGTGCCGGAGTCAAGCGCGAAGGATTCGTCGGGAGTTCGAGAGTTCGACGGAAGTCTAAAGGTTCGTCGGGAATGCTACCGGAACTAGCCGAGAATGAGTAGGGAGCTTGCCAAAGGGTTTTTCGAAAGCTCGCCGGAAGGTTCGTTGGAAGTTCGCGGAGCTCACCGAGAAAGATCGGAGCTTGCCGAAGAAGCTCGTTGGAACTCGCCAAGATCAAATCGTGAAGTCTAGGAGCTTGCTGGGAGTCCGCAGAATGGTTTCTGAGAGTTTATCGGAAGACCGTCGGAAGTTCGCCGGAAGCTCGCCGGAAGAAGTTTTGACTTACGGACTTTGTAATAGCTTAGAATATATCTTTAAATTCATAGTTAGCATGTTAACTAGGGTTCGGATTAGGTGTTAATCCTATAACCCAAGTAGGGGCCAATTGGGCCCGAGTTCGGACTGGTTTGGGCCAAGTTTGGAGCCCAACCAGTGAGCCGAATTGGCCTAGGCGGTGGCACCGCCCAGCACCCGAGAGCTGGGCGGTGGCACCGCTTGGCTGGGTGGTGGCACCGCCAGTCCACTGTCAGTGTCAGACACTGACAGGCGGTGGCACCGCCGGCCTCGGAAACCCAAGAGAATTCAAAATTTGGAGCCCAAATTTGAATCCTCTTGGGGCCTATAAATACCCCTCATTTCTCAGTAGAGAAGACAACCTTTTGGAGAAGCTAGAAGTTGAGAAAAGCTTTAGGAAAAGTCTTATTTTCAATAGCTTGAGTGTTCACCTCCTTTCTTTTCATTGAAATCTTTGTAAAAGGGTGAACCACTTGTAAGAGGTTGTAAGAGGGGTGTAAGAAGGAGGTTGATCTTCGCCTAGTAAAGGAAGATCATTAGTGGATGCCGGTGGCCTCGACGGAAGAGGAATCAGAGGAGTGGATGTAGGTCACGATAGACCGAACCACTATAAACTACCGTCTTCTCTGGTTTGCATTTATCTTATTGTCATTTATATTACTGCAAACCATCTTCATTTTGATGCTCTACTTCTTTGTCTCCTTCTTACATATGCCTTTAAGTTAAAATGCAATCGAAACGGTTTCAAACAAAACGTTGCTTTTATCGTACGAAGTTTCCGTAAGTGTTTAAATCGTCGAAAGTTTATCATACTTTACCGTTGCACTAATTCACCCCCCCCCCCCCCCCCCCCTCTTAGTGCCGCTCCGGTCCTAACAGAGGGGTGAATTAGTGCAGCGGAAAACTTTCGACGTTTAAAACTGCGTTCGTATGATGAAATCATTTCCGACGTAAAACCGTTTTCAAAAACTTAACTTGAAAGCGAGTTCATAAAGGAGTGCAGCAAAAGTAAAGAGGAAGTAAAGCACATATGGAGGTTTGCAGTAAGGTAAGTAGCAAGAATAAATGCAAACCAGAGAGCACCACAATTTTAGAGTGGTTCGGTCAATCTTGACCTACATCCACTTTTGGCTTCCTCCTCCGACGAGGTCACCGACATCCACTAGAGGCCTTCCTTCAATAGGCGAAGGCCAACCACCCTTTTACAGTTTCACTCCTTTTGACGGGCTTAGGAGACAACCCTTACAGAATTTCTCTCCTCTCTTGGAAGCTCAAAACATGGAAGAAAAGAGGGAGGAGAACTTCTAGCCTTTACAACACTTTTGAGCTCTAAAAATCACAAAGTAAGATTGGATTTTTGGTACCCTTTCATGCAGGAAAGGGTGGGGAATATATAAGCCCCAAATTGGTTTGAATTTGGAGCTAAAAAATGTCATTTCCCGGATTTCCGGGGTCCTAGCGGTACTACCTCCTGACTAGGGTGGTACAACCACTGGCAGCTCGGAGACTAAGCCTCTGGGTGATGCCACTGCCTGATAGGGGTAGTTGCACCGCCCAGTCTCGCTCGGAGACTGAGCCCAGGCGGTGCCACCGCCTGACTAGGGCGGTTGCACCACTTGGTAGAGCTCGGAGACCGAGCTCAAGCGGTTCCACCGCTTGTCAGGGGCGGTTGCACCACACAGCCTAGCTTGGAGACTAAACCCTAGGCAGTGCCATCGCTGACCCAGGCGATGCCACCGCTGGCCAAGAAATCTGGGTCCGAATGGGTTGATCCATTCGGCCCAATTTGGGTTTGTCAAGGCCCCAATTGCCCCAAGATTAAGTTAATGGGATCACCTCCCATTTCTAACTTAATCATCATGCTAACTACGATATTTCTTAAGACATTTACTGTAACTTGCTCCGGTGCGTCAATCGTTTCTTCTGGTGAGCTTCCGGTGAACTTCCGTCGATCATCCGATGAACCCTCGGTGATGCTCTTGCGGACTTCCGACAAACTCCTGGACTTGCGACGATCTACTTGGCGAGTTCCGACGAGCTTCTTTTGGCAAGCTCCTGGACTTCTCGGATTTGTTCCTACAGAACCTCCGACGATCGTCCGGACTTCCGTTGAACTCTCGAACTCCCAACGTGATCATAGTCTTGACTCCGGTGCAACTCCTACTACATGTCTTACTTTCATCGTAGTTAATCCTGCACACTTATCTCAACATATGGATTAGATAACAAATGACAATTGACTTCATCATCAAAATCCATGATTCAACTATCTCCCCCTTTTTGATAATGACAATCAATTGATAACGGAGTTAACCTTAACTCTCCCTATTTATATGCCATACTTGAGATAAGTTATTCTTGAATTCAAGGCCTTTGAATTCAATAGACTTATTGATAAGTTAAGAACTCTTAACCTTATCAATTACTCTCATCATGATTCCTATCACGATGTATCTTACTGAAAATGATGTCAAGACTTGACATCCATTCTCAAGTTTTACATTTCAAATATGAATGATGGTAGCAGTTCAACATAAGATATCAACATGTAAATTTACAATTTAGGCTTTTGATATCTTAACGTAAAGCAAACATTTCAAGTGTTTAGCAATCGTAGCATCACATGGCAAGATACTAATAAGTAAAGTTGCTATGCAAGTTTTTGATATTTTATCATAATATGGCAATAGCATAGTGCAAATATGGCAATAACATAGTGCAAATATGGCACTCATAGCATCAATTCATATATTTCTCATTCAAATATGGTACTCATAGTATCAATTCATATATTTCTCCCCCTTTGTCATCAACAAAAAGGAGAACGATATAAGCAAATTTTAAGCATAAGTGCGGTAATTATGCCATAACTAGGTTCATGTCATTTTCCAACAGTAAGTGATAGGATATCAATTATGCAAACATCTCAAGGAAAACATGACATGGAGATAACTTTGAATACTTCATCCTTTTTATTTGTTATTATCTTTTTGCATGAAGGAGGAAGGCTATTTGAGATAGCTATTTGTGAGTTTACTTTGAATGAAGTTAAAATCGATGAGAGATTAAATCATACTTTATTTTTACAAGGATCAAGATATGTATGTGAAACAAATCCTTGCAAGTAAAAACAATATCATCCATATAAGAAGGAATTTACAAGCAGGAATCATTTCATCAAATCCATTTCTCAAAAAATATTTTTCACATGATAAGTGTATGAGAGATGTATTTGCTAGTTGATTCCATATGTCAAAAATCAATGATGAGAATCAATCTCGATATGATGTATGCTTATTAAGTTCGAAAGAGGATAATGTATCGAGAAAATCCGATTGTTAGGATCAAGAAGATCCGAAAATGAAATTTAACACTTTCATGCATTCGGACGAGGTTTTGCTATAGATTTTCAAATTCAATCATGATGATAAAACATGCTTATTATCATGAATTTTTTTGTATCCAAAACACATAATTTCTAACATGTAATTAAGGCATGTAATTATGTAAAATCATCATGGAAATTAAGTGATTTGATCATTAAAAAATCTAAAAAATAATCTTAACAAGTTCATGCATTTGGACATATTAACATTCTTAATTCTCTTCTAATGAAATCAAATTGTTCTTCACTTAGTGGATTTGTAAAAATATCTGCTAGTTGATGCTTAGTATCTATGAACTCTATGATTACATCATGATTAGTGACATGATCTCATGTAAAGTGATGTCTAATATCAATATGTTTTGTTCTTGAGTATTGAATGAGATTCTTTGTTAAACATATTGCACTTGTGTTATCACATTTAATGGGAATGTTTTTAAGATGGACTTTATAATCTTCTAAGGTGTTTTTCATCCACACAACTTGTGCACAGCATGCACTAGCTGCAATATACTCAACTTCGGTTGTTGATAGTGCAACCGAGTTTTGTTTCTTAGATGACTAGGAAATAAGGGAATGTCCCAAAAATTGACATGTTCCTGATGTGCTTTTTCTATCTAGTCTACACCCAGCAAAATCCGCATCAGCATAAGTAATTAACTCAAAATTCTCGAATTTTAGATAACATAATCCTAGATTTGTGGTACCTTTAAGATATCTAAATATTCTTTTAACCGCTTTAAGATGAGATATCTTAGGGTTCGATTGAAACCTAGCACAAAGTCATACACTGAACATGATGTATGGTCTAGTTGCAGTGAGGTAAAGTAAACTTCCTATCATACCCCTATAAGTTTTTTGATCGAAGCTTTCTCCACTTTCATTAACTTCTAACTTAGTGGAGGTGCTCGTAGGAGTGTTAATAGCTTTTGAGCTATCCATATTAAATCTTTTCAGAAGATCTAAAGCATATAAAGTTTGACTAATAAAGATGTCATTGCTTAGTTGCTTAATTTGTAAGTCTAAGAAAAAGGTTAATTCTCCCATCAAACTCATTTCAAATTCGAGACTCATTGTTTTAGCAAAAGATTCACAAAGGGATTCATTCGTAGAACCAAAAATAATATCATCAACATAATTCTGAACAATGAGAAAATTATTTTTAAAATTCTTGATAAACAATGTAGTATCGACCTTGCCTTTTGTGAAATTATTTTCAATAAGAAAAGTACTTAGTCTATCATACCAAGCCCTTGGGGCTTGTTTTAAACCATAGAGAGCTTTGGTTAATTTAAATACATGATTAGGGAGGTTATTATTTTCAAATCCGGGAGGTTGTTCAACATAAACTTCTTCAGAAATAAAGTCATTAAGAAAAGTACTTTTAACATCCATTTGAAATAACTTAAAATTATTATTACTGGCATAGGCAAGGAGCATCCTTATGGCTTCTAATCTAGCCACAAGAGCGAAGGTTTCTTCGTAATCGATACCTTCTTCTTGGTTGAAACCTTTGGCCACTAATCTAGCCTTGTTTCTAACCACGATACTATATTCATCTTGCTTGTTTCTAAAGACCCATTTAGTACCAATAACTAAATGGTCATTTGGCCTAGGAACAAGCTTCCACACCTCATTTCTCTCAAATTGATTTAACTCATCTTGCATTGCGATAATCCATGAATCATCTTTCATTGCTTCGTTAATACATTTAGGTTCAATTTGGGAGAGAAAAGCGGCGTTGGCACAAAAATTTTTAAGAGAAGAACGTGTTTAAACCCCCTTAGATGTGTCTCCTAAGATTAGCTCCTTAGGATGAGCATCTACATACTTCCAATCCTTGGGTAAGGATGTTTTGGAAGTGGATGCATCCAAGTTGCTAGTTGGAGAAGGGGTTTCATTTAATTTCAAAGAATCGAAGTTAACATCATCATCAAAATCATTTTTCTTGATTTCGAAAATTTTATTGAAAATAACATGAATGGATTCTTCTATAATTAAAGTTCTTTTATTGAAGATACGAAAAGCTTTAGAAACCGAAGAATAACCAAGAAAAATTCCTTCATCAGATTTAGCATCAAATTTTCCTAAGGCATCTTTTTCAATCAAGATAAAACACTTACACCCATAAATTTTAAAATATGAAACATTGGGTTTTTTATTTTTCCACAACTCATAGGGAGTTTTGGTGAGTAAGGGTCTTACTAGAACTCTATTCAAAATATAGCATGTAGTGTTTACGGCTTCGGCCCAAAAGTATTTGGGTAGGCTATATTCATTCAACATGGTTCTTGCCATTTCTTGTAAATTTCTATTCTTTCTTTCTACTACTCCATTTTGTTGAGGATTTCTTGGAGTAGAGAAGTTGTGGTTGTATCCATTAGATTCACAAAATTCTTGAAAATCACGGTTTTAAAATTCACCACCGTGATCACTTCAAATTGATAAAATCATAAAACCCTTTTCATTTTGAACAAGTTTACAAAACTTGGTGAAATATCTAAAGGATTCATTTTTGTGTTTCAAGAAATAAGTCCATGTGTATCTACTATAGTCATCTACAATGACAAAGGTGTATTTGCTACCTCCTAGGCTTGATGTAGAGATTAGTCTGAACAAGTCCATATGGATCAATTGTAAGGGCCTAGTGGTGCTTATTTAATTCTTAGATTTGAAACTACCCTTAATTTGTTTTCCTAATTGACAAGCATCACACACATTATCTTTGATGAACTTGATATGAAGAATTCCTCGTACAAGTTCTTTGGATAATATTTGAGTGATTAGTTTCATGCTAGCATGACCTAATCTCCTCTGCCAAAGCCAAGCATCCTCATTCAAAACCAAGAAACACATTTCATTGCAAAGATCATTGATGTCAATGGTGTATATGTTATTCTGTTTTAATGCAATCATAGATGTGTTTTTGTGTGGTTTTTCAATGATGCAAGCTTTAGATTCGAATTTGACGATATATCCTTTATCACATAATTGACTAATACTCAAGAGGTTATGTTTTAAACCATCAACTAACAAAACATCTTCAATAAATAAGTTGGATTTGTTACCTATGGTTTCTTTGCCAATGATTTTACCCTTGTTGTTGTCTTCGAAGGTGATATAGCCTTCGTCTATACTAGTGAGCTTAGAGAATTGAGATGGATCTCCGGTAATATATCTTGAGCATCCACTATCAAGGTACCATCTCTTGCTCCTAGCTTGTGATGGTGTATGTCTCTCTTCTCCGATGGCCATTAAGGCGTAATGAGCAAGCTGGACTCCTCTTCTTCGGACGCGCTCGAGTCATCCCACGTCGCTTTGAGCGCCTTCTTCTTTGATGTTCTCTTCTTGGCTTGGGGACAATCACTTTTGTAGTGTCCCGACTTTTTGCACTCGTAGCAAATAACTTGGTCCTTTTTGGGTTCAAGTTTATTTTTTGTGTCACTTTTAAACTTGTTTCTCTTAATAAATTTTTTGAATTTCCTTGTTAGAAGTGCCAAGTCATCGTCACAGTCCTCATCACTTGAGTTTTCTCTCAAGTGGTCATCTAAAGTGCTAAGTGCCATATCCTTCCTATTCTTTGGAATGATGTCTTCTTGCTCTTCATGAGTTTTGCAAGTCATTTCATAGGTCATTAATGACCCGATTAATTCTTCAAGAGGGAAGTTATTTAAATCTTTAGCCTCTTAAATAGCAGTGACTTTAAGGTCCCAACTCATAGGAAGAGATCTTAGAATCTTTTTTACGAGCTCAAAATCTGAAAAACTTTTGCCGAGTCCTTTTAGACCATTGACGACATCTGTGAAATGGGTGTACATGTCGCCAATAGTCTCGCTTGGTTTCATTCAGAAAAGTTCAAAAGAATGTATCAAAAGATTGATTTTTGACTCTTTCACTCTACTTGTGCCTTCGTGAGTCACTTCGAGTGTATGCCAAATATTAAACGCGGTTTCACAAACCGAAATACGATTGAACTCATTTTTATCAAGCGCACAAAATAAGGCATTCATAGCCTTTGCATTAAGAGAGAAAGTCTTCTTCTCCAATTCATTCCAATCGATCATTGGAAGAGAAGACTTCCAAAATCCATTTTCGACAAGATTCCAAAGTTTAAAATCCATTGAAATAAGGAAGATCCTCATTCTGGTCTTCCAATAGGTGTAGTCCGTCCCGTTGAACATGGGTGGATGTGTAATAGAGTGGCCCTCTTGGTTTCCGGCTTATGCCATCTCTCTTGGGTTTTAATCTGTTTAAGAGTTAACCCTACTCTGATACCAATTGTTAGGATCAAGAGCACTAAGAGGGGGGGGGGGGTTGAATTAGTGCAGCGGAAAACTTTCGACGTTTAAAACTGTGTTCGTACGATGAAATCGTTTCTGACATAAAATCGTTTTCGGAAACTTAACTTGAAAGCGAGTTTGTAAAGGAGTGCAGCAAAAGTAAAGAGGAAGTAAAGCACATATGGAGGTTTGCAGTAAGGTAAGTAGCAAGAATAAATGCAAACCAGAGAGCACCGCAATTTTAGAGTGGTTCGGTCAATCTTGACCTACATCCATTTTTGGCTGACTTCTTTCTCTGACGAGATCATCGACGTCCACTAGAGACCTTCCTTTAATAGGCGAAGGCCAACCACCCTTTTACAGTTTCACTCCTTTTGACGGGCTTAGGAGACAACCCTTACAAAATTTCTCTCCTCTCTTGAAAGCTCAAAACTTAGAAGAAAAGAGGGAGGAGAACTTCTAGCCTTTACAACACTTTTGAGCTCTAAAAATCACAGAGTAAGATTGGATTTTCGGTACCCTTTCATGTAGGAAAGGGTGGGGTATATATAGGCCCCAAGGTTAAATGGATACCTAAAAATCATCATTTTTTATAGAAACGTTTACCATCACAAGCTAGGAGCAAGAGATGGTACCTTGATAGTGGATGCTCAAGGCATATGACCGAAGATCCATCTCAATTCTCTAAGCTCACTAGCATAAACGAAGGACATATCACATTCTAAGACAACAATAACGGTAAAATCATTGGCAAAGGAACCATAGGTAACAAATCCACCTTTTCTATTGAAGATGTGTTGTTAGTTGATGGCTTAAAGCATAAGCTTTTGAGCATTAGTCAATTGTGTGATAAAGGATACATCATTAGATTTGAATCCAATGCTTGCATTATTGAAAAACCATTCAAAAACATATCCATGATTGCTCTAAAACAAAATAATATATACACTATCGACATTAGTGATCTTTGTAATGAAATGTGTTTTTTGGTTTTGAATGACGATGCTTGGCTTTGGCATAGGAGGTTAGGTCATGTAAGCATGAAACTAATCTCTCAAATTTCATCTAAAGAACTTGTGAGAGGAATTCCTCACATTAAATTTGTCAAAGACAATGTATGTGATGCATGTCAACTAGGAAAGCAAATAAAAAGTAGTTTCAAACCAAAGAACCAAATAAGCACCTCTAAGTCATTGCAATTAATCCATATGGACTTATTTGGACCAATTGCCACGTCAAGCCTAGGAGGAAGTAAATACACATTTGTTATCGTGGATGATTATAGTAGATACACATGGACTTAATTTTTGGCACACAAAAGTGATTGCTTTAGGTGTTTCTTTAAGTTTTGTAAACTTGTTCAAAACGAAAAGGGTTTTATAATTTCGTCAATTTGAAGTGATCACAGTGATAAATTTCAAAACCATGATTTCCAAGAATTTTGTGATTCTAATGGATACAACCACAACTTCTCTACTCCAAGAAATCCTCCACAAAATGGAGTAGTAGAAAGAAAGAATAGAAGCTTACAAGAAATGGCTAAAACCATATTGAATAAATATAGCCTACCCAAATATTTTTGGGCCGAAGCCATAAATACAGCATACTATATCATGAATAGAGTTCTAGTAAGACCCTTACTCGCCAAAACTCCTTATGAGTTGTGGAACAACAAAAAACCCAATGTTTCATATTTTAAAGTTTTTTGGTGTAAGTGTTTTATCTTGAATGAAAAAGATGCCTTAGGAAAATTTGATGCAAAATCCGATAAAGAAATTTTTCTTGGCTATTCTTCTATTTCTAAAGCATTTCATATCTTTAACAAAAGAACTTTAATTACGGAAGAGTCTATTCATATTGTTTTTAATGAAGTTTCCGAAGTCAAGAAAAATAATTTTGATGATGATGTTAATTTTGATGCTTTGAATTTAAATGAAACCCCTTCTCCATCTAGAAACTTAGATGCATCTTCTTCGGAAACATCCTTACCCAAGGAATGGAAGTATGTAGATGCTTATCCTAAGGAGCTAATCATAGGAGACACATCAAAAGGGGTTCAAACTCGTTCTTCTCTTAAGAATTTTTGTGTCAACGTCATTTTTTTCTCACAAATCGAACCAAAATGCATTGACGAGGCCTTGAAAGATAATTCATGGGTTATCGCAATGCAATAAAAGTTGAATCAATTTGAGAGAAATGAGGTGTGGAAGCTTGTTCCTAGACCAAATAACCATTTAGTTATTGGTACTAAATGGGTCTTTAGAAAAAGCAAGATGAATTTGGTATCATGGTTCGAAACAAGGCTAGATTAGTGGCCAAGGGTTTCAACCAAGAAGAAGATATCGATTATGAAGAAACCTTCGCTCTTGTAGCACGATTAGAAGCCATAAGATGCTCCTTGCCTATGCTAATAGTAACAATTTTAAGTTATTTCAAATGGATGTTAAAAGTATTTTTCTTAATGGTTTTATTTCCGAAGAAGTTTATGTTGAACAATCTCCCGGGTTGGAGAATGATAATCTCCCTAATCATGTGTTTAAATTGACTAAAGCTCTCTATAGATTGAAACAAGCCCCAAGGGCTTGGTATGAGAGACTTAGCTCATTTTTTATCGAAAATAATTTTTCTAAAGGCAAGGTCGATACTACATTGTTTATCAAAAATTTTAAAAATAATTTTCTTATTATTCAAATTTATGTTGATGATATTATTTTTGATTCTACGAATGAATCTCTATGTGAATCATTTGCTAAAAGTAGGAGTCTTGATTTTGAAATGAGTTTGATGGGAGAATTAACTTTCTTCTTAGGTTTATAAATCAAACAACTAAGTAATGATATTTTTCTTAGTCAAACAAAATATACTTTAGATTTACTAAAAAGATTTAATATGGATAGCTCAAAGGCTATCAATACTCCTATGAGCACCTCCACTAAGTTAGATATTGATGAAAGTGGAGAAAGCTTTAATAAAAAAACTTATAGGGGTATGATAGGAAGTTTAGTATACCTCACCGCAACTAGACCGGATATCATGTTTAGTGTAGGACTATGTGCTAGGTTTCAATATAATCCTAAGATATCTCATTTTAAAGCAGTTAAGAGAATACTTAGATATCTTAAAGGAACCACAAATCTAGGATTATGGTATCCAAAATCCGAGAACTTTGAGCTAATTGCCTATGCTGATGCGGATTTTGCTGGATGTAGATTAGATAGAAAAAGTACATCTGGAACATGTCAATTTTTAGGACACGCACTTGTTTCTTGGTCTTCCAAGAAACATAACTCGGCTGCACTATCTACAAGCGAAGCTGAGTACATTGCAGCTAGTGCATGTTATGCACAAGTTGTGTGGATGAAAAACACTTTAGAGGATTATAAGATTCAACTTAAAAACATTCCCATAAAATGCGATAACACAAGTGCAATAAGTTTAACAAAAAATCTCATTCAACACTCTAGAACTAAACATATTGATATTAGGCATCACTTTATACGAGATCATATCAATAATCATAATATAATCTTAGAGTTTATTGATACAAAATATCAATTAACTGATATTTTTACAAAGCTTTAAGCAAAGAACAATTTGATTTTATTAGAAGAGAATTAGAAATGTTAATTTTTCTAAATGTATGAATTTGTTAAATTTTATTTTCGGACTTTCTTGATTATTTGGATCAATCACTTAAATTTTCTCCTCTTATGATGTGAATTTTACATGATGATGTAAATAAGGTCGTATGCTTCATGACAATAAGATGTTTACTTTGATGTTGGAATCTGTGCTTTAGTGCTGGAAATTTCTATGATTAAATGATGAGCATGTTATCATATAATGATGCAATATCGTGTTTACTTTGATGCTAAAAATTTCTATGATGTTGTGATCTCTTTAAATGATGAGCATGTTATCATATAATGATACAATATCGTGTTTATTTTGATGCTAAAAATTTCTATAATGATTATGATCTCTATTGAATATTAAGAAGTTTTAATCATACATCGGATTTTTAACTTTTGAGTGCTACAAGCACTAATGATATTACCTCATGCAAGTAGTGATGAAAGGCTTTGACAAAATATTCTTGATGTTTGATACATGGAAGTAATTAACAAATTCATCTCTCACGGATTTCACTCTTATGAATTTTTAATGAGAAATGGATTTGATGTAATGCTCTTCTCACTATGAAGTTTTATTCGTGAATTTCTCCTTCATGTGATACTCCTCTCCCATGAATTCTTCTCATGAAAATTGAAGGAATTCCAATGGATATGTTAACCCTTGAAAGATGAATTTTCGTGTGTGATAATGAAAGCATGTATTAACGAATCCCTTCTCGTGTATGATAATGAAAGCATGTGTGTGATAATTTTCGTGGGGATTTGATTTCATATGGATATCTCGATCCTTTTCATAAATCCCTTCTCTTTGTCAAAATGAAAGCATGTTTTAATAAAAACTTATTTATCATTTTCGACTTGATTCAAATCATTTCATAAATTTAGTTCTTAATGGATTCCCTCCTTACCTTCTTTCCTCCTCTTCATACAAAATTGTGATGACAAATTTAGTTCTTAATGGAATCTATCGCTTTAATGTTGATAACATTTAATGACGAGAACTTTTGAGTGTGAAACTTGCTTGATTTTTTTACCACACTTGTATTATTGAATTGTTCTCCTTTTTGTTGATGATAAAGGGGGATAAATAATACCAAAATATGATAAATTGATGACAAATGTATGCAATGTATTTCATCATATATACTTGAAATGTTTACTTGATAAATTTCTTTCATTATGATAAGATATTTAGAGCTTAACTTGCTATTTTACAATTGATATCTTGCCATAGAATGATGAATTGCTATCTTTGTCATCTTTCATATTTGAAATATCATACTTGAAAATGGATGTCATGCCTTGACATCATTTTGAGAAATACTTGGCATCGTATTTTGAGAATGTTAGATTATGATAGGAATCATGATGTGCATGTTGATAAGTTTAATGAACTTATCTTATCAGTTTGTTTCTTGAATTCAAAAGTCTTGAATTCAAGAATGTCTTTTCTCAAGTATGGCATATAGATAGGGAGAGTTAAGGTTAACTCCGTCATCAATTGATTGTCATCATAAAAAAGGGGGAGATTGTTGAATCTCGGATTTTGATGATGAAGTCAATTATAAATTGTTTGATCTAATCTATATATTTAGAAAAGTATGCAGGATTAACTACAATAGCAGTAAGATATAAAGCAGGTGTTGTGCCGGAGTCAAGATCGAGATCTCATTGGGCGTTCGAGAGTTCATCGGAAGTCCAGACGTTCGTCGGAAGTTTTGCCGAAACCAACCAAGTAGTCTAGGAGCTTGCCAAAGAAGCTTATTAGAACTCGCTAAGAAGATCATCGCAAAGTCCAGGAGCTTGCCGGGGGTCAGCCGGAATATTGCTGAGAGTTCGTCAGATGTTCGCCGGAAGTACGCCAGAAGCTCGCCGAAAGAGCAATTGACGCACTGGAACAAGAAGCGCTGTAATTATGTCTTAATTATCGTAGTTAGAGTATAAATTAAGTTAGGATTGGGAGATAATCCCGCTAACTTAATTAAGGGCCAATTTGGCCCTTAATAGGGCTGAATTGGGCCTAATTGATCAGCCAATTCAGCCCCTGAATTCTTGGCCAGTGATGCCACTACTAGGGCCGGTGCACCACCAGGGCCGGTGCACCGCCTGGAAAGTAGTGACCCCCAAGATATCTGGGTGGTGATACCACCAGCAGTGAATGCTGCTAGCGGTGGTACCACCCCTATCAAGCGGTGGTACCGCCCAGTATCAGGTCAACGGTGGTAGTACCGCCCAGTAACGACGGTGGTACCACTAGTACCCCAGATTCCGGGGATATGACACTTTTTTGCTCCAATTTTGAAGCCATTGGGGTCTATTAAAAATCCCACCCTTTTCTACATGAAAGGGCACGAAAGCATTGGCTTAATCTTAAATTCTTGAGTTATAAAAGTGTTGTAAAAGTTAGAGTTCTCCTCCTTCATCTCTTAGCCTTATAACCATCCAAGAAAGAGGAGTGAGACTTGTAAGGGTTATCTCCTAAACTTGGGAAAAGGAGAAAGCATTGTAAAGAGGTGTTCGGTCTTCATCTATTGAAGGAATGTCTTTAGTGGACACCGGTGACCTCGTCGGAGGAGGAATCCGAAAGTGGATGTAGGTCACATTGACTGAACCACTCTAAATTCTGATTTACTTTTCATTTGTGCAACTTGCATTACTACAAACCTCCTTAATCTTCTCTTGCACTTTTATGAAAGTTTTTAAGTTCAACTTCTCTTTGAAACAAATTGAATCGAAACCATTTTCGCCGGAATGAGTTTTAATCGAAACGAACATTTTTCTAAAATCATCAAAGTTTTTCGCTGCACTAATTCACCCCCCCTTTTAGTGCCGCTCTTGATCTTAACAGTTCTCATGTTCATTTTGTGTCATATAAGTCATTTCATAGGTCATCAAAGATCCAATAAGTTCTTCAATCAAAAAATAGTTTAAGTCCTTTGATTCTTGTATTGTCGTTACTTTCGAATTCCAATTTTTAGAAAGTGATCATAAAACTTTATTCACAAGGTCAAGATTTGAAAAACTTTTACCAAGAGCTTTTAGACTATTGATGATATCCGTAAAACAGGTGTACATATCTCCAATAGTCTCGCTTGGTTTCATATGAAATAATTCAAAATCACGCATCAAAAGATTAACTTTAGAATCTTTAACCCTACTTGTGCCTTCGTATGTGATTTCAAGAGTATACCAAATATCAAAAGCCATTTCGTAAGTAGAAACTCGATTGAATTCATTTTTGTCTAAGGCACAAAATAGAGCATTCATAGCTCTAGCATTTAAAGAAAAAGTTTTCTTCTCTAAATCATTCCATTTGTTCATTGGAGTAGAAGACTTTTGAAAACCACTTTAGATAATATTTCATAAATTCAAATCCAAAGAAAGCAAGAAAACTCTCATTCGAGTTTTCCAATATGTGTAGTCCGTCTAATTGAATATGGGAGGAAGAACGATAGAAAAGCCCTCTTGAAAGCTAAAAAGAGCTATTTCTCTTGGGTGTTAAAGCAAATGAGAAATAACGTGGCTATGATACCAACTATTAGGATCGAGTTGGCACTAAGAGGGAGAGGGGGTGAATTAGTGCAGCGGATAAAAACGTTGATTGAAAAACTTTCATTTCGATTAAACTTGTTTCGGAAAGATATGAACTTGAAAATGTGCGAAAAAGTGTAATAAGAAAGTAAAGCATGTAAGGCAGTTTGCAATAAAGGTAAATTGCAAGAAGTAAATGCAAACCAAGTTTTATAGTGGTTTGGTCGTCGTGACTTACATCCACTCCCGATTCCTCCTCCGTTGAGACCACCGGCATCTACTATCGGTCTTCCTTCAATGGTTGAAGACCAACTACCTTCTTACAATACTTTCTCTTTTTCATAGGTTTAGGAGATAACCTTTCCAAGTCACTCTTTTACAAGAATTCCCTCATACACCTCCCTTAGGATTAACTCTAACCATTAGGAGGAGGGAACTCAAAGTTTTGGCAGAGTTTACTCAGTTTTTTTCTCTAGAATTCTTGCTCCTTCTTGCTACCCATGTGAGGTATTCATAGGCCCTAAATGGTTTAAAAAATGGAGCCAAAAATTTAAACTTCTGGGTCTTCCGGGTATGGGCGATACCACTGCTTGCATTGGGCGGTACCACTGCCTGCAGCCTGACACTGGGTAGTACCACCGCCCAATTTGGTGGTACCACCACCTGATAGCCTTGGAGACTAAGCTTTTCGAGTTTTCCAACTCACGGCCGGTTCTACCGCCTGTTCTAGTGGTGCCACCGCTTAGTCCAATATTTGGGTCATTGAATGGATCTCCTAATGAGCCAAAATCACTCTCAATTTAAGCCCAATTGACCCCTAATTGAGTTAGCCAAATTCTAACCCAATTATATGCTAACTATGAATTTTTAAGATATTCACTAAGCTAAATAAGTTCATAAGTCTAGGTTTCTTCTAGCGATATCTCGGCAATGTTCCAGCGGACTCCTAGTAAGCTCTTGGACTTCACGATGATCTTATTGGTGAGTTCCGACGAGCTTCTTTGGCAAGCTCCTGGACTTCGTGGTCAATTCTGATAGAACTTTCGATGAACGTCCGGACTTTCGACGAACTCTCGAACTCCCAACGAAATGTCGTTCTTGACTCTAGGGCTTTATTTTGCTTTATGCCTTGATCGCTATTATAGTTAATCCTATACACTTAAAACCTATTTCGATCTAGACAATTATTACAAAGCAAATCAAATATTGTCTAGCATGTCATTGGTTCATCTACGCTTCGTCCGAATCTTCGACGTATCATCCTCTCTTGCAGCCTATTGCCCAATCGGCGAGTTGACCTCTCCAACTCTGATTTACTTGGCCCAATTTTCGCTCTTCATGGCCCGATGCCTGAACCCATGGCTCGAAGCCTTCTGCTGATATATCGACTGATCTTTTGACTCGATGTCCAATCATTTGGCATATTTCTCTCTGGCCCAATATGATTCTTCATACTTTAATTGTCTCACCCTGATCAAAGCTTCCTGCGTCATTGAAAACGCAGATCAAATCATAAACATTATCAATTGGTTTTCATCATCAAAATCCGAGATTTAATAACTTTTTGACTCAATTTAAGGGCAATTGGCCTAATTATATATTATAATTACTTATTGGATTTTAAATTTAGTTTTTCTTTAAAGTTAATTTATTATGCCACTATATCTATTGAATAGTAAGATTTAAGTAAAATATAGTTAGATAAATGATTTTGTCAATATCATATGTTAATGTTGATTATTCAGATCACAAATTCAATTGAAGTTGAATATAGCAACAACATATCCTATTCCATATGATATGTTATGTTGTTATGTTCAATTATTGATTTTTATATATTTTAGAGTTAAAAGTTAATTTTAGCCATTATGATTTTTATTATGGACCTCTTAAGTCTTTTCGATTTACTCGTATCTAAAATAACCCTTATATTTTTAAAAACGTAATATATAAGCCCCTCCCATTGAGTTTTAGTTAACAGATGTTAAAGTCTGCTTACGTGATATGCTAACTCATAATAAATCAATAATATAATTACAAGTATAATTTAGGGTTAAAGTCTATTTTTTAGCCCTTGTGGTTTTAGACATGGACCATTTAAACTCTTATGGTTTACTTGTATCTAAAATAATCTCTACATTTTAAAAAATATAGCATATAAGTCCCTTCCGTCAAGTTTGAGTTAACAGATATTAGAATCCATGTTGTATGCTAACTCAATAAATCATTAATATAATGACACATGTAATTTAGAGTTAAAGTTCATTTTAGATCCTATGGTTTTGGTCATGGACCTATTAAACCCTTCTAATTTACTTGTGTCTAAAATAACCTTTATATTTTTAAAAATATAATATATAAGCATCTTCCATCAAGTTTGAGTTAACAGACGTTAGAGTCTGCTTACGTAGTATGTTGACTCATAATAAACTATTAATATAATAATACGTGTAATTTAAGTTTTTTAAAAAATAAGACCTTTATCAATGATGGGAGGAAATATCGTCGTGGAAGCGACCACCACCAACAGTAGCACCAAGCCATTACTGCTTGGTAGGGTATCGTATGTATGCAGCCTCTCCCACACTAATGACAAGCTTAAGAGCTTCTGGTCTTGCCTTAGGTGGAGTGTGTTGACTAGTCTAACGCTAGGCACGTAGTGGTCTCTTGGTCCCTCTTCCTCCTTTTAGGCATCTTCATCCCCACTACCTCCCATTTCATCCTCTAACTCCGTTAACTTAAACTTGGTGAGAGGGTTTATATACTGCATTTTAAAAAATGTAGGGATTAAGTCAATCACGTGAGTGATAGAACGTGTGACATGACACACAGTCTTTTTGCTTATTATTATTATAGTATTTTTCACTTTATATTGCTTGATTCATAAATATATTGTGATGTCTATGGATCTGTGCAATGAGAATTGGATCGTGATAAGATCACGATAATGAGACTGATTCACCTTTAAACACAAACCATAAATAATCCTGGTCATAGGTTACTCAAGAGACACATCGAGATAACCGGACAGACTAGTGTGTTATATACCCATTCATATGATGGAGGTAGCTAGTCTCATAATTGCTCGTATGGAGACACTAGGGATACAATGCAAGTGTTCATTGGAGAATGAGTTCACTAACTGATCCACTCATAGAATGCTGGATGGTTGATGATACCTTATTACCATATAGTGATTCTGTCATCCCAAAGGTGCACTTGGTCCTTAGACTTGAGATACCAAGGATATTCTGTATGAGTACTCCACTCTTTGATACCAGACTTATAGGTTTGAAAGTTTTAGATCTAGTATAACCAGTCATCGAGAGTGGCAACCAACCTTACGAGAGCTATTAAGTATCGATATAGGATCATTCGCTCTCTATATCATAAGAGGAATATTCTATGTGTTCTTACTCAAACAAATTCTTAGCCAATGTCATTCGAATTGAGAGAGAAAGAGTTCTTCGGAAGAATTCGATTAAAGTGAGACTCAAAGAGAAATCGTATGGGCTTGGCAATATCATGCCCGGTATACGGTCTTTGAGATATTAGATAGATGAGAGACTAGCCTAGGACATCTGCAGTCGATGAGTCGAGTGAATTATTATAGAGATAATTAGTACGTCTGTAGTTTGATAGATATGACTCATGACCAGCTCAATATTGGGCCTAGAGGGCTATACATATATGGTAGGTGTTACGATGAGTAGAGGTTCAGATATGAAATATCTATCAGAGCTCCTATCTTATTGGATATCCAATAAGCCCATGAATTATTAGATCCTATGGATGAGATCCAATAAGAACCAATGAGAGATTGTTGGATAAAGATTCACTAATTTAAGAGGCTTGAGTAGTTGGATGGAAATCCAATACCTAATAGGGCAGGATCCATTAGGGTTAAGTTGATAGGGGACATCTATAAATATGAGAGAACCAAAGGGTCATAGGCTAGGCTTCTTGATTGCCACCTATTCTCCTCTCCCCTTTTCCTCCTCAAATGCAGGTGTGGAGATTTGGGTAGTAATTCGAGGAGCATCTTTGTAGCCCTTGCTATGTGGATCACCGCTAGAGAGGAGGATGCTTGAGCTCCATCATCCTCTCCCACAAATCTATAGGAATTCAGAGATATATGATTTCCCTAGGTAATGCAACTATCTCACATGTGGTTTTTAGTTTCATGAGTTTTTTCGCATAAATCTTCGCACAACGATGAACAACTTTTAGAAAATTTGGGTTTTTGTTTTATGTTCTTCCACTATGCATGTGATGTCACCCCTAGATTTTCCTATAATGATATCAGAGCTAGGTTTTTCGTATGAAAGATTAGTTTTGAACTGCATGTGTTGTGTTTTAGAAAAGCTTTTGATGTCAAAATCATTGATGAAAAAATTGAGAGGACAGCAACTATTGCTGACCTCGTAGGTTGGCCACAGCTTGCAGCCTTGGCTGAGAGCTCCCAAGGGAGCTCTCAACTTGGCCACCTACCGCACGAGCGAGTGGCACTCGCAATGATGCCTGCAGGTGCTGCGCTTGCTAGCAAAACTACCCGTGGGCAAAGGCGCCCTTGGGGGCAGCGTCGCCTACAAGCGCTGTGTTTCCTGGCAGAACCGCTCGCAAGGGCACTCATCCATAGGCACATGGCTTACTCGTGGGCTAAGTTCTATCTTTTCTATCTAAATTACTAAAATACCCCTCATAATTTAAAAAATTCCCTATATATCCATAATTTTAGAAAAAATATTAGTTAATTAAAAGATTTAATTAACTATTATTATTCATCTAGTACTCTAATATAATAGTATGTATATGTGATGTATGATGAGGATGGATGATTATGGACCGTGTGTTGTGTGTGTACATGTGATGTGATTATTATTATTATTGGGACCTGCAAGCCTCCAATTTATTTCTCGTTTATTGTCGAGCCTATGTGTCTATGATTAAGTTATAATTACACGAGGAGGCATAGTGGGAGCGTGGAAGCGATAGCAGGACCCATGAGATCGAGACGGATGATTATGATGCATGGAGATGTGTCAAGATGCCGACGGAACCGATGAGGACAAGATAGACAATCATAGGGCATGGAGATGCACCACTGCACACATAGATCTTGGTATGAGTGATTAGGCCCACTAGCTTGAGCCTGATCACATTAGGCTATGGTCCATGATCATCTGGTGTGATTGCTCATGTAATGTGTGATTGCTTGTAAACCTATTAGATATGTATATATATTTTTGCATGTAATGTAAATATATATTAAATATGTATGTGTATGACGTATCATATTATGAGACTAAATTAAAATTACCTCTCTTGACAATATTCAGTCGGTAAACGTAAGGTAATTAGATTGACCCACGTGGCCTTCCATCGTTATAAGCAGGGACCAATTCTCGATATAGGTTGAGTTGGTCGAGTCCCTCGAGGCTCACCTATATCGCAATTCACTATCTTGCCTACAATATAGAGAAATCACCGGTGACCTAAGGACATGGTATGCTTGGCCGAGTCTCTCGATGGTATATTATCGAATCAGACTCATCTTGTAATGATGGTGTTGACTTAACCGAACATCATGGTTCGTCGAGTCCCTCGAGACCATGGTGGTTCGGAGGCTGAATAGGATGGGAATCACAAGAGTTGTGATCGACAATTGTTGCCTACCTTTTGGGTTTAGTGTGATTGGTCAAGTTCCTCGAGGTTACACTAAGACGTTGATTGGATCCCGATCCCCACTAGAAGTCTGCCGGAGACTTCTATTTCACGTGTTAAGGGTGTCGCATAACTCACTAGTAAAATAGTGGGAGTAGATTAAGATAGAAGTCCATATCTTGATTATTTATTTTTCTACAAAATCTGCATATTATTTATTTCTGCTATATCTTTATTTTTAGAAAATATTACTTTCAAATCCCTTACATGACATACTTGATATCAACCGCTTCACTTGTCCGAATTATATGGATTAGCTCCACAACTTGAGAATTATTCTCACGATAGAGAAAATAATGTACTTCTTGTTAGGATCGAGAGCACTAAGAGGGGGGGGGGTGAATTAGTGCAGCGGAAATCTTTCAGCGATTAAAAACGAAAGCTGCGTTCATTCGATAAAAGCTATTTTAATGCAAAATCCAATTCTAAGATTACTTGTGATTAAGTGCAGTTTATGTCTAAACACAATTTGCGTCTAAGCGCAATTTATGCAGTTTGCAGTTTGCGTCTAAATGCAGATTGCGTCTAAGCGCAGTTTGCATCTAAGCGCAGTTTGCGTCTAAGCTCAGATTGCGTTTAAGCGCAGTTTGCGTCTAAGCGTAGTTTACGTCTAAACTCAGATTGCGTCTAAGCGCAGTTTGCGTCTAAGCGCAGATTGCGTTTAAGCGCAGTTTGCGTCTGAGCGCAGTTTACGTCTAAGATCAGATTGCATCTGAGCGTAGTGCAGTTTGCGTCTAAACGCAGTTTTACGTCTAAACACAGTTTTATGTCTAAACGTAGTTTTACGTTTAAAAGTAGTTTACGTCTAAAACACAGTTTTACGTCTAAGCAGAATCAAGACGTAAACGTAAACTGCAAAGAAACTTGTTCGCAGAAATCAGTTTGCAGTTATAAACAGAATCAAGACGTAAACGTAAACTGCAAAGAAACTCGTTCGCAGAAATCAGTTTGCAGTTATAAACAGAATCAAGACGTAAACGTAAACTACAAAGAAGCTCGTTCGTAAAAGCGCAGAAGACAGTTTACAGTTATAAATAGAATCAAAACGTAAGTGTAAACCGTAATGTAGAGATCGTACGAAAACACCGATTTACGTCTGGATGCAGATTTGAAAAGAACAGAACTTAGAAACTTGTTCGTAAAAGCGCAGAGAGCAGTAGCTATGTAGGAGGTTTGCAGTAATGATAAAGTGCTCAAAATGAAAGCAAACCAGAGATTTAGAGTGGTTCGGTCAGTCTTGACCTACTCCACTTTTGGCTTCCTCCACCGACGAGGTCACCGACGTCAACTAGAAGCCTTCCTTCAATAGGCGAAGGCCAACTACCCTCTTACAGATTCACTCCTTTTGACGGGCTTAGGAGACAACCCTTACAGAAGTTTTCTCTCCTCTCTTTACAACTCAAACTTGAAGAATAGAAAGAGGAGAACTAGCAGTTTTGAGCTCTAAGAAACACAGAAAGATAGCAAGATTTCGAGTGTGTGTTCTGTGCTTTCAGTGCTGAATGGGTGGGGTATTTATAGGCCCCAACCCAGTTCAAATTTGGAGCTCAAAACGATCAAATCTTGGAATTCCGGGATCAGGCGGTTGCACCTCCTGACTGGAGAGGTTGCACCGCCTGGCAGAGCTCGAAGACTGAGCCCAGGCGGTGCCACCTCTTGACTGAGGCGGTTGCACCTCTCTGCCAGAGCTCGAAGACCGAGCTCAAGCGGTGCCACCTCTCTGTCAGGGAGGTTGCACCGCCCAGTCTTGCTCGAAGACTGAGCTCAGGCGGTGCCACCTCCTGGCTGGGGAGGTTGCACCGCCCAGTCTCGCTGGGAGGCTTAGCCTAGGCGGTGCCACCTCCTGGCTGGGGCGGTGCCACCTCTTTCACTATTTCAGCTCACTTGGTTTGGCTCCAAACTTGGCCCAAACCAGTCCGAACTTGGGCCTAATTGGCCCCTACTTGGGTTATAGGATTAACACCTAATCCTAACCCTAATTAATGTGCTAACTATGATTTTAAAGACATTTTCTAAGCTATTACAAAGTCCGCAAGTCAAGACTTCTTCTGGCGAGCTTCCGGCAAACTTCCGGCGGTCTTCCGATGAACTCTCGGAAACCATTCTGCGGACTCCCGGCAAGCTCCTAGACTTCACGATTTGTTCTTAGCGAGTTCCAACGAGCTTCTTCGGCAAGCTCTGATCTTTCTCGGCGAGCTCCGCGAACTCCCAACGAACCTTCCGGCGAGCTTCCGAAAAACCCTTCGGCAAGCTCCCAACTCATTCTCGGCTAGTTCCGGTAGCATTCCCGACGAACCTTCGGACTTCCGTCGAACTCTCGAACTCGCAACAAATCCTTCGCACTTGACTCCGACACTTTGTTTCGCTTTATGTCTTCATCGTTATCATAGTTAATCCTGCACAATTAAAACAAAACTTCGATCGAGATAATTAATCCTAAGCAATTAACCAAGTTGTCCGGCATGTCATTGGTCCCTCGACGCTTCGTCTGATTCTTCGGCGCATCGTCCTCTCCTGCGGCCTATTGCCCAATCGGCCAGTTGACTCCGCAACTCCGATATCCTTGGCACAATAACCGCTCTTCTTGGCCCGATGCCCGAGTCCACGGCCCGAAGCCTTCTGTCGATACGTCGACCGATCCACCGGCCCGACGTCCAATCTTCTGACATGTTCCTCCGGTACAACATGATGTTCCTGCTTTAATTGTCTCATCCTGATCAAAGCATCCTGCGTCACTCAAAACGCATATTAAATCATAAACATATATCAAGTAGTTTCATTATCAAAATACGAGATTCAACAATCTCCCCCTTTTTGATGATGACAACTACTTGATGACGGAGTTAAACTTAACTCCCGGAGTTTAAACAAACTCCCCCTATCAATATGCCTTATTGATAGAAACTCTTAGATTTAAAAATCTAAGCAACATGTCATCATAAACGGAGTTAACCTTAACTCCCAGAGTTTAAACAAACTCCCTCTATCAATATGCCATATTGATAGAAACTCTTGGATTCAAAAATCCAAGCAACATGTCATCATAAACTTATGCATAACATGTGATGTCATCAACATACTTCTCCCCCTTTGTCATCAACAAAAAGGAGAAGTACCACAATCAAGTGTTTGTGGTGTAAGTTTTAACTCATTGCATGAAAAACATAATATCAAGTTTTATCATCATGCAGTTTTGAAGCCAAAAAATTTAGCAAATGTTACATCATGCTTAGAACATTCAAGCTATCAAGTTTTAGATATGCAAGTTTTACAGCATACAAGATAGCACTTTTATGCAAGCTAGCAATGTTGCAACATTTTAGAACTTGCAAGCTAGCAATTTAGAGATGTTCAAGAAGGCAATTCTTGCTTCTTGAAATATGCAAGTTGTAAGCTAGCAAATTTTTACGATATGCAAGTTTTGCTTCTTGAGATAGGCAAGATAGCACTTTTGCAAATTTTTGTTTGGCAAGCTTGTGATGTTCAAGATAACAAGCTCTTTCTTCTCTTTTGAGAAGTGTCATTTTTGCTTTCTTTGCAAAGTGCAAGCTAGCAAAATGCCAAACTAGCAAGAGATAATGTTTTACATGAGGCAAGCAAACAATTTGGCAAGTGTTACATTTGCATCTTCTCTTTTGTAATTTTTGCCTTTTTCTTGAATTGTGCTAGCAATCTATCTCCCCCTTTGTCATTGTCAAAAAGAAGGGAAAAACCCTTTACATCAATTTCTAAATCATGACAAAGGTAAGTAATCATTCTTATTTGTTCATCATTATAGTTTCAATGCTCAAATTCATTAACATTACATTTCTTTTTTTTTTTTATGCACGATATCGAAAAATCAATCATCATCATGAGCATATCAAACATGATATTCAAGCATTCATGATATATCATTTTGGCAACATAATCATAGATATTCAAACGATGGTATCTAAATGTCAGAATTCATTACATCCTATTATGCATGATCATTGACTCCTCATTTGTATTTCATGCATTATTTCATTTCATCTCATAAGCAATATCAAGAAGAGTTATTGGATGATGAGATAAATATTTTATGAATACACGGAATATCATAAGTGTTTCATGTATTCATATTATCACATGAAGCATATTATCATTTTTAAGATTCATAACATGAATAACGTTATTACTATTTCATCAAAATCAATTTCGAGATTCACACAATATCATGAAATCATTAATCTCGATAAGATGGGAAAAGCATTTTCTTTTTAAGTGATTCTTTTAACGCATCATAAAAAAAAACTCATTCATAATTCAAGTGATTTACAAGATATCATAAATGAATTTATCACTTGTATTTCATCAAAATCGAGAACTCTAGAGATAGAAAATGATTGAAGCATTTAACATGATTGATGCATGATTCATATTTAAAGTGTATCTTATGTCGTAAATACGAATCAAGCATTTGTCAAATCTGAAATCATCCTCAAAATTACATTCAATAAATTCATGTATGACAAGCATAGATTTATTGAAAAATCAATAAGATAGAGGATTACATTTCAAGTGTTCATCAATTGTAGCATTTCATCATATGGTAAGATATCAATGCGTAAAACTGTGAAGCAAGATTTTGTTTGATATCTTGATACAGGGCATGATGTACACATTTCGAATATTTTGGCAAGTGTAGCATTGCATCACATGGTAAGATATCAGCTCGTATGATGCAAATTTTTGTTTGATATCTTGATACAGGGCATATAGCAATGATAGCAATCATATATTTCTTGGTGATGCAAGCATGGGATAATCATAGCATAGTGTTTATAGCATCAATTCATATATTTCTCCCCTTTTTTAAGTGTTTCATCTTAAGTGATCGATTTCATGTTAGCATGCCTTTTCATTTATGTCAAATGAAAACATGCATCAACGTTTAGGATCGTAAAATGAATTTCATCATAAAACCATCAATCACAAAAATCATCATGTATATCTCATGCATGAAATTGTCAATCGAAATATTTAATTTCATCATTATGCATTTCTTCAAATCAAACATGATCTTTAATCAAAATCGAGAAATAACAATGGAAATCAACGTAATGCACATTATTACTTCTTAACCATGATTTCATATTTTCAATCAAGATCATTTTATTTTTTTATCATAAAATATGCAATATTATCATTTTCGAAATTACTTAGTATGATCATAATAATTTTTTTTTAACATGTAATTTTTAAGAAAATTAATTCTAAACTAAAAGAGAAAAATACATCATGAAAGCATCAAGTAATTTCAAAATAAATTAGGGGGATTTCGATTACCTCATCATTGTGGGCTGTTAAGGCGTAGTTTGCCGCCTTGCTTTTGTTGACTTTCTCTTCTTCGGAGGAGCTCGATTCATCCCAATTTTTGTTCTTCTTCTTGCGTTTAAAGCAAGTAGTTTGATTCTTTTTGCTTTTTAATTTTCGTTTCATTTGTAGTTTAAGTTCACCATCACTTGAGCTTATGCTCGAGTGGTCTTCAAATGTTCTATGTCCCAAATCCTTCCTGTTCTTTGGAAGGTGGTTCTCAAGTTCTTCACGTGCATTGTACGTCATTTCATATGTGATCAATGAACCAATTAGTTCTTCAAGTGGAAATTGGTTCAAGTTTTTCGATTCTTGAATAGCAGTTACTTTTGAATCCCAAGTTTTAGAAAGTGAGCGCAAAACTTTGTTAACGAGTTCAAAATCCGAAAAGCTTTTACCAAGTGAATTTAAACCATTGACGACATCCGTAAAACGGGTGTACATGTCAACAATGGTTTCGCTTGGTTTCATATGAAAAAGCTCGAAATCATGCAGTAAAATATTAACTTTTGAGTCTTTGACTCTACTTGTTCCCTCGTGCGTGATTTCAAGAGTGCGCCAAATATCGAAAGTCGTTTCGCACAAAGAAACCCGATTGAACTCATTTTTGTCTAAAGCGCAAAATAAGGCATTCATAGCCTTTGCGTTTAAAGAAAAATACTTCTTCTCCAAATCCGACCATTCGTTCGTCGGTTTAGAGGGAAGTTGAAAACCGTTTTCAACGATATACCATAAATCCAGATTTAGAGAAATCAAGAAAACTCTCATTCGAGTTTTCCAATAAGTGTAGTCCAATCCGTTAAAGAACGGTGGACGAAAGATCGAAAAGCCCTCTTGAAGAGCCATTTCTCTCGGGTGTAAATCCGAAATGAGAAATACCCCGCTCTGATACCAATTGTTAGGATCGAGAGCACTAAGAGGGGGGGGGGTGAATTAGTGCAGCGGAAATCTTTCAGCGATTAAAAACGAAAGCTGCGTTCGTTCGATAAAAGCTATTTTAATGCAAAAGCCAATTCTAAGATTACTTGTGATTAAGTGCAGTTTATTTCTAAACACAGTTTGCGTCTAAGCGCAATTTATGCAGTTTGTAGTTTGCGTCTAAATGCAGATTGCGTCTAAGCGCAGTTTGCATCTAAGCGCAGTTTGCGTCTAAGCTCAGATTGCGTTTAAGCGCAGTTTGCGTCTAAGCGCAGTTTACGTCTAAACTCAGATTGCGTCTAAGCGCAGTTTGCGTCTAAGCGCAGATTGCGTTTAAGCGCAGTTTGCGTCTGAGCGCAGTTTACGTCTAAGATCAGATTGCGTCTGAGCGCAGTGCAGTTTGCGTCTAAACGCAGTTTTACGTCTAAACACAGTTTTACGTCTAAACGTAGTTTTACGTTTAAAAGTAGTTTACGTCTAAAACACAGTTTTACGTCTAAGCAAAATCAAGACGTAAACGTAAACTACAAAGAAACTTGTTCGCAGAAATCAGTTTGCAGTTATAAACAGAATCAAGACGTAAACGTAAACTGCAAAGAAACTCGTTCGCAGAAATCAGTTTGCAGTTATAAACAGAATCAAGACGTAAACGTAAACTGCAAAGAAGCTCGTTCGTAAAAGCGCAGAAGATAGTTTACAGTTATAAATAGAATCAAAACGTAAGTGTAAACCATAATGTAGAGATCGTACGAAAACACCGATTTACGTCTGGATGCAGATTTGAAAAGAACAGAACTTAGAAACTTGTTCGTAAAAGCGCAGAGAGCAGTAGCTATGTAGGAGGTTTGCAGTAATGATAAAGTGCTCAAAATGAAAGCAAACCAGAGATTTAGAGTGGTTCGGTCAGTCTTGACCTACTCCACTTTTGGCTTCCTCCACCGACGAGGTCACCGACGTCAACTAGAAGCCTTCCTTCAATAGGCGAAGGCCAACTACCCTCTTACAGATTCACTCCTTTTGACGGGCTTAGGAGACAACCCTTACAGAAGTTTTCTCTCCTCTCTTTACAACTCAAACTTGAAGAATAGAAAGAGGAGAACTAGCAGTTTTGAGCTCTAAGAAACACAGAAAGATAGCAAGATTTCGAGTGTGTGTTCTGTGCTTTCAGTGCTGAATGGGTGGGGTATTTATAGGCCCCAACCCAGTTCAAATTTGGAGCTCAAAACGATCAAATCCCGGAATTCCGGGATCAGGCGGTTGCACCTCCTGACTGGAGAGGTTGCACCGCCTGGCAGAGCTCGAAGACTGAGCCCAAGCGGTGCCACCTCTTGACTGAGGCGGTTGCACCTCTCTGCCAGAGCTCGAAGACCGAGCTCAGGCGGTGCCACCTCTCTGTCAGGGAGGTTGCACCGCCCAGTCTTGCTCGAAGACTGAGCTCAGGCGGTGCCACCTCCTGGCTGGGGAGGTTGCACCGCCCAGTCTCGCTGGGAGGCTTAGCCTAGGCGGTGCCACCTCCTGGCTGGGGCGGTGCCACCTCTTTCACTATTTCAGCTCACTTGGTTTGGCTCCAAACTTGGCCCAAACCAGTCCGAACTTGGGCCTAATTGGCCCCTACTTGGGTTATAGGATTAACACCTAATCCTAACCCTAATTAATGTGCTAACTATGATTTTAAAGACATTTTCTAAGCTATTACAAAGTCCGCAAGTCAAGACTTCTTCTGGCGAGCTTTCGGCAAACTTCCGGCGGTCTTCCGATGAACTCTCGGAAACCATTCTGCGGACTCCCGGCAAGCTCCTAGACTTCACGATTTGTTCTTAGCGAGTTCCAACGAGCTTCTTCGGCAAGCTCTGATCTTTCTCGGCGAGCTCCGCGAACTCCCAACGAACCTTCCGGCGAGCTTCCGAAAAACCCTTCGGCAAGCTCCCAACTCATTCTCGGCTAGTTCCGGTAGCATTCCCGACGAACCTTCGGACTTCCGTCGAACTCTTGAACTCGCAACAAATCCTTCGCACTTGACTCCGACACTTTGTTTCGCTTTATGTCTTCATCGTTATCATAGTTAATCCTGCACAATTAAAACAAAACTTCGATCGAGACAATTAATCCTAAGCAATTAACCAAGTTGTCCGGCATGTCATTGGTCCCTCGACGCTTCGTCTGATTCTTCGGCGCATCGTCCTCTCCTGCGGCCTATTGCCCAATCGGCCAGTTGACTCCGCAACTCCGATATCCTTGGCACAATAACCGCTCTTCTTGGCCCGATGCCCGAGTCCACGGCCCAAAGCCTTCTGTCGATACGTCGACCGATCCACCGGCCCGACGTCTAATCTTCTGACATGTTCCTCCGGTACAACATGATGTTCCTACTTTAATTGTCTCATCCTGATCAAAGCATCCTGCGTCACTCAAAATGCATATTAAATCATAAACATATATCAAGTAGTTTCATTATCAAAATACGAGATTCAACACTTCTTTGATACAGTGATGCCCACGCTTGAGGAAGGGGCAAGCGAGGATGAGATTGCTCACTACGTTAAGTACATAGATGACTCCACTCTTGCTCAGTGTTACATGTTGGGCTCTATGACACCTGAGTTATAGAGGCAGCATGAAAAGATAGATGCTATATCCATTCTCCTACATGTCCACAAACTGTTTGAGGAACAAGAAAGGACTCAGCGATATGAGATATTCAAGAGTCTCTTCTACGCTAGGATGACTAATGGGACACCAGTTTAGAACCATATCCTAAAGATGATTGAGTAGATAGAGAAACTCACAGGTCTAGGAATGGTCGTAGATGTTGAATATCATATTTTGATGATGAAACCACTTGATATGTGTTTATAATTTAATCTGTATTTTGAGTGACGCAGGATGCTTCGATCAAGATGAGATAATTAAAGTCGGAGGAATTGATGTTGCGCCGGAGGAGATCACGTCAGGATATTGGACGGCAGAATGCTTCGGACGTCAGGCATCGGGCCAAGAAGAGCGGAATTGTGCCAAGGATATCGGGGTTATGGAGGTCAACCGCCGATTGGGCAACAAGCTGCAAGAGAGGACGATGCACTGAAGAATCGGACGAAGCGCCAACCAATGGCGTGTCGGGCAACAGAATGTCAATTCGCGTTGTAATAATTATCTAGATCGGAGTAGAGTTTTGGTTTGTGTGTGCAGGATTAACTACGATAATGACGAAGACATAAAGCAAAACAAAGTGTCGGAGTCAAGCGAGAAGGATTTATTGTGAGTTCGAGAGTTCGACGAAAGTTCGAAGGTTCATCGGGAATGCTGCCGGAACTAGCCGAGAATGAGTAGGGAGCTTGCCGAAGGGTTTTTCGGAAGCTCGCCGGAAGGTTCGTTGGAAGTTCGCGGAGCTCACCGAGAAAGATCGGAGCTTGCTGAAGAAGCTCATTAGAACTCGCCAAGATCAAATCATGAAGTCTAGGAGCTTGCTAGGAGTCCGTAGAATGGTTTCCGAGAGTTCATCGAAAGTTCACCGGAAGCTCACCGGAAAAAGTCTTGACTTACGAACTTTGTAATAGCTTAGAAAATATCTTTAAATTTATAGTTAGCACATTAATTAGGGTTAGGATTAGGTGTTAATCTTATAACTCAAGTAGGGGCCAATTGGGCCCGAGTTCGGACTAGTTTGGGCCAAGTTTGGAGCCCAACCAGTGAGCTAAAATAGTGTAGGCGGTGGCACCACCTAGAACCCGAGAACCAAGCGGTGGCACCGCTGGACTAAGCGGTGGCACCGCTGGACTAAGCGGTGGCACCGCTGGACTGAGCGGTGGCACCGCCCAGCACCCGAGAGGTCCGACGGTGGCACCACCAGTGCACTGTCAGTGTCAGACACTGACAGGCGGTGGCACCGCCACTGACAGGCGGTGTCACCGCCAGCATCGGGAACCAAAGAGAATTCAAATTTTGGATCCCAAATTTGAATCCTCTTGAGGCCTATAAATACCCCTCAATTCTCAGTTGAGAGAACAACTTTTGAGAAGCAATTGATTGAGAGAAAGGTCTTAGAAAAGTCTTAGCAAGTCTTGTTTTCAATTTGCTAGAGTGTTCACCTCCTTCTTTCTTGCTGAAAATTTGTAAGAGTGTGAACGACTTGTAAAAAGTTGTAAGAGGGGTATTTGCCCTTCCCCTTCAAGAGATTTGCTAGTGGAAGGTGGGAGCTTCATCGAAGAGGGCCTCGCAAGTGGATGTAGGTCATTTAACCGAACCACTTTAAAATCGACGTGATCTCTGGTTTGCATTTTATTATCGCTATTTATATTACTACAAACCTTCTTACGTGCTTTATTTCCTCATTACCTTTGCTGCATACCTTTACGAACACATGTTCAAGTTAAGCTTTTCAAGTTCGATTTTTATCGTATCGAAAGATTTACCAAAATCAAAGTTTTAATCCGCTGCACTAATTCACCCCCCCCCCCTCTTAGTGCCGCTCCGATCCTAACATGAAATCCTTTATGAATCAAGATTGTTTTTTATTTAAAAGGAGATTTGTCGAAATGTTTCATAGTCTTTTAGTATTCATGATCTTGATAATTATGTTTTGAAACTTTATGTAAACCAAGAATGTTCATCATGATTCTCTCTTTGAATATTTAAAGAGGAGAATTTTCTAGATGAATCTTGATTTTGATGATTGAATATTTGATGTGCATGAATTGAGATCTTGCTCTCCTACTATTCTTTTTGCTATTCACCAAAAGGAAGATTAATTCTAATAAACCATGATATGCTATATAAATTTTATTGTATTCATGAAGTAATATCTCATCACTAATTTTTGTTTATATTCCTTCATGTGATGATATGAATGCATGAAACACTTATGATATGATTTTTTATACAATGTATTCGTGAAATATTTATCTCATCACCCAATTAATTCCTCTTGATACTCCTAATGTGATGAAGAGAAATTATGCATGAAATACAAATGGGGAGAAGTTTTGATCATGCATGGTAGGATATAATTTGACAAATTGATACCATCATGATATGAAACATTTATGATTTGCAATGATGTATGCAATACTTGTGCTTTCTAATTATGATGTGATGTATTACATATGATGTAAATCATGATTTTAAATACTATGAGTTGTTGCTAAAATGATGTATTATAAATATTGATTTAATGTTTTGTATCATGAATACTCTAAATGATGAATGTTTGGTATCATGATCAAAATGTTGACAAATAGTTAAAAATTTTAGTATCATGTATGATATCCTCATAATGTTGATCGATTTATTCAATATCGTGCATGAATGAATATAAGGTTTTTGAAAATGTACATATTCTAATTTGAAAATATGATGATGCACAAATAAGATTGATACTTACCTTTGTCATAATTGATGTAAAGGGTCTTCCCTTCTTTTTGACAATAACAAAGGGGGAGATAGCTAGCTTGCACAAGTCAAGAAGATGCAAAAACTTGATTGCTAGCTTGCCTATCTTAAGTAACAAAGATTGCTAACTTGCTTACTTCAAGAAGCAAAAGTTATCTTCTTGAACATCACTATCTTGCCTATCTCAAGAAGCAAGACTTGCAACCCGCACATTAGGAAGCAAGAATCGATAGCTTACACACTTCAACAAGAAAGCTATCTTGTATTTGCTTTCGAAATTTTTACTAGCTTGTATATTGCAAAACTTGCTCACTTTTTCAAACACTTTGCTAGCTTGCACTTTGTAAAGGAAGCCAAAATAGCACTTCTCAAAAGAGAAGAAAGAACTTACTATCTTGAACATCACAAAAATTTGCTACCTTGCATAATGTAAAATTTGCTAAGATCACTATCTCAAAAGAGTTGCTATCTCAAAAAAGGCAAATGCGCTATCATGCCTATCTCAAAATACAAAACATGCTAACTTATTACGGAAGCAAAATTGCTAGCTCAAACATTGCAAAAGAAGCAAAAATTTGCTAGCTTGCAACTTGCATATCATGAAAATTGCTAGCTTGTAGTCTAAAGAGAAGCAATTAGTTGTTATCTCAAGAAAAGTAAACATGCTAAACTTACACATCTTTAATTGCTAGATTGCATGATGATAAAATTTGATACTATGTTTTTCATGCAATGTATGGAACTTTTTATCTCTAAACACATAAGAGTAGGAACTTCTCCTTTTTGTTGATGACAAAGGGGGAGAAGTATGATGACATGACATGTTATGCATAAGTTTATGATGACATGTTGCTTGGATTCTTGAATCCAAGAGTTTCTATCAATAAGCCATATTGATAGGGGGAGTTTGTTTAAACTCTGGGAGTTAAGGATAACTCCGTCATCAAGTGGTTGTCATCATCAAAAGGGGGAGATTGTTGAATCTCGTATTTTGATGATGAAACCACTTGATATGTGTTTATGATTTAATCTACGTTTTGAGTGACGCAGGATGCTTCGATCAAGATGAGACAATTAAAGCAGGAGGAATTGACGTTGCGCCGGAGGAGATCACGTCAGGATATTGGACGGCAGAACGCTTCGGACGTCGAGCATCGGGCCAAGAAGAGTGGAATTATGCCAAGGATATCGGGGTTGCGGAGGTCAACCGCCGATTGGGCAACAAGTTGCAAGAGAGGATGATGCGCTGAAGAATCGGACGAAGCGTCAACCAATGATGTGTCGGCAACAGAATGTCAATTCGCGTTGTAATAATTGTCTAGATCGGAGTAGAGTTTTGGTTTGTGTGTGCAGGATTAACTACGATAACGATGAAGACATAAAGCAAAACAAAGTGTCGGAGTCAAGCGCGAAGGATTTGTTGTGAGTTCGAGAGTTCGACGAAAGTCCGAAGGTTCGTCGGGAATGCTGCTGAAACTAGCCGAGAATGAGTAGGGAGCTTGCCGAAGGGTTTTTCGGAAGCTCGCCGGAAGGTTCATTGGAAGTTCACGGAGCTCACCGAGAAAGATTGGAGCTTGCCGAAGAAGCTCATTAGAACTCGCCAAGATCAAATCGTGAAGTCTAGGAGCTTGCTGGGAGTCCGTAGAATGGTTTCCGAGAGTTCGTCGGAAGACCGTCGGAAGTTCACCGGAAGCTCGTCCGAAAAAGTCTTGACTTATGGACTTTGTAATAGCTTAGAAAATATCTTTAAATTCATAGTTAGCATGTTAATTAGGGTTAGGATTAGGTGTTAATCCTATAACTCAAGTAGGGGCTAATTGGGCCCGAGTTCGGACTGGTTTGGGCCAAGTTTGGAGCCCAACCAGTGAGCTGAAATAGTGTAGGCGGTGGCACCGCCAGATTAGACGGTGGCATCGCCTAGAACCTGAGAACCAAGCGGTGGCATAGCTGGACTGAGCGGTGGCACCGCCTAGCACCCGAGAGGTCCGGCGGTGGCACCGCTAGCATCGGGAACCAAAGAGAATTCAAATTTTGGAGCCCAAATTTGAATCCTCTTGAGGCCTATAAATACCCCTCAATTCTCAGCTGAGAGAATAACTTTTGAGAAGCAATTGATTGAGAGAAAGGTCTTAGAAAAGTCTTAGCAAGTCTTGTTTTCAATTTGCTAGAGTGTTCACCTCCTTCTTTCTTACTGAAAATTTGTAAGAGTGTGAACCGCTTGTAAAAAGTTGTAAGAGGGGTATTTGCCCTTCCCCTTCAAGAGATTTGCTAGTGGAAGGTGGGAGCCTCATCGAAGAGGGCCTCGCAAGTGGATGTAGGTCATTTGACCGAACCACTTTAAAATCAGCGTGATCTCTGGTTTGCATTTTATTATCGCTATTTACATTACTGCAAACCTTCTTACATGCTTTATTTCCTCATTACCTTTATTGCATACCTTTACGAACACACGTTTAAGTTAAGCTTTTCAAGTTCGGTTTTTATCGTATCGAAAGATTTGCCAAAATCGAAGTTTTAATCCGCTACACTAATTCACCCCCCCTCTTAGTGCCGCTCCGATCCTACAGTAGAGGATAACCTATGTGTGGATCTTGTACTTCGGTCCCTACGAGATTCCTTTCCATAGTTCATAATAAATTTTAATATGAATAAGCTTGATCTGACTCTCCCTGAGCTCCTCAATATGTTGAGGGAGGCAGAGAGCACTATCAAGAAAGATAAGCCAGTTCTCTATATTGGTGAGACCAGAAAGAAAAAAAAAAGCAGAAAAGTCCCTTAAGAAGGGCAAGAGCAAGGGCATACCAGGTAAAGCAAAGGTTGCTAAGAAAGACTCGATAAAAGACAAAGGCCAGTTCTTCCACTACGACAAAGATGAGTACTGGAAGAGGAACTATAAAGAGTATCTTGCAGAAAGAGCAAAACAGAAGCTTGGAGAAGCTTCAGGTACATTCATAATCAGTCTCCATTTGTCAAACTCTTATGATAACACATGGGTATTAGATACCGATAGTGCTTATCACATTTGTAATTTGTTGCAGATTCTGGCAAAACCTAAGAGATTAATGAGAGGAACATTGTATAATCATTTATTTATACTAGACACTACTCCACATATCTTGAATGTAAGTGTGTCCAAGAGGAAACGAGATGAAGTGAATAATACATACCTATGACGCTATAGGCTAGATCACATCTATGAGAGAAGGATTCAAAAATTGCCAAAGGATGGATATCTAGATCCATTCGACTATGAGTCATATGCAACTTGTGAGCCTTGCCTTCGTGAAAAACTGACCAACTCTCCTTTTAGTGAAACTGGAGAGAGAGCTACTAAACTATTGAAACTCATACAAAGTGATGTAAGTGGACCTATGTCAACTCATGTCATAGGTGATTAATTCTACTTTATTACTTTACTAATGATTTCTTAAGGTATGAATATGTGTACTTCATGAAGTACAAGTACAAGGCCTTTGACAATTTAAGAGTATAAGAATGAAGTGAAAAACCAAACTGAAAAGAGTATCAAGACTCTTCGATCAAATCGAGTAGGTGAGTACTTTAGTACATAGTTCACCCAGTTCCTCAAGGACCTTGGGATTCTATCCCAATGGACACCTCCTTATATATCTCAGCTCAATGGTGTATTTAAAAGAATGAATCGTACATTATTAGACATGGTTCAATCCATGATGAGTTTCACTAACCTATATATCTCATTCTAGGGATACGCCCTAGAGACTGCAGCTTACCTTCTTAACATAGTTCCAACTAAATCAGTAGTGTGTCTACACCATATGAGATATGGAAATGGAAGAAGCCCGATCTTAAGGTTGTTAAGATTTGAGGTTGTCCTATCCACGTTAAAAGACACAAATAAGATAAGTTGGAATCGATGATGGAGCGGTGCAAGTTAATGGGATACACCAATGAAACTTATGGGTATTATTTCTATCATCCCGAGGACCAAAATGTCTTTGTAGCCAAGAGAGCAGTATTCCTTGAGAAGAAACACATTCTTGGCGGAGACAGTGGTAGCATGATAGAATTGAGCGAGGTTGGAGAACCTAACTCAAACATCACTCCATAGTCCAAGTCTGTTCAAGTACCTAGCACACAAGTTCCGACTTTACGTAGGTCCAACAGAGTATCCCATCCTCCCGAGAGATATGTGGAACATATTAAATGAGAGGATACTTAGGATATGATCCTCAAACCTACAAGGAGGCTATTACGAGTATAGACTCCGGGAAGTGATAAGAAGCCATAAATTCTGAGATGGATTCTATGTACTCCAACAAGGTTTGGAACCTAGTTGATGCACCCAAGGGTATTGTACCTATCGGTTGCAAGTGGATCTTCAAGAAGAAGATCAAAGTAGATGGAAAGGTATAGACCTATAAGGCAAGGCTAGTGGATCACTCGTAGTCATGCTAAAATCTATCCGAATTCTATTGGCTATTGCAGCACACTATGATTATGAGATACGGTAGATGGACGTGAAAACCACATTCCTCAATGGCAATCTCGAGGAGGATGTGTATATGACACAGCCTAAGTGATTCGTGTCTAAGGACTACCTAGATAAGGTGTGTAGGTTGCTTAGGTCCATTTATGAACTCAAGCAAACTTCCTAAAGTTGGAACATAAAATTTGACGAGGCAATCAGATCTTATGACTTTGTTAACAATGAAGATGAGCCTTATGTGTATATGTAGGTAAGTGGGAGCGCTATTACCTTCTTGGTGTTATATATGGATAACATCTTGATCATTGGGAATGATGTAGGAATACTATATATAGTAAGATTTGGTTATCTAGACACTTCTCCATGAAGGACTTAGAGGATGCATCCTATATCTTGGGGATTCGGATCTATTGAGATAGATCCAAGAGGATGCTTGGCTTTTCCCAATCTTGATACCTAGACACTATTGTCAAAAGGTTTGACATGAAAAATTCCAAGAGATGTCTTATACCGATGAGACATGGGTAATCACTTTCTAGAAGTATGTCCCCAAAGACTCCTGAAGAAAGGGTGAACATAGATAGGATACCCTATACCTCAGCGATATGGTCTATCATGTATGCCATGCTATATACCAAGCCTGATATAGTGCATGCTTTGAGTGTCACGAGCCAGCATCAAGCGGATCGAAGCTTGGAGTATAAGAAAATAGTAAAGTGTATCCTTAAGTACTTGAGAAGGACTAAGGATTTTTTACTGGTATATGGAGGTAGTAGCCTCATGGTTGAAAGCTACACGGACTCGAGTTTCTAGTCTAATGTCGATGATAACAAGTCGAATTCAGGATATGTGCATACATTGAATAGAGGAACAGTGTGCTGGAAGAGTTCCAAACAAGATACTACTATTGACTTGACCATAGAGGCGGAGTACATTACTGCAGTAGAGGCAGCAAAGGAGGGAGTCTGGATGAAGAAGTTCATCATAGATTTGGGAGTCATGCTAGGCAATGAGGAGCTAATTCCCTTATATTACGATAACAATGGGGCGATTGCTCAAGCGAAGAAATCTAGGTCTCATTAGAGGTCAAAGCACATTCTGAGGAGGTTCCACCTGATTAGAGAGATCATGACCCGAGGAGATGTAGCAATGAAAAGAGTTCCATCCGAAGATAATATCGCAGATCCACTGATAAAGTCGTTGTCTCAAATTGTCTTTCAGCGTTACAGGGGTCTGATGGGGATCAGACACATAGGTGATTGGCTTTAGGTCAAGTGGAAGATTGCTAGTCATAGTTGCCCTGCAAGCCAATCACGTAAGTGATGGCACGTGTGACTTGACACATAGTCTTTTTACTTATTATATTTTGGTATTTTATCGCTTTATATTGATTGTTGCATATACACATGTATATATTGTGATGTCCTTGGAACTATGCAATGGGAATCGAATCGTAATGAGATTATGATAATGAGATCGATTCACCTTTAAACACAAACCCTAAATAATCTCGGTCATAGGTTACTCGAGAGGGACATCGAGATAATCGGATAGACTGGTGTGTTGTATACCAGTCCAACTGATGGATACAGTTGATCTCAAAGCTGCTCGTGTGGGGGCACTAGGGATACAATATAGGTGCTCATTGGAGAATGAGTTCACTGATAGATCCGCTTACGGAATGTTGGATGGTTGATGATGACTTATTGTTAGACATGTTAGGATCGAGAGCACTAAGAGGGGGGGGGTGAATTAGTGGAGCGGAAATCTTATAGCGATTAAAACCAAAAGATGCGTTCGTTCAATAAAAACTATTATGATGCAAAAGCTAATTCTCAGTTTGTATCTAAGTGCAGTTTGCGTCTAAGCGCAGATTGCGTCTAAGCGCAGTTTGTGTCTAAGCGCAGTTTGCGTCTAAACACAGTTTGCGTCTAAGCGCAGATTGCGTCTAAGCGCAGTTTACGTCTAAACGCAGATTTACGTCTAAACGCAGTTTTACGTCTAAACGCAGATTTACGTCTAAACGCAGTTTTACGTCTAAACGCAGATTTACGTCTAAACTCAGATTTACGTCTAAACGTAGTTTTACGTCTAAACGCAGATTTACGTCTAAACGCAGTTTTACGTCTAAACGCAGATTTACGTCTAAACTCAGTTTCAAAGGGATCTGAACTTTAGAAACTCGTTCGTAAAAGCGCAGAAGACAGTTTTGCAGAATCAAGGCGTAAACGTAAACTGCAATGTAAATATCGTACGAAAACGTTGGTTTACGTCTGAAAGCAGATTCGGACAGATCAGCACTTAAAAACTTGTTCGTGAAGGCGTAGAAGACAGTTTTGCAGAATTAAAACGTAAACGTAAACTGTAATGTACGAAAACACCGATTTACGTCTGAATGCAGATTCGGAAAGAACAGCACTTAGAATTTGTTCGTAAAAGCGCAGAGAGCAGTAGTTATGAAGGATATTTGCAGTAATGATAAAGTGCTCAAAATAAACGCAAACCAGAGATTTAGAGTGGTTCGGTCAGTCTTGACCTACTCCACTTTTGGCTTCCTCCACCGACGAGGTCACCGACGTCAACTAGAGGCCTTCCTTCAATAGGCGAAGGCCAACTGCCCTTTTACAGTTTCTCTCCTTTTGACAGGCTCAGGAGACAACCTTTACAGACCTTTCTCTCCTCACTTTACAACTCAAAAACTTGAAGAACAGAAGGAGGAGACTTAAAGGCTTTACAACACTTTTGAGCTCTTAGAATCACAGAAAAGATCAAGATTTCGGTGTAGGTCTGTATCTTTTCAGTGCTGAATGGGTGGGGTATTTATAGGCCCCAACCCAATTCAAATTTGGAGCTCAAAACGATCAAATCCCGGAATTCCGGGATCAGGCGGTTGCACCTCTTGACTGGAGAGGTTGCACCGCCTGGCAGAGCTCGAAGACTGAGCTCAAGCGGTGCCACCTCTCTGTCAGGGAGGTTGCACCACCCAGTCTTGCTCGAAGACTGAGCTCAGGCGGTGCCACCTCTCTGTTAGGGAGGTTGCACCGCCCAGTCTTGCTCGAAGACTGAGCTCAGGCGGTGCCACCTCTCTGTCAGGGAGGTTGCACCGCCCAGTCTTGCTCGAAGACTGAGCTCAGGCGGTGCCACCTCCCGGCTGGGGAGGTTGCACCGCCCAGTCTCGCTGGGAGGCTTAGCCCAGGCGGTGCCACCTCCTGGCCTAGGCGGTTGCACCTCCTGGTGCAATCAGGGTCCGAATGGTTAGCTCCATTCGGCCCAATTTCAGTCTTTCAGGGGCCCAATTGCCCCAAGATTAAGCTAATGGGATCACCTCCCATTTTCCAACTTAATCAATGTGCTAACTACGATTAGATCTAAGACAATTTCTGCAGCTTTGCTTCGGTGCGTCAATCGCTTCTTCCGGCGAGTTTCCGGCGAACTTCCGTCGATCATCCGATGAACCCTCGGCGATGCTCCTGTGGACTTCCGGCAAACTCCTGGACTTTGCGACGATCCACTTGGCAAGTTCCGACGAGCTTCGCTTGGCAAGCTTCTGGACTTCTCGGATCTGTTCTCGCAGAACCTCCGACGACCGTCCGAACTTCCGTCGAACTCTCGAACTCCCAACGTGATCATGAACTTGACTCCGGCGCAACTCCTGCTGCTTGTCTAACTTTCATCGTAATTAATCCTGCACACTTATCTCAACACATAGATTAGACAACAAATGACAATTGACTTCATCATCAAAATCCGAGATTCAACAATCTCCCCCTTTTTGATGATGACAATCAATTGATAATGGAGTTATCCTTAACTCCCCCTGTCTATATGCCATAGTTGAGATAAGTCAACCTTGAATTCAAGACCTAAGAATTCAAGTGACGTATTGATAAGTTAGATCAGTTAAACTTATCAATACTCCCATCATGATACTCATCATGATGTATCTCTTCAAGGATGATGTCAAGGCTTGACATACATCATCAAGTTTGTATGATTGTGTTTGTAACTATTCATCATGTAGTTTGAACATTATCATATAAAGCTGTGAAGCACTATTACATGATGCACACATTTGAAATATTCTAGCAAGTTTTGCATTTTCTTCACATGATAAGATATCAACTCAAGGCATAATGCAAACTTTAGCACATGTTCATATATCTCTTGGTGATGCAAGGATGGCATAATCATAGCAGTGTATTTATAGCATCACTCATAGTATTTCTAATTATGGCAGTGTTTATCAATTCATATATCTCCCCCTTTGTCATCAACAAAAAGCATAGTAATTATGATACCAGGAAAATAATAATAGCAAGCTTATAGAGGAATTTTACATAGATTGCTTTAAATACTTCTTCCCCTTTTTGTTATAATCCATTGTCTATGTAAAGATTTTGCAGGATGGAATACATACACATGAATCACTTCATCAAATTTATTTCAGAAACTTATTTTTCATGAAAGTGTACGAGAAAATCTGGTGTATAGCATTCGAATAAATAAGATGCATTCGGACAAGATTTTGTTGCAGATTTTCACATATAATCATGGAAACATGGCAATCAAGTCCGAAAAATAATATTAACTAGTTTAAGTATTCGGACACATCAACATTCCTAATTCTCTTCGAATGAAATCAAATTGTTCTTCACTTAGAGGTTTTGTAAAGATATCAGCTAGTTGATGTTTAGTATCAATGAACTCTATGATTATATCATGATTCGCAACATGATCTCGTATAAAGTGATGTCTGATATCAATATGTTTTGTTCTTGAGTGTTGTATAGGATTCTTTGTTAAGCATATTGCACTCGTGTTATCACATTTAATGGGAATATCTTTAAGATTAATTTTGTAATCTTCTAAAGTGTTTTTCATCCATACAACTTGTGCACAGCATGCACTTGCTGCAATATATTCAGCTTCGATTGTTGATAGAGCAACCGAGCTTTGTTTCTTAGATGACCAGGAAACAAGAGCATGTCCTAAAAATTAACATGTTCCTGATGTGCTTTTTCTATCTAATCTACAACCAGCAAAGTCCGCATCAGCATAAGCAATTAACTCAAGATTCTCTGATTTTGGGTACCATAATCCTAGATTTGTGGTACCATTAAGGTATCTGAGTATTCTTTTAACTGCTTTGAGATGAGATATCTTAGGGTTTGATTGAAATCTAGCACAAAGTCCTACACTAAACATGATGTCTGGTCTTGTTGCAGTGAGGTAAAGTAAACTTCCTATCATACCCCTATAAGTTTTTTGATCAAAGCTTTCTCCACTTTCATCAATTTCTAATCTAGTGGAGGTGCTCATAGGAGTGATAATGGCTTTTGAGTTCTCCATATTAAACTTCTTGAGTAGATTCATGGCATATTTAGTTTGACTAATAAAGATGCCATTGCTTAGTTGTTTGATTTGTAAACCTAAGAAGAATGTTAACTCTCCCATTAAACTCATTTCGAATTCAAGACTCATAGTTTTAGCAAAAGATTCACAGAGAGATTCATTCGTAGAACCAAAGATAATATCATCAACATAAATTTGAACAATGAGAAAATTATTTTCAAAATTCTTGATGAATAATGTAGTATCAACCTTGCCTTTTATGAAATTATTTTCAATGAGAAAAGAACTAAGTCTCTCATACCAAGCCCTTGGAGCTTGTTTTAAACCATAGAGAGCTTTAGTTAATCTAAACACATGATTAGGGAGACTATTATTTTCAAATCCAGGAGGTTGTTCAACATAGACTTCTTCGGAAATAAAGCCATTTAGAAAAGCGCTTTTAACATTCATTTGAAATAACTTAAAATTATTACAACTAGCGTAGGCAAGGAGCATCCTTATGGCTTCCAATCGAGCCACAGGTGCGAAGGTTTCTTCGTAATTGATACCTTCTTCTTGGTTGAAACCTTTGGCCACTAATCTAGTCTTGTTTCTAACCACGATACCATTTTCATCTTGCTTGTTTCTAAAGACCCATTTAGTACCAATAACTAAATGGTCATTTGGCCTAGGAACAAGCGTCCACACCTCATTTCTCTCAAATTGATTCAATTCATCTTGCATTGCGATAATCCATGAATCATCTTTCATGGCTTCGTCAACGCATTTGGGTTCAATTTGGGAGAGAAAGGCGGTGTTTGCACAAAAAGTTTTAAGAGAAGATCGTGTTTGAACCCCCTTTGACGTGTCTCCTAAGATTAGCTCCTTAGGATGAGCATCTACATACTTCCAATCCTTGGGTAAGGAAGTGGATGCATCCAAGTTACTAGTTGGAGACGGGGTTTCGTTTAAATTCAAAGAATCAAAGTTAACATCATCATCAAGATCATTTTTCTTAATTTCGGAAATCTCATTGAAAACAACATGGATGGATTCTTCAATAATTAAAGTTCTTTTATTGAAAATACGAAAAGCTTTAGAAACCGAAGAATAACCAAGAAAGATTCCTTCATCAGATTTAGCATTGAATTTTCCTAAGTTATCCTTTTCATTCAAGATAAAACACTTACACCCAAAGACTTTAAAATATGAGACATTGGATTTTTTGTTATTCCATAACTCATAAGGAGTTTTGGTGAGTAAGGGTCTTACTAGAACTCTATTCAAAATATAGCATGCAGTGTTTACAGCTTCGGCCCAAAAATATTTGGGTAGGCTATGTTCATTCAACATGGTTCTTGCCATTTCTTGTAGATTTCGATTTTTTCTTTCTACTACCCCATTTTGTTGAGGATTTCTTGGAGTAGAGAAATTATGGTTGTATCCATTGAGTTCACAGAATTCTTGGAAATCATGGTTTTGAAATTCTCCACCATGATCACTTCTAATTGACGAAATCATAGATCCCTTCTCATTTTGAACAAGTTTACAAAACTTGGTAAAATATCTAAAGCATTCATTTTTCTGTTTTAAGAAGTAGGTCCATGTATATCTGCTATAGTCATCAACAATGACAAATGCGTATTTGCTACCTCCTAGACTCGATGTAGAGATTGGTCCGAACAAGTCCATATGGATCAATTGTAAGGGCCTAGAGGTGCTTATTTGATTCTTAGCTTTGAAACTACCCTTAATTTGTTTACCTAATTGGCAAGCATCGCATACATTATCTTTGATGAACTTGATATGAGGAATTCCTCTTACAAGTTCTCTAGATGATACTTGAGTGATTAGTTTCATGCTAGCATGACCTAATCTTCTATGCCATAGCCAAGCATCCTCATTCATAACCGCAAAACACATTTCATCACATAAGTCATTGATGTCAATAGTGTATACGTTATTTTGTTTTAATGCAATCATAGACATATTTTTATGTGGTTTTTCAATGATGCAAGCATTAGATTCGAATTTGACAGTATATCCTTTATCACATAATTAACTAATACTCAAGAGGTTATGTTTTAAACCATCAACTAACAGAACATCTTCAATAAAGAGGTTGGATTTGTTACCTATGGTTCCTTTGCCAATGATTTTACCCTTGTTGTTGTCTCCGAAGGTGACATAGCCTTCGTCTATGCTAGTGAGCTTAGAGAATTGAGATGGATCTCCGGTCATATGCCTTGAGCATCCACTATCAAGGTACCATCTCTTGCTCCTAGCTTGCGATGGTTTAGTTTTCTACAAGAAAGGATGATGTTTAGGTACCCATTTGCTTTTGGGTGCCTCACAAATAGATCTACATTTCTTATCATGTTGCATAGAATTTTTCATGGTTCCTTTAGGAACCCAAATCAATTTGTTTGGACTTATTTTCTTGAATGGACAACAATGTGTCTTGTGTCCAATTTTGCAACAAAAGTTGCATTTTGCTTGGTGTTGAACATGTAAGATGGAGCCTTTTATAAAAGTGGTTGGATTTAGGTGAGGACTTCTCACAAATCCAATTCCACTTCTTTTTGGAACGTGACCCTTGTTTGCAAGGATCATGTTCAATGACTTGCTACCAACCTCGAATTTCTTCAAGGTGTCCTTGAGTAGCATGTTTTCTTTTTGGAAAGTTTCTAAATCATGACATTTGATACATGAATGTAAACTATCATGATGTTCAACTTTTAACTTGTCAAACTCACAAGTAAGACTATCATGCACCTTTTTCAGCAATTTATATTTTCTACTGATATTTTTGCATTCATCAAACAATTCATGGAAAGCATTTAATAATTCATCGAATGATAAATCTGCATCTATTGAATTTGTTACCTCATCTTCGATGGCCATTAAGGCGTAATGAGCAACTTGCTCGGTGTTGGACTCCTCTTCTTCGGATGCGCTTGAATCATCCCATGTTGCTTGAAGCGCCTTTTTCTTTGATGTTCTCTTCTTGACTTGGGGACAATCACTCTTGTAGTGTCCCGGCTTTTTGCATTCATAGCAGATTACTTGGTCCTTCTTGGGTTCAAGTTTATTTTTTGCATCATTCTTAAACCTGTTTCTTTTAAAGAACTTTTTAAACTTTCTTGTTAGAAGTGCCAAGTCATCATCACAGTCCTCATCACTTGAGTTTTCTCTCAAGTGGCATTCAGAAGTTTTGAGTGCCATATCCTTCCTGTTCTTTGGAAGGATGTCTTCTTGCTCTTCATGAGCTTTACAAGTCATTTCGTAGGTCATTAATGACCCGATTAGTTCTTCAAGAGGGAAATTTCACAGATCTTTTGCCTCTTGAATAGTAGTGACTTTAGGATCCCAACTCTTAGGAAGGGATCTTAGTATCTTGTTAACAAGCTCAAAATCCGAAAAGCTCTTTCCGAGTCCTTTTAGACCGTTGATGACATCCGTGAAACGGGTAAACATGTCGCCAATGGTTTCACTCGGTTTCATGCGGAAAAGTTCAAAAGAATGTAACAACAAATTGATTTTTGACTCTTTTACTCTACTTGTGCCCTCATGGGTCACTTCGAGTGTGTGCCAAATATCAAATGCAGTTTCAGAAGTTGAAACACGGTTAAACTCGTTTTTATCAAGTGCACAAAATAAGGCATTCATAGCCTTTGCATTAAGAGCGAAAGCCTTCTTCTCCAAATCATTCCAATCGATCATTGGAAGAGAAGACTTCGAAAATCCGTTTTCGACAAGATTCCACAGTTCAAAATCCATAGAAATAAGAAAGATCCTCATTCGGGTCTTCCAGTAGGTGTAGTCCGTCCCACTGAACATGGGTGGACGTGTAATAGAATGCCCCTCTTGGTTTCCGGCGTATGCCATTTCTCTTTGGGTTTTAATCCGTTAGAGAGTTAACCTTGCTCTGATACCAATTGTTAGGATCGAGAGCACTAAGAGGGGGGGTGTGAATTAGTGCAGCGAAAATCTTACAGCGATTAAAACCAAAAGCTGCGTTCGTTCAATAAAAACTATTATGATGCAAAAGCTAATTCTCAGTTTGTATCTAAGTGCAGTTTGCGTCTAAGCGCAGATTGCGTCTAAGCGCAGTTTGCGTCTAAACACAGTTTGCGTCTAAGCGCAGATTGCGTCTAAGCGCAGTTTACGTCTAAACGCAGATTTATGTCTAAACGCAGTTTTACGTCTAAACGCAGATTTACGTCTAAACGCAGTTTTACGTCTAAACGCAGATTTACGTCTAAACTCAGATTTACGTCTAAACGCAGTTTTACGTCTAAACGCAGATTTACGTCTAAACGCAGTTTTACGTCTAAACGCAGATTTACGTCTAAACTCAGTTTCAAAGGGATCTGAACTTTAGAAACTCGTTCGTAAAAGCGCAGAAGACAGTTTTGCAGAATCAAGGCGTAAACGTAAACTGCAATGTAAATATCGTACGAAAACGCTGGTTTACGTCTGAAAGCAGATTCAGACAGATCAGCACTTAAAAACTTGTTCGTGAAGGCGTAGAAGACAGTTTTGCAGAATTAAAACGTAAACGTAAACTGTAATGTACGAAAACATCGATTTACGTCTGAATGCAGATTCGGAAAGAACAGCACTTAGAATTTGTTCGTAAAAGCGCAGAGAGCAGTAGTTATGAAGGAGATTTGCAGTAATGATAAAGTGCTCAAAATAAACGCAAACCAGAGATTTAGAGTGGTTCGGTCAGTCTTGACCTACTCCACTTTTGGCTTCCTCCACCGACGAGGTCACCGACGTCAACTAGAGGCCTTCCTTCAATAGGCGAAGGCCAACTGCCCTTTTACAGTTTCTCTCCTTTTGACAGGCTCAGGAGACAACCTTTACAGACCTTTCTCTCCTCACTTTACAACTCAAAAACTTGAAGAACAGAAGGAGGAGACTTAAAGGCTTTACAACACTTTTGAGCTCTTAGAATCACAGAAAAGATCAAGATTTCGGTGTAGGTCTGTATCTTTTCAGTGCTGAATGGGTGGGGTATTTATAGGCCCCAACCCAATTCAAATTTGGAGCTCAAAACGATCAAATCCCGGAATTCCGGGATCAGGCGGTTGCACCTCTTGACTGGAGAGGTTGCACCGCCTGGCAGAGCTCGAAGACTGAGCTCAGGCGGTGCCACCTCTCTGTCAGGGAGGTTGCACCGCCCAGTCTTGCTCGAAGACTGAGCTCAGGCGGTGCCACCTCTCTGTCAGGGAGGTTGCACCGCCCAGTCTTGCTGGAAGACTGAGCTCAGGCGGTGCCACCTCTCTGTCAGGGAGGTTGCACCGCCCAGTCTTGCTCGAAGACTGAGCTCAGGCGGTGCCACCTCCCGGCTGGGGAGGTTGCACCGCCCAGTCTCGCTGGGAGGCTTAGCCCAGGCGGTGCCACCTCCTGGCCTAGGCGGTTGCACCTCCTGGTGCAATCAGGGTCCGAATGGTTAGCTCCATTCGGCCCAATTTCAATCTTTCAGGGGCCCAATTGCCCCAAGATTAAGCTAATGGGATCACCTCCCATTTTCCAACTTAATCAATGTGCTAACTACGATTAGATCTAAGACAATTTCTGCAGCTTTGCTTCGGTGCGTCAATCGCTTCTTCCGGCGAGTTTCCGGCGAACTTCCGTCGATCATCCGATGAACCCTCGGTGATGCTCCTGCGGACTTCCGGCAAACTCCTGGACTTTGCGACGATCCACTTGGCAAGTTCCGACGAGCTTCGCTTGGCAAGCTTCTGGACTTCTCGGATCTGTTCTCGCAGAACCTCCGATGACCGTCCGAACTTCCGTCGAACTCTCGAACTCCCAACGTGATCATGAACTTGACTCCGGCGCAACTCCTGCTGCTTGTCTAACTTTCATCGTAGTTAATCCTGCACACTTATCTCAACACATAGATTAGACAACAAATGACAATTGACTTCATCATCAAAATCCGAGATTCAACAAGACAGCGATTATGTTGTCCTAGTGGTGTATCTAATCTTTAAACTTGAGACACCAAGGATGTCCTGTATGAGTACTTCATTCTTTAATACCGGACTTATAGGTCTAAAGGTTCTAGATCTAGCACAGTCGATCATTAGGAGTGGTAGTCAACTTTACGAGAACTATTGAGTGTCGATAGAGGATCATCCACTCTTAGTATCATAAGAGGAATATCTCATGTGTTCTTGCTCAAACAAATCTCTAGCCAGGGTCATTCGGATTAAGAGAGAAAGAGTTCTCAGGGAGAATCCGATTATAGCAAGACTCGAGTAGAAACTGTATGGGTCTGACAACACAATTCTCGGTATATAGTCTCTGGGATATTAGATGAATGAAGGACTATAGGTATATGATAACGGAGGATAGTTAGGTCCAATAGATTGGATTCCCCTATATTGTTTGGAGACTATGGCGTAATGGCCTAATACGTCCACAATCGATGAATCGAGTAAATTATTATGGAGATAATAATTCACTGAGCCTGAAGGAGTTCTGACAGGTATGACTCACGGCCACCTTGGTATTGGACCTAGAGGGTCATACACATATGGTAGGCGTTCCGATGAGTAGAGATTCAGGTATGAGATATCCGTCGGAGCCCCTATCTTATTAGATATTCAATAAACACCTTAATTATTGGATCCTATGGATGAGATCCAATAAGAGCCAATGAAAGATTATTGGATAGAGATCCACTAATTTAAGAGGTTTGTGTAGTTGGATAGAGATCCAATACCTAATAGGGCAGGATGTATTAGGGTTAAGTTGACAGAGGACCTCTATAAATAGAAGAGAACCAATGATTCATAGGCTAGAGCCTTTTTAGGTTATCTCTCCTATTCTCCTCCCCTTCTCCTCCTTAGATAGTAGGCTTGGAGTTTTGAGGAGCATCGTCGCTGCCCTACTGTGTGGATCACCGCTAGAGAGGAGGACGCTTGACCTCCTTTACCCTCTCATAGAGATTTCAGGGATTCAAGGATATACGATCTCCCTAAGTAACACAATCTTTCATATACATAGTTTTAAGTTTCAAGGTTTTTGCATACCAATCTTCGTTAAACGATAAATACATCGATAGGAAATTTGGAGATTTTATTTTTATGTTCTTCCATTGTGCCTATGATGTTGCCCCCCAGATTTTCCTATAATCATTGGTTCATCCAGTGCTTCATGCGATCCTTCGACGTATCGTTCTCTCCTTCGACGTATTGCCCATTTGGTATGTTGACCTCCCACAACTTCTAATCTCCTTGGTGCAAAGTCTAATCCTTCGGCCTAATGCCCAAACTCATGGCACGAAGTCCTTCTACCAACACATCGACCGATCCTTCGGTCGACGTCCAATTTTCTGACATGTTCACTCCGGCCCAATGTCCAATTCTTCATGCTTTAATTGATTTATCTTTTATGATTAAAGTTAGTCCTGCGTCACTTAAAACACAAATTAGATCGTAAACTCATCGATTGAATTTATCATCAAAATCTGAGATTCAATATTGTACCCATTGGTTGCAAGTGGATCTTTAAGAAGAAGATCGAAGTAGATGGAAAGGTGGAGACCTATAAAGCAAGGCTAGTGGCTAAGGGGTATTATCAAAGGCAAAGTATTGACTATGACGAAACCTTCTCACCTGTAGCCATTTTAAAATTCATTTGAATTCTATTGGCTATTGCAGCACACTATGATTATAAGATCTGGAAGATAGACGTGAAAACTATGTTCCTCAATAGCAACCTCGAGGAGAAAGTGTATATGATATAGCTTGAGAGATTCATGTCCAAGGATAGTCCAGATAAGGTGTGCAGGTTGCTTAGGTCCATCTATAGACTAAAGCAAGCTTCTCGAAGTTAGAATATAAGATTTGATGAGGTGATCAGATCTTATGATTTCGTTAAGAACGAAGATGAGCCTTGTGTGTACAGGAAGGTAAGTGGGAGCGTTATTATCTTTTTGATACTATATATGGATAACATCTTAATCATTGGGAATAATATAGGAATTCTCTCCATAGTAAAGGCTTGGCTATCTAGACACTTCTCCATGAAAGACTTAGGGGAAACATCCTATATATCGGGATTTAGATCTATAGAGATAGATCCAAGAGGATGCTTGGCTTGTTCCAGTCTAAGTACATAGACACCATTGTCAAAAGGTTTGACATGAAAATTTTCAAAAGATGTCTTATACTAATGAGACATAAGATATCACTTTCTAAGAGTATGTCCCCAAAGACTCCTAAAAAAAGGGGAGACATGGATAGAATACCCTATGCATCAGCAATAGGGTCTATTATGTATGCATGCTATGTACTATACTTGATATAGTGCATGCTCTGAGTGTCATGGGTAGGTATTAGGTAGATCCAGGCTTGGAGTACTGGAAAGTAGTAAAGTGTATCCTTAAGTACTTGAAAAGGACTAAGGATCCTTTATTAGTATGTGGAGGAAGTAGCCTTAAGATTGAGGGCTACACGGACTCGAGCTTACAATCTGATATCGATGATAGTAAGTCCAATTCAAGATATGTATTCACCTTGAATGAAGGAGTAGTATGCTGGAAGAGTTTTAAGCAAGATACTACTACTAACTCGACCATAGAGATGAAGTATATTGCTACGATAGAGGCAGTAAAGGACAGAGTCTAGATGAAGAAGTTCATCATAGATCTGGAAGTTGTGTCGGGCAACGAGGAGCTGATTCTCTTGTATTGTGATAACTATGAGACGATTACTCAAATGAGAGAACTTAAGTCTCATCATAAGTGTTATGAGGAGGTTCCAGCTTATTATAAAGATAGTCACCCGAGGAGATATAGAAATGGAAAGAGTTCCATCCGAAGATAACATCGCAGATCCACTGACAAATCCATTGTCTCATATTACCTTTGAGTGTCACAGGGGTCTGATGGGGATTAGACACATAGGTGATTGGCTTTAGGTCAAGTGAGAGATTGTCAGTCATAGGTACCTTACAAGCTAATCACGTGAGTGGTGGCACGTATGACATGACACGCAGTCTTTATGATTATTATTATTATTATATTTTCTTACTTTATATTGCTTAATTCATAAATATATTATGATATCTATTGATCTGTGCAATAGGAATCGGATCATGATGAGATTACGATATTGAGACTAATTTACCGTTAAACACAAACTCTAAATAATCCTGGTCATAGGTTACTTGAGAGAGACATCGAGATAACTGAATGGACTAATGTGCTCTATACTCATCCTTATGATGAAGGCGACTGGTCTCATAGCTGCTCACATGGAGACACTAGGGCTACAGTGCAAGTGCTTATTGGAGAATTAGTTCACTGATTGATCTGCTCACGGAATGCTAGATGATTAATGATACCTCATTGTCAGATAGTGATTCCGTCGTCCTAGTAGTATACCTAGTACATAGACTTGAGACACCAAGGATGTCCTGTATGAGTACTCCACTCTTTGATACTAGATTTATAGGTTTGGAAGTTTCAGATCTAATACAACTAGTCATCAGGAGTAGTAGCCAGTCTTACGAAGGCTATTGAGTGTTGATATAGGATCATCCACTCTCAGTATCATGAGAGAAATATCGCATGTATTATTGCTCAAACAAATCTTTAGCCAAGGTCATTCAGATTGAGAGAGAAAGAGTTTTCCGGAAGAATCTGATTAGAGTGAGACTCAAGCAAAAACTATATCGGCCTGATAACACTATGCTCAATATACGGTCTCTAAGATACTAGATAGATGAGGGACTATAGTTACATGGTAACTAAGGATAAATAGGTCCAAAGGATTGGATTCCCTTGTATCGTTTGGGAATTGCAGCATAGTGGCCTAGTACGTTTATAGTCGATGAGTCGAGTGAATTATTATGGAGATAATAATTCATTGAGCCAAAAGGAGTTCTGACATATATGACTCACGATCAGCTTGATATTGGGCCTAGAGGGTGTCACACATATGGTAGGTGTTGCGACGAGTATAGGTTCGTATATGAGATATCTAGTGAAGCCTCTATCTTATTGGATATCTAATAAACCCTTGTATTATTGGGTCTTATAGATGAGATCCAATTGTTAGGATCGAGAGCACTAAGAGGGGGGGGGGGTGAATTAGTGCAGCGGATATTTTTCAGCGATTAAAAAGCGAAGGCTGCGTTCGTTTGACAAAGACTATTTTGATGCAAAAACCGATTCTAAGATTACTTATGATTAAGTGCAGTTTACGTTTAAGCGCAGTTAGCGTCTAAACGCAGTTAGCGTCTAAATGCAGATTGCGTCTAAACTCAGATTGCGTCTAAGCGCAGTTTGCGTCTTAGCGCAGATTGCGTCTAAGTGCAGATTACGTCTAAACGCAGATTGCGTCTAAGCGCAGATTGCGTCTAAACGCAGATTGCGTCTAAGCGCGGATTGAGCAGAAGTATAAAGACAATGTGCTGCTGTTGTACAGCTCAAAAGGTAATCTGCAAAAAAATAGATTTACGTCTAAACGCAGATTTGCGTCTAAACGCAGATTTTACGTCTAAACGCAGATTTACGTCTTAAACGTAGATTAGACGCAGATTTACGTCTGAACTTTGAAACTCGTTTGTATATTCGCAGAGGGCAGTATGCAGTTGAAATCAAGACGTAAACGTAAACTGAAATCTGACGATTGTGCGAGGAAAGCCGATTTACGTCTAAATGCAGTTTTACGTCTAAATGTTGAAACTCGTTCGTAAAATTGCAGAAGACAGTTTGCAGTTATAAATAGAATCAAACTGTAAGTGTAAACTGCAAAGAAACTCGTTCGCAAAAGCACAGAGAACAGTTCTGCAGAATCAAAACGTAAACGTAAACTGTAATGTACTAAAACACGACTTTACGTCTGAATGCAGATTCGGAAGAACAGCACTTAGAACTTGTTCATGAAAGCACAGAGAGCAGTAGTAGTGGAGGAGGTTTGCAGTAAAGATAAAGTGCTCAAAAATAAACGCAAACCAGAGATTTAGAGTGGTTCGGTTAGTCCTGACCTACTCCACTTTTGGCTTCCTCCACCGACGAGGTTGCCGACGTCAACTAGGGGCCTTCCTTCAATGGGTGAAGGCCAAACTGCCCTTTTACAGTTTCTCTCCTTTTGACAGGCTCAGGAGACAACCTTTACAGACCTTTCTCTCCTCACTTTACAACTGAAAACTTGAAGAACAGAAGGAGGAGACTTAAAGGCTTTACAACACTTTTGAGCTCTTAGAATCACAGAAAAGATCAAGATTTCGGTGTAGGTCTGTATCTTTTCAGTGCTGAATGGGTGGGGAATTTATAGGCCCCAACCCAATTCAAATTTGGAGCTCAAAACGATCAAATCCCGGAATTCCGGGATCAGGCGGTTGCACCTCTTGACTGGAGAGGTTGCACCGCCTGGCAGAGCTCGAAGACCGAGCTCAGGCGGTGCCACCTCTCTGCCAGGGAGGTTGCACTGCCCAGTCTTGCTCGAAGACTGAGCTCAGGCGGTGCCACCTCTCTGCCAGGGAGGTTGCACCGCCCAGTCTAGCTCGAAGACTGAGCTCAGGCGGTGCCACCTCCCAGCTGGGGAGGTTGCACCGCCCAGTCTCGCTGGGAGGCTTAGCCCAGGCGGTGCCACCTCCTGGCCTAGGCGGTTGCACCTCCTGGCACTATTCCAGATCACTGGTTGGGCTCCAAACTTGGCCCAAACCAGTCCGAATTCGGGCCCAATTGGCCCAAGATTAAGTTAATGGGATCACCTCCCATTTTCCAACTTAATCAACGTGCTAACTACGATTAGTTCTAAGACAATTTCTGCAGCTTTGCTTCGGTGCGTCAATCGCTTCTTCCGGCGAGTTTCCGGCGAACTTCCGTCGATCATCCGATGAACCCTCGGTGATGCTCCTGCGGACTTCCGGCAAACTCCTGGACTTTGCGACGATCCACTTGGCAAGTTCCGACGAGCTTCGCTTGGCAAGCTTCTGGACTTCTCGGATCTGTTCTCGCAGAACCTCCGACGACCGTCCGAACTTCCGTTGAACTCTCGAACTTCCAACGTGATCATGAACTTGACTCCGGCGCAACTCCTGCTGCTTGTCTTTCTTTCATCGTAGTTAATCCTGCACACACAAAAACAAAAACTTCGATCGAGACAATTAATCCTAAGCAATTAATCAAGTTGTCCGGCATGTCATTGGTCCCTCGACGCTTCGTCCGATTCTTCGGCGCATCGTCCTTTCCTGCAGCCTATTGCCCAATCGGCCAGTTGACTCCGCAACTCCGATATCCTTGGCACAATACCCGCTCTTCTTGGCCCGATGCCCGAGTCCACGGCCCGAAGCCTTCTGTCGATACGTCGACCGATCCACCTGCCCGACGTCCAATCTTCTGACATGTTCCTTCGGCACAACATGATTTTCCTGCTTTAATTGTCTCATCCTGATCGAAGCACCCTACATCACTCAAAACGCAGATTAAATCATAAACATATATCAAGGAGTTTCATCATCAAAATACGAGATTCAACACCAATAAGAACTAATGAGAGATTTTTAGATAGAGATTCAATAATCTAATAGGCTTGAGTAGTTGGATGGAGATCCAATACTCAAGAGGGTAGGATCTATTAGGGTTAAGTTGATAAGGGGCCTTCATAAATAGGAGAGAACTAAAGAGTCATAGGCTAAGCTTCTTGGTTGTCACCTCCTATTCTCTTCTCCTTTTCTCCCCCTCATATAGTACGTGTGAAAATTTGGGTGGCGATTCAAGAAGCATCTTCGTAGCCCTTGCCGTGTGGATCACCGTTAGAGATGAAGACATTTGACCTCCTTCATCTTCTCCCACAAATCTGTAAGAATTTAGGGATATACGATCTCCCTAAGTAACACAACTATCTCATATATGGTTTTCAATTTCATGGGTTTTTTACGCATAAATCTTCGCATGACAATGAATACCTTTTGAGAAATTTGGATTTTTATTTTATATTCTTCCACTGCACACGTTATGTTGCCCCTAGATTTTTCTATAATTTTAAACATTAATAAACTATAAGGGCTTAAGAAATCTACGATCAAAATTACAAAGATTAAAAATAGACCTTATTCCTAATGTCCGTTAACTCTTCGTATGTATGTATACTCATCAACCTTTCAATCATCATATAATGTTTTCTTAATCTCCTCTCTAATCATAATCAAACTCTTGTTATAATTTTACGGACCAAATATCAAAATCTAGTTGATAGAATGCTCTTCACTTTTTTATTTTTTTTTCTCATATGTTGATTTCGAGTAGTAGGAATCACTCCATGTGATATGATGGTAGCCTTTAGACCATGTTTTGTCAACGGATGGGAAAAAGTGTAAAACATTCTGTCAGCTAGCTTTTAATACTTGGTCATTGAAATTATAACAACGATCGACCCACTATTTTATTCTCTACAAAAGTTGATATAGAGAAACATCCGTAGATGACAAACCTAAAATGTATATTGATTATAACTAAGAGGAGGTTAAGAAAGTGTTGTATAGTGATTGGAAGGCTGATCAATGTATAATGCAGTTATACTAATCATCCATATACATACAGATATATACAAATCATTTGTGGATGATTGAATATAATAGGACAATAGCCCATATGGACTAAGATATTTATAATATAGGTATATTTAAATTTTATTAAGTTTGGATACTGAATAATCAACATTTATAATATGCTATATTAACAAAATCATTAATGTTGTAGCATATTACCTAAATCCTATTATCGTTATAGTCAACTCGATCAATTTTGTTATGAGCGTTAAGGAATGTTATTTATAGACTCTCACTACAAAGTAATAAGATAATCAACACTATAATGGAGGGTTGATATTCCAAGAATATATTAGCTCAGTCTGCAGTTATATAGCTATATCGTGTTATTATTGTATGGATCCTGATAATATAATCTTATTTGATTATAAATTCAAATGATTAGTAATGATTTTTATAATAATAAAATAATATATATTTTTTTATAATTGAGTGTGGCTATAATTTGGAGGGCATACCTAATTAAAAAAGATGTAATGTGTGTACTTTCATACGACATTGATTGGATATGAACATAATTAGTCAATATTCTTCTATTTACAAAAGACTATTATATAGATAGATGAAGAAAGTTGCATATGTACATATAATATATGTGTAAGGTTGCAATATGTCAAACTTGATAAGAAACAAAAGATTAATTTCTTTAGCCCTGGAATACTATAACGAAGATTTTTTACCAATGAAATGAGTTAAAGCAATAGAGAACCAAGGGTATCCTTTGCTTGAAAATACATGATAACTTTAGGATGGGATATGGACAAAGAGTAGTATTTTATATATATCACATAAGATTCAGACCATGAAATTTGAGGATCAACGATAAAGTTTATATTCACAAGGATAAAAAAAATGAGAAAGTATTCGATAACTTCAAGCAAATACAACTGAGCCTAAATGATACAAACACAAAGTGAAACTCATTATATTAGCAAATTTCGTAGAGAATCCTATAATTAGTAGATATAAAATGATAATTAATTTTTTTGCTTCCTTAGGTCGATGGTTCTTATAATATAGAATAGTAGATAGCAGTTTCAATACTCTCACCTCTCCACCCATATATGTCATAATCATATATGCCTGAAAGAGGTTCTTTGAATACTTTTCTTTCATAACAATTAGGTAACAATTATTACCACACATCAATAATACATAATTTATTAATATACTATGTTATCGTAATAGTTTTGTGTCGGATGAATATTCGATATATAAATTTATAGGATCGAGAATTCTAATCGGAATTCCATTTTTTTAATGATAAAACTATATATATATATATATATATATATATATATATATATATATATATATATATATATATATATATATATATATATATAATTTGCTTTTATGTATTACTTAAATTATTAAAATATTTAAGTTCGATACATCATTTAGCATCTCAACTCGTATCATCTTTTTAATAATTCAAGATCAACGGAAGACTCGACCTTTTCCCAATCGCTTCAAGCCGAAGGCGAAACCAAAGCCCCGCTACCGCCGGCCAGTTCCAGAAAGCCGGTCATCGCCTGCCGCCTTTCGGGTCTCTCAAGCCAGCCTTCGACGATGAGCCACCCTCCTCCGGTTCTCAAGCCTTAGCTGTCGTTGCCATTGCGATCCTGCTGCAGCAGCACAGCCGCCTCCCTCTGGTACACTTTCCTCTCCTCTCCCTTTTCTGTGTAATAGCCACTCTCCCAGTGCCTTCCCTTTTCCCCCTCTGTGATCGTTGTACAACCAACCTCTTATTCCCAGCCACTTCCTTCTCCTCTCTTTATAATCGAAGAACAACGATCTCAGAAAGGGAAACTTCAACGTTTAGTTACTATTCTCAAGCCTTCGACATTGTTTGTTGATTCTGCTAGTTGCGTTATTGTTGGAGCAACAAAATCGAGATATACATGTGAGAAGAAGGAAAAGAAAACATATTAAAATGATATAGAAAATACTGATTCATTATTGATTCTGAGATTCCTTTTGTTTATCTCTTATAGCTTCATTTAATTTGGGATAAGAATCGAGTTCAAACTTCAACTTTAGAAAACTAGGCATGGATAATTGGGTTCAAATTAAGAATTTATAGATCCATGTGCATTAACTAGCCACTTCTCCAAGCAGTTGTTGCATATGCAGCAGTAGCAAATAATCATCGACACATGGATGCTTGAATCTTGATGATATTGATATGGACCTCACTCCTTTCAAGTTGGATGCTGATGAACTTCTAGATGAGTTCACCGAGGTAATTTCTTCTTCTCAAATCTTGTCTGCTTTCTTGATCTTCTTCAAACCAAAATGCATGTTTTAGTTTATAGAGAGCTTACATCGTCGTCTCTTGAACTGGCAGGGTAATTATACCACACTGGCAGATATGAAGAGGGTGTGGATGGCCAAGAAGTTCTCTTATATTTATGAGGCTAAACCTACTTCTAATGAAGCCTTCTTTATGCAGTCACTTTACTCCTATTCTATTCGTATGTCTTATCACCATAATTCCCATTCTAGTTTTTATATGCTTGTTTTTATGAATAGAGACAATTAGTGATGAATGTCTATATGGTGTCGACAGGTGCATTGTTAAGGAGATTGGGTGGTCTCTATTGCCTTTACTGCCTCTATGAGACTCAACCATATAAACCTGCCTTCAAAATTTATTATCTCTTTGTATGCTCCAACGCTATTTGATTCTTAAGCTCATTTTTAATGTCTTAGATATCAGTTCCATGGGTCTTTGGTGATTTTGGCACTGTTTAATTGCCTTTGCTGCATCTTTCATGTTTATTAGCAACTTTCCTTACATATTTACACATTTGGTTCTCATCAGTTATTTATCGAGCAAAATAGTGCATTTGCCACAACTAGACCCTAAGCATCTTAGTCATGTCATTTAGGCTTGATGGTGAGATGTGCATTGCGTGCCTTGTATCAAATTTTCAACTTGTTGAGGAGCTTGTATTTATCACTGAAGAAAATCGATCTCTTCTATCTTTTCCTGATTGTTGTATAAGGAAAGTACTCATCATTTTTGTCTTTGGAGGCACTATATTCTAGTTAATAAACTGGATCATTAGTCTGCCAAGCTAAAATTACTCTTGAACAATAAATTTAGAGTCTATCTTATGATTGTTTCAACTATAAGCATAATAGGACATACACCTCTATTCTATGACTGTTAAAAAGGTTAAACTCAGGCCTAGGAATTGCTCAATTTTCAGTCAGATTTACTAACTAAATGTGGGAAAGCTCTGGAGTAGTATTTTAAAGTGAGGAAATTAAGGGTAAAAAAGTTCTGTTAATCGAACAATTTGCTTTTTATCTATCAAACCAATTATGAAATGGGAACTTTATGCTGGGTGCTGTCATCATAATTACCTTAATGTCTGTTCTTTGAGTGAAGTTAAAAGGGTTAACTTCATTATAATTACCTTAATTAACTTTAAGCTGGTGCTTTATAGAGTATCTGTGGTCAATTGGTTAAGAGGAATCAATATAATTTGTTTCTAGAAGGTAAATTATTGATTATGCCCAACTCAAGTGACTTTTTTTGCATAATTTAGGCAAATATCTAGACTAGAATTGATTTCCATGTCAGTTAGGCATGTTTTAGAAGCATGATTTATCTATCCTAGGATATCAGGACATTGCTTCAACATTTTGAAATTTGTCATGTTAGTATTCTTGTGTTTTCTTCAGCCTTTTGGCATATTGACTAAATATCTTTCACCTTTAAAATATAGCTCAACATCTATCTTTCAGTGTGATACCATGTTCATTCTAGAAAATTTTTAGTTTCTTATTCTTGTGTTTTCCTTCACTGAAAAAGTTTTCTTCTCTTGTCATTCTTTTCTCCTATAAAAGAAGCTACTGATACGATGGATGTCGAGGATGCAAAACACATTATAGAAGACAATAAGTTGGTGGGAGACATGGTAGATGATATCGTGAAAGACTGGGATGCTCAAAAGGAGACATTTTATAAGCAGACTAGCATTATTATCCACAACGAATTAGGTGGCGATCGATGATTTTGATGAGTTGGAACACCTCTTAAACGAGTGACATACATCTCAATATTGACAACCTTTGAACATGCTTTTGCTGCCCAAATATTGGAGTTTCCATTCTCCTCAGGTATCTGAACTTCTAGAGAATTTTGTTGATACTCTGCTGCTTATATGGCATTCCTTACATTCCTTGATTTTTCATCTCTTGCTTATATTCTTGAATGCAATTATAAGTTTCTCTGAAGGTATGCATATTGTTTAAGATTTGTGGCTCTTCTAAATTATATCCATTATGTCCCCTTACACCCACCCCCGCCTCAATTCCGGGGTGCACATTCTTGCTAACATAGGGTGGGTCAGAGGTCTTACTCAATTTTTTTGGAAGCTCATGGCTCCACTCCCATTGATACTTCGGCTTAATGAATAGTTTTTCCTCTTTTCAAAAAAAAGAAGAAGAAAATATTAACAGAAAAAGAAAACGAACCAAAATTTCCTGTACTCAAATCTTTACAATCCCTCACACAACTCAAGATATGTAAGTAAATAAAAATAATAATATCAATGCCAAAAAGGGCCGCTTGAAAGTTTATATTATGCTGTCAGTGAGATTGCCATGGACTTTAATGCATTGAGTAGGTAACAGAAAGCACCATGACTTGAATCTAAACTGCAGGCTCCGTCTGCAATGCGCATCATAGACATTCCTTAGAGCTTAACAGGGCAGGAATGTTCATAGAGCATTCAACCTTTACTCTCAGAAGATTATGCCAAAATTACTTGAATCTTGTCCTAATCATTTATCTTACAAGAAAAAAAATCATAGAGCGAGACAACAAGCAAAGATAATTGAAATTGATGATTCCGACTGACAGTAATTTTATTGAGACTTACCGTTTTATTGTTATTGTATGACTGACAGTTACTTCATTTCTCAAGCTGTTCTGAGGATCTGCAGCAAATGACTGCTATAAATCGAAAGCATATGATCCGTAATGGAAACTTGAAAACAAATTCTCAGTAATTGAAACTATAATGTGCTACAGAGATGTCTGAGCAAAATGTTCATCCTCAGAGAAGGCATTTCGAAGAGGAAGGAACTCCCTGAGACACTTTCAGTCCACAAAAATCAATTGTCTCAAACTTAAAATTCCAAGAAATTTCTAATATAAGAATTCCATAACATTCTCTTGCTCAAAAATATCCTCAAAAAAATCAGTTTTTTCTCTGTTGCCATAACTGAGAATCTCAGCGTGACTCTGTTTTCTGATCTGTATACTTCAGTTGACTTCTGACCTCCAGTAGATCAATGCTTCACGAAGAGAGACTACATACAGTGCAGGATTCGTCCTCATCGACAAACAATTGGTTCTGTCCACAAGCTGATGCTCATGAACTCGGTTTAAGTGATGAGCCAACATGACATTCCAAGTCTCACAAACATCAGCTATTCCGCTGTATGATTCAACTTGTTTGGTGGGCTTCATGTCATCATCTTGTTCATATCTCTACGAGCAATCCTCCACCTCATAACTCATCCTCAGAGCAGGGGCGCATATGATCTGCCAACACCTCCAACATCAGGCATATCTCCAGCCGCTGAGGGTGCACTTGATCCCCTGCCACAAATGAGCTCACATTCCCATCCACCTCAATCGCGCTGCATGCAGGCGTCTTCTTGATCCCTCTGCTACCGATCAGCTTGCGAATCCTGCGTGCGTCCTCCTTCCTGTCAGCATTGAGATAGATGTTCGACAACTGGACATAAACACCTTCATCATCTCCGTCGCCAGCCGCAAAGCTCTGCAGCTCTGCAACAGCAACCTCGGCGAGTTCCGTGTTCCCATGTATCCTGCATCCTGTGAGCAACGAGCCCCACACTGATGCCAGAGGCCTCATCGGCATTTCACGTACGAGATGTAGTGCCTCGTCCAGCCGACCCGCTCTGCACAGCATATCGACAGCGCAGCTGTAGTGCTCGTGCTCGGGGATCACCGAGTGTCGAGCCTCCATTTCGGCCAGAAGCTGTAGGCCGTCCTCCACCAGGCCAGCATGAACGCAGGCAGCGAGCGCCCCAAGCAGTACAATCCCATCCGGGCGCAGGCCATCCTCCTCCTGCATCCGCCGCAAGCAAGCCATTGCCTCCTTGGAGAATCCATGCATGGCGTACGCGCCGATCATGGTGGCCCACATGTGGGTATTCCTCTCAGGCATCGCGTTGAACACGTCGACGGCATCCTTTATGCACCCACACTTCGCGTACATGCTCACGAGAGCCGACCCCAGGAAGGTGTCCCATAGGAATGAGGGTCCCTTCCCCTCGACGAGCTTGTGAATTCGAACGCCCTGCTTGAGAGCACCGGCGTGTGCACAAGCCGTGAGAGCGGTGGTGGCGGCGAACTCGTCCGGCTCGATGCGGGAGATCAGCAAATGGTCGAACAGTCGCAGCGCCTCGGAGGGTAGACCGGCGCGGATGAACGCGTTCATGAGGACGTCGTAGTGGACGGCGTCTCGCACGGAAATTTCGTCGAATACTTTGGCGGCCTCGTCAGTGGCGTTGCAGTAGAGCCGCAATACGGCGGTCTGGACGTAGTGGTCGGCGGAAAAGAGGCCGTTCTTGACGACGAGGGCGTGGATCTGGGCGCCGGTGGCGAGGGAGCCAGAGGCACCGCAGGCGGCGAGGGCGAAGGGGAAGGAGTGGTGGTCAGCGGCGGCGGAGGCGGGCGGGGCGCGGAGGAGGAGGCGGAAGAAGGAGAGGGCCGCGGCGGGGTCGGGGCCGCGGGCATGGGCGCGGATGAGGGCGTTGTGCATGAAGGAGTTGGGAGGGGAGGGGGAGCGGTGGAAGAGGAGGGAGGCGTAGGCGAGGGCAGGGGGGCGGAGGGAGCAGGCGGCGAGAATGAGGCGGCTGAGGGCGAAGGGGTGGCGGTGGAGGCCGCCGGAGACGAAAAGGGCGTGGGCGGCGCGGAGGTGGCGCTCGGTGGAGCAGCGCCGGAGGAGGGCCATGCAGCGGTTCCATGCGCGCGGCGGGACGGGGACGGGGACGGGGCCGTGCGCCGGGGCCTCCGCCACCATGTGGGTTCGACTTGGGTCCGTTCCATCGAAATCGACGGGATCGGCCGGCTCATGTAGAAAGACATGAGAAGGGTGGAAATTAATGCAAATTGAATTAGTAGATTTGAGGATGCAAATAGTAGTATATTTACTTATGGGAAATTCTAAAAAAAATATTAGTCTTGCCAAATTCTCATATAGCTCTCATTGGTTGTCATCCAACGTCACCTCTTCCCTTGCCCACCTCTGCAATGGGGCACCTCCCTCCTATCCTTCGCTCGTTGCTCTTGCCTCTATCCTGTCATCGTCACTTTCGCCCCATTTCTCCCACCCACCTTACTTGTCATCTTTGTCTCATCATTCTCGTCATTCCTATCATCACATTTGCAGGGGGCTATAGGCAAGGGGGCACAAGCACCCCCCTTGGTGTCTCCATCGTTTCTATCGTCGATCTCAGTGGAGGAGGTTACGAGTGAGGACAATAAGTGTGAGGTGTGCAAGCGATGATGGTAGAGGAAGAGGGGAGGGAAGGTGAGGGCGATTGTACGAGGCGTAGTGTTATAAATGAAACTATAAATAAAATATTCGATGTAATATTTGTGTATATCCATGTCTTTCGATTTTGTTCATGCTTTTCACAGTATGTAGGGGGCTTGTAGTAGACTTGACAGTCCTATTTTGGTTGGCTTTTGTGATCGTTTCAAGCTTGTAAATGTATGTTGTATATAATTATTGTATAGAGATAAAATTGCTCATAAATAAGCCATCCAAGTAGTCATTTTAAGAGTATTTTAGCTCCACAACGTAGTGCAGAGTGTCAACTAGCATATCACCTAGGAGCAACATGGGTGCCACATGGTTGAATGGGCCTTTAGGGTAGTGTCTAAGGATGGTTCGCTATCATGTGAGCACTCGTGGAGACTTTTGATCATGACGAATCATCTTGGACCTTTTATCGCATAACCGTTCAGAGTTTGCAAAGTTTATATTTATAATTTACATCAATTATCAAGTATTTTTGAAATGGCTGCTTGTGAGATCTTAAGTTAAATGCTTCATTTAACCCATTTTCTCTTTTACTAGAATTTAAAGGACCATAAGAGGTTTTAAGGAGGCTGACTTTTTACAAACAAACATGGAAAGGTGCTGCACAATTGAGATAAAACTAGCTAAGTCCATAATAAATGGTATCAAAGCGAGAAATGCATATTTAGAAACACATGATATACAAATGCGGGGAACCTAATACGGCTGTATTAAGACTAGTCAGCACACATGATCGTTTGAGGGAAATAGGTGTTGAGATATAGGGAAAGTACTTCCTCATAGGAGTAGGCATTCGAGATTGGTATTCAGAGTAATAGTCAACCCTTTGTGCGAGATGCACCACGAGGACAAGCAAGTTAGGAAGAATACATAGCGCATAAAGGTTAGGATGGCTGAGTTCGAGTTATAACTTGATGTAAAGAACCAAACTTGATTATACTCAAGGCAAGTGGGTTGCTTAGCAAAGGATAAGACCATGCAAAGAGGGATGGGCTGCTTGATGACTAAAAAAGTTATGCAAAGCTTATAGAAGTGAGAAGAACTACTAACTCGAAGAATTTGGTACTTATGCAAGGGCTTGTATGCGGACGATGACCTATCCATGGCTATCCCAAGGCGACCAAAACTCAACACCATAGAGCATTAAAATTTTCTCTTTAGCATGGGAAGGATATCTCTTAAGAGAATAAAGTTTATAATAAGTTTAGTATATTGCTAAGCCTTGAGGGGTACAATAAAGGATATATTAACGAAAAGTCACAATCTAACGAGTTATAGGGGTAGAATAGTACATAGTTTATTCAGTAAGGTGGAGTAATCTAAGAGGATAGTGGTCTTCGAAACTTCCAAATGGAAGGATGCAAAGAGAAAAGTTTCTCCAATGGGATAGATATCCAAGAAAATAAATCCCGCTTCTCAAGAGGGAGAATCATGTGCAACAGACTAAATGCTAGTTATAGATGCCCTACAAGCCAATCACGTGAGGGGGGGGGGGTGTGAATTAGTGCTTAAAGAAAATTTTCGTCGATTCAACAAAATCTCATTCGATGAAAACCAATCTCGAGTGTGCTTGGCTTAAAGTTGGTGCAAGGTAGAGTGAGCAACAAAATAAGTAAGCAATAAAGATAAACAGCAAAGATGAGAGCACACTGGATTTATAGTGGTTCGGTTGTCATGACCTACGTCCACTCCTGATTTCTCCTCCGTCGAGGCCATCGACGTTCACTAACGATCTTCCTTCGATGGGCGAAGACCAATTACCCTCTTACAACTCTTTCTCATTTTCACAAGTTTAGGATACAACCTTTACAAGCCTCACACCTCTCTTAGAATGATCATAAATCTTAAGAAGGAGGAGGACACTTAGTACTTTTTCAAGACTTTTATAACTCAAAATCTCAAGATTTGTATTCAGTTTTTGTGATTAGGCAAGCAAGAAAGATTGGGGTATTTATAGGCCCCAATGGCTTCAAAAATGAAGCCAAAAAGTGCCTCATCCCTGGTTTCCGGGGTATTGGTGGTACCACAGCTTGATTGTCACGAACGGTCATCGCGCACCCGCAACAACTTTGTTCAGCGAATCGCTCGTCGCTTTTGCATGCTTGTACTGAGATATGGCAACATGTTTTGTCTTAGTTTTATGTGTTTTTGCTTATAAAAATACATGTTCGAATAGGTTGCAGCGCTGTAGTGCGACCGCTCGCCGCGTCGGGCTGAACTGCCCAAAACAGCCCCGTTTTCGCTTGCCACGGCTTGTTTTCTGCAAGCCGCAGTTGCACGCGAAACGTCAGCCATCTCAGCACCCTGGAACCCCCCAGGTGGCACAGGGATGGATGGGGCTTCGGTATATTATCGAGCATTGAAAAACTCTTCACAAGTTTGCAGTTAACTTGACGGGAACTTGCTTTCGCGCCTAGCACCCGGTGAGTAGTTGTTTGTGGACTTGCAACTATTTGTTCTACCTTCTAAAGTCCTTGTTTTCCTCTTTTCTCTCTTTTCTCCTGTGCACACAAGGTGCTTGTTGAATTGCTTGTAAAGCTTTCCTCTTTCCGAGACGTCAGGACTTGCCCGTCGCTTGTTTCCAATCTAATCAACTTTTTGTTTTACAGGTCCTTCGGGACTTGTACGAGGTTGCAACTAGGCTGATCCTTTGCGGACACGTATATCGCAAGGGCGCCTCATGACTTAGACAATCCCAACTAAGTCTGAGGAGTTAGCGCAAGGGTGCTTCGCGACTTAGACAACTCAAGCTAAGTTCATGTCTTGACCGCAAGGGTGCCTCACGACTTAGGCAATTCCAGCTAAGTCCATGGCATGATAACCTTGCTCTAACAATACTACCGCTAGTCTGAGTGGTACAAATGCTTGACATAGCCTCAAAGATTAGGCTCGGGCAGTACCACCGCCTGACAGCATTAACTGCCGACAGTATCAACGCCCAAATAGCGCATGGGAGGCCGAGTCTTAAGCGGTTCCACCGCTAGCTCTAGCGGTGCCACCGCCTGACGTGGCTCCAAATCACTGAATGGGCCATCCATCCGGCCCAATTCAGTCCTATTTCAGGTCTAGTTGGCTCCTAATTGAGTTAGTATGATTACTCCTCAAACTAACTCAAATTGACACCTAACTATTATAATTAAGACTAAAACAATTATAATACTAGCAATCTTAATTGTCTGGCATGTCAATTGTTCATCCGAACTTCCGGCAAACTTCCGACAAACTCCCGATGAACTCCTAGCGAGCTTTTGGTGCATCATCCGAACCTTCGGCATAACGCCTAATCCATCTATTCTCAGCATATTGTCTGATTCTTTCGACCCGATGCTCGATCTTTGACTCTAACCCAACGTTTGATTCTTTAATTGTTTTGCGTTTTCATGATCGTAGTTAGTCCTGCATCACTTTTCTCAACACATGTATTAGATCATAAATCAATTAATTTCATCATTAAAATTCGAGATTCAATAATCTTCGCCTTTTTTATAATGATAATCAATTAATGACGGAGTTAATCTTAGCTCCCCCTATCTATATGCCATATCGAAATAAGGCAAACTTGAATTTAAAAGAAAATTTAACTTTTGAATTCAAGTGAAACAATTTTGATCATATTGCATCGTATCAAAATTTCATATATTATGCATCATAGTTTCAAATTATCAAAATTAAGATGCACAATTTCAAAACATTATAACTAATCATCACTTCATGCATGATACCAAAAATAAGTCAACATTACTTTGGGCATAACATACATGATATCAAAACATTAAAATTTTTAATCATTCATCATTACTTATTACTTCTCCTCCTTTGTAATTAACAAAAAGGAGAAAAGTACGAGCTAACAAGTTAGTGTTTGAGTAAGTTTTACACCACTTTAGAATATGCAAGCTAGCAAGTTTTTGAGATATAAAGTTAAACAAAATTTTTGCTTCTTGAGATGTGCAAGAGAGCAACTTTTGCTTCTTGATATGAGAAAGCTAGCACTTCTCTTTATATGTGCAAGCATTTTTTATTCTCTTGAGATGTACAAGCTAGTATTTTTGCATTCTCCCCTTTGTCGTAAAAAAAAAAAAAGAATAAGAAGAAGGAGGAGGAGGGAGGAATTCATTCATCACATAAAGAAAAGAATCAAGCTGTAAGTTCTGAAAGTCCATGAATCAAAGTTTAAATAGAAAGAGGAAGGATTCGTAGGAAATAATCATCATATAAAAGATCAAGTATACCAAAAGTCCATGAATCAAATCTCTTTTTTAGCACATTGCAAGAAGAAGGAATGATAGGAAATGATCTCAATTTAAAAAGAAAACTCAAGTTATAAAAATCGAGAAATCCAAAAATTGTATAAGAGGAACTCACACGTTAGGAAGATTTAATATGTCTAATTATCTTCTAATAAAATCAAATTATTCTTCATTCAATGGTTTTGTAAAAATATCAACTAATTGATATTTTGTATCAATAAATTCTAAAGATATATCATGGTTATCAATATGATCTCTAATAAAATGATGTCTAATGTCAATATGTTTAGTTCTAGAGTGTTGAATGCTATTTTTTTTTTAACATATTGCACTAGTATTATCACATTTTATAGGAATATTTTTCAAATATAGTCTATAATCTTTTAAAGTGTTTTTCATCTAAATAACTTGTGCATAACATACATCTACTACTACATATTCAGCCTCGGTTGTAGATAATGCAATTGAATTTTGTTTCTTGGATGACTAAGAAACAAGTGAATAACCTAAGAGTTGATATGTTTCAGATATGCTTTTTTTTATCTATTCTATATCCAGCAAAATCAACATCGGCATAAGCAATAAATTCAAGATTTTTAGTTTTTGGATATCATAATCCTAGATTAGGTGTTCCTTTTAGGTATTTTAAAATCCTTTTAACAGCTTTTAAGTGAGATTGTTTGGGATTATATTGAAATCTAGCACATAGTCCAACACTAAACATATTATCAGGCCTAGTTGCTATGAGGTATAGTGAACTACCACCTATCACACCCCTATAAGTTTTTTGATCAAAACATTCTCCATCAATGTCCATATATATCTTTGTGGAAGTGCTCATTAGTGTATCAATAACCTTAGCACTATGCATATTAAATCATTTTAATAGATCTAAAGCATATTTAGTTTGATGAATAAAAGTTACATCACTTAATTGCTTAATTTATAATCCTAAGAAGAAAGTTAATTCACCCATTAAGCTCATTTCAAATTCTTGACTCGTACTCTTGACAAACGATTCACACAAGAATTCATTTTAAGAACCGAAAATGATATCATCAACATAAATTTGAATAATAAAAAAATTATTTTTAAAATATTTAATAAACAATGTAGTATCGACCTTGTCTTTCATAAAATTATTTTGAATAAGGAATTAACTAAGCCTCTCATACCAAGCCGGCTTGTTTTAACCCATAGAGAACCTTAGATAACTTTAAAATATTGTTAGGAAAGAGAGCATTTTCAAATCCAGGTGGTTGCTTAACATAAACTTCTTCGAAAATAAAGTCATTTAGAAAAGCACTTTCGACATCCATTTGAAATAACTTCAAATTATTACAATATGCATAGGCAAGGAGAATTCTTATAGCTTCAAGTCTAACCACAAGAGCAAAAGTTTCTTTATAATCGATACTTTCTTCTTGGTTGAAACCTTTGGTCACTAATCTAGCCTTGTTTCTAACCACGATACCAAATTCATCTTGCTTGTTTCTAAAGACTCATTTAGTACTAATTACTAAATGATCGCTAGGTCTAGGAACAAGCTTCCATACCTCATTTCTCTCAAATTGATTTAACTCCTCTTGCATTGCAATAACCTAGGAATCATCTTTTAGGCCTTCGTCAATGCATTTTGGTTCAATTTGAGACAAGAAGGTTATATTCGCACAAAAAATTTTAAAAGAAGAATGAGTTTAAACACCTTTTAATGTATTCCCAATGATTAGCTCATTAGGATGAGCATCTATATACTTTCATTCTTTAGGTAAGGATTCTTTGGAAGAAGATGCATCCAAGTTGCTTGAGGGATGAGAGTTTTTATTCAAATTTAAAGCATTAAAATCAAAATCAAAATCAAAATCATTTTTTTTTAATTCGGAAAGCTCATTAAAAACAGCATGAATGGATTCCTCTATAACTAAGGTTCTTTTATTAAAGACATGAAAGACTTTAGAAATAGAGGAATAACCGAGAAAAATGCATTCATCGGATTTTGCATCAAATTTTCCTAAGACATCTTTTTCATTTAAAACAAAATAATTATAACTGAAAATTTTAAAATATGAAATATTAGGTCTTTTGTTGTTACACAATTCATAGGGAGTTTTGGAAAGTAATGGTCCTACAAGAACCATATTCATGACATAGAATGTCATCTTAACAGTTTCAGCCCAAAAATATTTTAGTAGGCTATGTTCGTTTAACATAGTTCTTGTCATCTCTTATAAGTTCCTATTTTTTCTCTTAACTACTCCATTTTGTTATGGATTTCTTGGAGTAAAGAAATTATGATTGTACCCATTTGACTCACAAAAAATTTTGAAAATCATGGTTTTGAAACTCACCACCATGATCACTACGAATAGACGAAATCATAAAACCGTTTTCATTTTGAAATTTCAAAGTTTATAAAATTTCAAAAAATATTTAAAGCAATCACTTTTGTGTGTCAAGAAGTATGTCCAAGTGTATCTACTATAATCATCAACAATTACATAAGCGTATTTACTACCTTCTAAACTTGTTGTATCAATTGGTCCAAATAAATCTATATGGATCAATTGTAGTGGTCTAAATGTGCTTATTTAATTCTTTGATTTAAAACTACTTTTTATTTATTTTTTTAGTTGACATACATCATAAACTTTATCTTTGACAAACTTGATGCTAGGTATTTCTCTTACAAGTTCTCTAGTTGAAATTTAAGATATTAGTTTCATGCTAGTATGACCTAATCTCCTATGTCAAAGCCATGCATCATCGTTTAAAGCTGAAAAACACGTTTCATTACAAAAATCATTAATATTAATAGTATACACATTATTATGATTTAAGGCAATCATAGATCTATTTATCCTTTATCATATAATTGACTAATGCTTAGTAGATTATATTTTAAAGCATCTACTAATAATACATCTTCAATCAAGAGGCTTGACTTGTTACCTATGGTTCCTTTACCAATAATTTTTTCATTGTTGTTGTCTCCAAATGTGATATATCCTTCATCTTGGATAGTGAGCTTAGAGAAGTGTGTTGGATCTCCGGTCTTGTGTCATGAGTATCCACTATCAAGGTATCATCTCTTGCTTCTAGCTTTTGATTATAAACATATCTACAAAAAAAGGGTGTTTGCTTTTAGGTACCCATTTAGCTTTGGGTCCCTCATTAATGTTAGAATAGTTTTGACACTAAGAGAGGGGGTGAATTAGTGCTTATGTAAAAATCTCGGTTTGAAAAACTATGTTCAATGAAAATCGATATCGGAAAAGAGTTTAACTTGAAACGTTCATAAAGTAGTGAGCAAATAAATTAGTTAGCAATACGAGAATGAAAAGCATAACAGAAATGGTAAATCAATTTATAGTGGTTCGATCGTCGTGACCTATGTCCACCCCTAATTCCTCTTCACTCGAGGCCAGCGGCTTCCACTACCGATCTTTTTTTCCAACGAGCAAAGATCAACTACCCTGACAACTCTTTCTCCTTTTTACAAGCTCAAGAGAGAACTTTTACAAGTTTCATACCTCTCTTAGAATGAACTCTAAACTCTAAGAGGTGGAGGGGAACACTCAATACTTTTTAAGCTTTTAAGAGGTGGAGGGGAACACTCAACTCTAAACTCTAAACTCTAAGAATGAGCAAAGGATTCTTTCCCCCTTTCTACCCTTTTTTTTACGCTTACCCAAGCAAGAAAGAGTGGGGTATTTATAGACCCAAAATGGCTTCAAAAATGGAGCCAAAAAAGGTCTTATCACAGGTTTCCTAAGTCCTGACGGTACCACTGCTTGTGCTAGGCGATACTACCGCCTGCAGCACTGACACTGGACAGTACCACCGCTTAGACTAATGGTATCACCAACTAACATAGTCTAGGAGACTGTGTTTGGACAGTACCACCGCTTAATCTAGCGGTGCCATCGTTTGGGCCAACTATGGGTCATTGAATGAGCTTTCCACTTAGCCCAAAATAGCTCTTATTGTTGGTGCTTAATTGAGTTAGCATTGTTTCACCCTAATACTGACTTAATTAGACCTAAACTAACTCGATCTAGACATAATTGATTACAAGCATGAATTATATATTGTCCAGCATATCATTGGTTCATTCGGCACTTCGTCCTCTCCCTCAAAGTATTGCCCAATCGGCATGTTGACACCCGCAACTTCCTATCTCCTTAGTGCAATGTCTGATCCTTCGGCCTGATGCCCGAACTCATGGCATAAAAAACTTTTGCTGGTATGTCGACCAATCCTCCGGCTCGACGTCCAATCGTTTGACATGTTTAACTCGGACCCAACGTTTGATTCCTCATCCTTTAATCAATTTGCCTCTACTTGATTGAAGCAAGTCTTGTGTTACTCAAAATGCAAATTAGATCACAAACTCATCAATTGATTTTATCATCAAAATTCGAGATTCAACAATTTCTCCCTTTTTGATGATGACAATCAATTGATGATAGAGTTTAAACTAAACTCCCCCTATCAATATATCATATTGATAGAACCTTTAAATTCATAAAATCATACAGTGTTTAAAAATATAAAAGTACATCCTACCATGCATGATTCAACTCATCATCATATCTTCTCCCCCTTAGTCATCAACAAAAAGGATAAGTGCATCTAGCAAGTTTTTGAGATGTGTAATTTTTATAATATACAAGCTAGCAACAATTTTGAGTTAGTGCAAGTTTGTAAATTTTACTTCTTGAGATGTGTAAGTTTGTACTTTTGCTTCTCTTGAGATGTGTAAGCTATCAAATTCTTCTCCTTGAAATGTGCAAGCTAGCAAGTTTTTCTCCTTAAAATGTACAAGCTAACAAGTTTTACATCATTTTAAAACATGCAACCTAACAATTTTATCTCCCCCATTGTCATTGTCAAACAAAAAGGGAAGAATACAATTTTATAATTCTTTTCCCTTTACATCAATTTTCACATCATGATAAAGATAAATTTAAATCAAATGTAATGAGGTATATAATTTATGAATACAAGAAAGTAACATAAATAAATCATGACATGAAAGATATAATAACAAATATCATTTGAATATCAAAAGACATGATTCATTTTGACAAATCTCTTTTTTTGTAAATAGTAAAAAAAACATAGAAGAATAGAATGATAAAATATCTTTATTCATGCATAAGAAATCTCATAATTCATATAGAAAATCTCTTAAATAAAATCCAAGAATCATACAAGAATAAAAAGTAAGAGATCTTGATTCATAAAAGAAAATCTCAAGTTATAATTCCAAGAATTCAAGATCATGATATAGATAAAACTCATTCAAATTCAAATTGTCAAATCATTAAAATCACTTTCAAGAGATTCAAAATGACATAAATAGATTTATCGATTTCTTATTAAAAAATTTAATAAGTTTTGGGGATAGAGTCATTTTCAAGAAAAATAATGCATTCCTCTATGTGATTGATTTCATACAAGCATGTTATTATTTTCTAAGCCAAAATCATGCATTATCGTTTAAACTCAAAAAACAAGCATTATCATGGTCAATAGTATGACATATTAAAACATCTTCAAACAAAAGATTTAATTTCTTAATAATCATTTTAATTCCAATGATCTTTCTTTTATTGTAGTTAACAAAAGATTCCTAAGGTCTTATCATCCTTCTTAAGTGAATCTAACTTTTCATACTTAGTGCAAGGAATTAACATACAATAGTTATGCTCATTAATTAATTTTTTTTAATTCTTCAAAATCACTAGAAAGAGAAGTATGATTTTTTTATATTTTTTTATTTCTTACTAAATAATTTAAAATATATTTTTTTATTTCTTACTAACTAATTTAAAAACAACTCATGAAATGTGAATTTCATAGTAAGGTAAACAAGTTTTGGTTGACTTACTTACCTCATTGTTGAAGGCCACCAAGGCGTGGTTCGTAACCTCATCTTCGGATGCACTTGATTCGTCCCATGTTGTCATAAGTGCTTTCTTCTTCTTTTGTAGTTTCTTCTTCACTTGCGAACATTCGCTTTTTAAGTGCCCCGACCAATTGCATTCATAGCAAGTTGTTTTGTCATTTTTAAGTTCATTTTTATTCCTTAATTATTGTTTTATGAACTTTTTAAATTTTATTGTTAGGAGTTCAAGGTCATCATCATCATCATCACTTAAGTTTTCTCTCAAGTGATCTTTTATTGTTCAAAGTGTCAAATCCTTCATGTTCTTTGGAAGGTTGTTCTCATGTTCATCAAGTTTAATACAAGTTATTTCATATGTCATTAAAGACCCGATAAGTTCTTTAAGAAAAAAATTGTTGAAGTCCTTTGTCTCTTATATTGCCGTCACTTTCGGATCCTAATTTTTTGAAAGGGATCTTAGTATTTTGTTAATAAGTTCAAAATTAAAAAAATATTTACCAAGACTTTTTAAACCATTGACGACATCCGTAAAACGAGTGTACATGTCAACAATGGTTTCGCTTGGCTTCATTCGAAACAATTCAAAATCATGTATCAAAAGATTTATTTTAGACTCTTTAACTTTATTCGTGTCTTCATGAGTTACTTCTAGTATGTATCAAATCTCATGTGCAGTTTTACATAAAGAAATACGATTAAACTCATTTTTGTTCAAAGCACAAAATAAAGCGTTCATAGCTCTAGCATTCAAAGAAAAAGTTTTCTTCTTCAAATCATTTCATTCGTTCAAATGGATTAAAAAAGACTTTTAAAAATCATTTTCAATTATATTCCATAAATCAAAATTCATAGAAAGTAAGAAAACTCTCACTCGAGTTTTCCAATACGTGTAGTCCATCCCATTGAACATAGGAGAATGAACGATGGAAAGACCATCTTGATTGCTTGCAAAAGTCATTTCTCTTTAGTGTAAAACCAAATGAGAAAATTGTGGCTCTGAAAATAACTGTTAGTACCATTTCGATACTAAGAGGGGGATGAATTAGTGCTTACGTAAAAATCTCGGTTTGAAAAATTATGTTCAATGAAAACTGATATCAGAAAATAGTTTAACTTGAAATGTTCATAAAGTAGTGAGCAAGTAAATTAGTTAGAAATACGAGAATGAAAAGCATAATAGAAATGGCAAATCGATTTATAGTGGTTTGGTCGTCATGACCTATGTCCACTCTCGATTCCTCTTTACTCGAGACCATCGACTTTCACTACCGATCTTCTTTCCATCGGGAGAATATCAACTATCCTTACAACTCTTTCTCATTTTTACAAGCTTAGGAGAGAACATTTACAAGTTTCACACTTTTCTTAGAATAAACTCTAAACTCTAAGAGGTGGAGGGGAACACCCAACACTTTTCAAGCTTTTTCAACTCTTTTTCGTCAAGGATTCTTTCCCCCATTCTATCCTTTTTTTATATTTACCCAAGCAGGAAAGAGTGGGGTATTTATTGACTTAAAATGACTTTAAAAATGGAGCCAAAAAATATCTTATCCCGGATTTCCTAGGTCTTAGCGATACCACCGCTTGTGCTGGGTGGTACTACCGCCTACAGCACTGACACCGGGCAGTACCATCGCCCAGACTAGCGATACCACCACTTGACACAGTTTGGGAGATTATGTCTGGACGGTATCACCGCCTAGTCTAATAGTGCTAACGCTTGGGCCAATTGTGGGTCACTGAATGAGCCTTCCACTTGGCCCAAAACAGCCCTAGTTCGGACATAGTTGGCCCCTAATTGAGTTGACATTGTTTCACCCCAATACTGACTTAATTATGCCTAAACTAACTCGATCTAGATACAATTGATTACAAGCATAAATCATATATTGTCCGGCATGTCATTGGTTCATCTAGCGCTTTGTCCGATCCTTCGGCGCATCATCCTCTCCTTCGGAGTATTGCACAATCGACATGTTGACTCCCGCAACTTCCGATCTCCTTGGCGCAATGTCTGATCCTTCGGCCCAATGCCCGAACTCATGGCACGAAGACCTTCTACCAGTATATCGATCGATCCTCTAGCTCGACGTCCAATCGCTTGACATGTTCAACTCCGGCCTAACATCCGATTCCTCCTGCTTTAATCAATTTGCCTCTCCTTGATCGAAGCTAGTCTTACGTCACTCAAAACACAGATTATAGATATAAACTCATCAATTGATTTCATCATCAAAATCCGAGATTCAACAATCTCCTCCTTTTTATGATGACAATCAATTGATGACAGAGTTTAAACTAAACTCACTCTATCAATATGTCATATTGATATAACATTTAAATTCATAAAATCATATAATATTTTAAAATATAAAAATACATTCTACAATGCATGATTCAACTCATCATATATGTTCTCCCTCTTTGTCATCAACAAAAAGGAGAAGTACATATAGCAAGTTTTTAAGATATATAATTTTTACAACATACAAGCTAGCAACAATTTTGAGTTGTGCAAGTTTGTAAATTTTGCTTCTTGAGATGTGCAAGTTTGCACTTTTGCTTGTTTTGAGATGTGCAAGCTTACACATCTCCTTGAAATGTGCAAGCTAGCAAGTTTTTCTCCTTGAAATGTATAAGCTAACAAGTTTTACATAATTTTAGAACATGCAAGCTAGCAATTTTATCTCCTCCTTTGTCATTGTAAAAAAGAAAGGAAGAATACAATTTTATAATTCTTTTTACTTTACATCAATTTTCATATCATGACAAAGATAAATTTAAATCAAATGTGAGGAGGTATATAATTTATGAATACAAGGAAGTATCATAAATAAATCATGACATGAAAGATATAAAAACATAGATTATTTGAATACCAAAAGACATGATTTAATAAATCTCTTCTTTTGTAAATAACAAAAAGAAATATAGGAGAATAGAATGGTAAAATTTCTTAATTCATGCATAAGAAATCTCATGATTCACATAGAAAATCTCCTCTTAAATAAAATTAAAGAATCATATGAGAATAAAAAGTAAGAAATCTTGACTAAAAAGAAAATCTCAAGTTATAATTCCGAGAATTCAAGATCATGATATATATAAAACTCATTCAAATTCAAATTGTCAAATCATAAAAATCACTTTCAAGAGATTGAAAATGATAAATAGAGTTATCAATTTTTTATTAAAAAAATTTAATAAGTTTTTAGGGATAGAGTCATTTTCAAGAAAAATAATACATTCCTCAATACGATTAATTTCATATAAGCATGTCATTGTTTTCTAAGCCAAAACTATGCATTATCGTTTAAACTCAAAAAACAAGCATCATCACAAAAAATCATCATGATCAATAGTATGATATATTAAAACATTTTCAAACAAAAGATTCCTACATGTCTATAAAATGTTTGCGAAATAGGGAATGACTCAATGATATGATATATCCAATAGCCTCTTCCACGCTAGGATGATTGAGGGGACACTGGTTCAGAACCATATCCTAAATATGATTGAGTGGATAGAGAAACTCACAGGTTTAGGAATGGTCCTAAAGGATAATCTATGTGTGGATCTTATGCTTCAGTCTCTACCAGATTCCTTTTCACAGTTCATAATTAATTTTAATATAAACAAACTTTAGATGACTCTCCTTGAGCTCCTCAATATGTTGAGGGAGACAAAGAGCACTATCAAGAAAGAGAAGTCAATTCTCTATACTAGTAAGACCAGAAAGAAAAAGAAGGCAGAAAAGTCCCTTAAAAAGGGCAAGGGCAAGGGCAGACCGGGTAAAGCAATTGTTGCTAAGAAAGATCCGATAAATGACAAAGGTCAATGCATCCATTACGACAAAGATGGGCACCGGAAGAGGAACAACAAAGAGTACCTTATAGAGAGAGCGAAACAAAAGCTTGGAGAAACTTCAAATACATTCATGATCAGTCTTCATTTGTCATACTCTTATGATAACATATAAGTGTTATCTGTTGATAGTGTTTATCATATTTATAATTCATTGCAGGTTCTGGCAAGACCTGGGAGATTGCCGAGAGGCGAGATGAACCTCAAGATGGGCAATAGAACAAAAGTTACTATAGTAGTTGTTGGTGAGGTCACCCTACATCTACCTGATATAGCTATTTTTACATTGGATCCATGCTATTTTGTTCCTTCTATTATCAAAAATATTTTTTTTCATTTCATGACAATTAGTGGATATAAATTAGTTTTTGAGAACAATGGTTCTTCAATATTATTAGATGATGAGATTATCATGAGAGAAATATTACATAATTGTTTGTTTATGCTAGACATTGCTCCACATATCATGAATGTAAGTGTATTTGAGAGGAAATGAGATGAGACAAACAGTACATACTTATGGCATTGTAGGCTAGGTCACATCCATGAAGGAATGATTCAAAAGTTGCTAAAGGATGGATATCTAGATCCATTCGACTATGAGTCATATATAACTTACGAGGTTTGCCTTCGTGGAAAACTGACAAACTCTCCATTTAGTGGAACTGAATAGAGAGCCATTTAGCCATTAGAACTTATACATAGTGATGTATGTAGACTTATGTCAACTCATGTCATAGGTGATTACTCCTACTTTATTACTTTTACTAATGATTTCTTAAGGTATAAATATATGTACTTAATAAAATACAAATCCGATGCCTTTGAGAAATCCTGAGAGTATAAAAATGAAGTGGAGAACTAGACTAGAAAGTGTATCAAGACACTTTGATCAGATTGAGGAGGTGAGTACTTGAGTATAGAGTTCACCCAATTCCTCAAGGACTATGAGATTCTATCACAATGGACACCTCCTTATACATCTTAACTCAATAGTGTATCTAAAAGGAGAAATCGTACATTGTTAAACATAGTGTAGTCTATAATGAGCTTCACTGATCTACCCATCTCATTCTGGGAATATGCCATAGAGACCGCAGCTTATCTTCTAAATAGAGTTTCAACTAAGTTGGTGGTGTCTACACCATATGAGATATGGAAATGGAAGAAGCCCGATCTTAATATTGTTAAGATTTAGGGATGCCCTACTCACGTTAAAAAATACAACCCCGATAAGTTGGAATCCAAGACAAAACGGTGCAAGTTCGTGGGATATCCCAAGAAAACTTATGGGTATTATTTCCATCACCCTAATGACCAAAAGGTCTTTATAGCCAAGAGAGCGGTGTTCCTTAAGAAGAAACACATTCTTGGCGGAAACAGTAGGAGCGTGAAAGAGTTGAGCAAAGTTGGAGAACCTAGCTCAAGCACCACTCTACAGCCCGAGTCTATTCAAGCACCTAGCACAAAAGTTTCAACTTTACGTAGGTCCGGTAGAGTATCTCATCCTCTTGAAAGATATGTAAGACATATTAGAGGAGAGAATATTGAAAATATTGATCCTCGGACCTACGATGAGGCTATTACAAGTATAGACTTTGGGAAGTGGCAAGAAGTCATGAATTCTGAGATGGATTTCATGAACTCCAACAAGGTTTGGAACCTAGTTGATGCACCCAAAGGTATTATACTCATTGGTTGCAAGTGGATCTTCAAGAAGAAGATCGGAATAGATGGAAAGATAAAGACCTATGAAGCAAGGCTAGTGGCTAAGGGGTATCATCAACGACAATGTGTTGACTATGATGAAACCTTCTCACCCATCGCCATGCTGAAATCCCTCTGGATTCTATTAGCCATTGCAGCATATTATGATTCTAAGATATGGCAAATGGACGTGAAAACTACATTCCTCAACGGCAACCTCGAGGATGAGGTGTATATGATACAACCAGAGGGATTCGTATCTAAGGACTGCCCAGATTAGGTGTGTAGGTTGCTTAGATCCATTTATGAACTAAAGCAAGCTTCTCGAAGTTGGAACATAAAATTTAATAAGGCGATCAGATCTTATGACTTCGTTAAGAACAAAGATGAACCTTATGTGTACGGGAAGGTAAGTGGAAGCGCTATTACCTTCTTGGTGTTATATGTGGATGATATCCTGATTATTGGGAATGATGTACGAATGTTATCCACAATAAAGGCTTGGTTATCTAGACACTTCTCCATGAGGACTTAGGGGAAGCATAATATATCTTGAAGATTCGGATCTATAGAGATAGATTTAAGTAGATGCTTGGCTTATCCCAGTCCAAATACATAGACACCATTGTCAAAATGTTTAGCATGAAAAATTTCAAGAGAGGTATCATACCGATGAGACATGGGATAACGCTTTCTAGGAGTATATCCTCAAATACTCTTGAAAAAAGGGCGAACATGGATATGTTACCCTATACCTCAGCGATAAGGTCTATCATGTATGTCATGTTATGTACCAGGCCTGATATAGCATATGTTCTGAGTGTCACAAGCAAGCATCAAGCGGATCTACGCTTAGAGCACTAGAAAGCAGTAAAGTGTATTCTTAAGTACTTAAGAAAGACTAAGGATCTTTTACTAGTATATGGAGGTAGTAGCCTTAGGGTTGAAGACTACATGGACTCGAGTTTCCAATCCGATGTCGATGATAGAGTCTAATTCGGGGTATGAGTTCATCTTGAATGGAAGAGCAATATACTGGAAGAGTTCTAAGCAATATACTACTACTGACTCGACCACAAAGGCGGAGTACATTGTTGTAGTAGAGGCAGTAAATGAGGAAGTTTGGATGAAGAAGTTAATCAAATATCTGGGAGTCGTGTCGGGCAGCGAGGATTCAATTCCCTTATATTATGACAACAATGAGGCGATTGCTCAAGCGAAGAAACCCAAGTCTCATCAGAAGTGTTCTGAGGAGATTCTACTTGATTAGAGAGATCGCGGCCCGAGGAGATGTAATAGTGGAAAGAGTTCCATCTAAAGATAACATCGTGAATCCACTAACAAAGCCATTGTCTCATATTATCTTTGAGCGTCACAAGGGTCTGATGGGGATCAGATACATGTGATTGGCTTTAGGTCAAGTGGAAGATTGCTAGTTATAGGTACCCTACAAGCCAATCACGTGAGTGATGACACACGGCCAACTCGATATTGGGCCTAGAGGGTCACACGCATATGGTAGGTGTTGTGATAAGTAGAGGTTTAGATATGAGATATTCGTTAGAGCCCTATCTTATTGGATATCCAATAAACCCTAGAAATATTGGATCCTATGGATGAGATCCAATAAAAATCCAACGAGAGATTATTGAATAGAGATCCACAAATCTAAGAGGCTTGGGTAGTTAAATAGAGATCCAATACCCAATATAGCAGAATCCATTAGAGTTAAGTTGATATGGGGCCTCTATAAATAGGAGGAAACCAAATACTCATAGGCTAGAGGCTTCTTGGTTGCCACCTCCTATTCTCCTCTCTCCTTCTCCTCCTCAGATAGCAGGTGTGGAGGTTTAGGCAGCGATTTGAGGAGTGTCGTCGCAACTTTATTATGTGGATCACCGCTAGAGAGGAGGCAGTGATTTGAGGAGTGTCGTCGCAACTTTATTGTGTGGATCACCGCTAGAGAGGAGGACGCTTGACCTCCTTCATCATCTCCGATAGATCTGCAGGGATTCAGGAATATACGATCTCCCTATGTAACATAACTATCTCACGCGTGGATTTAAGTTTCATGGGTTTTTGTATATCAATCTTCGCATGACAATGAACACCCTTTTTTTTAATTTAGGGTTTTTTATTTTTTATTCTTCCGCTGCGCATATGATGTCACCCATAAACTCGGCTTCTACGTTGATGCCGACACAAATGTAGAGCAACACTGTTCTATATCTGCATCAACGTTGATGCCAATGTCAAGCAGCTCTTTCCTCGCAACGTCAACACAAATACAAAGTGAACCTCACATCTCATCGTCACTCTCTTCATCCACAACGGCCACCCACGGCCTCAACGGTGCCGTCGTCCGTCACCACCAACTGGAATTTTCAAATTATCTTTTTGCTCTTTGGTTTCATGTTTTCATGGGTAAAACAAATCTCATACTCAATGTTTTACTTTCATAACCATAGGGATTTCTATATAAATTTTTTAAGCCTAGGGACTCAGAGGCTAAGAAGGTCTGACTATAAGGGTAACATGTAATTAGCCCACTTATAGACTTGACAGCCTCATTTTGATTGGCTTTTATGATTATTTTAGGCTTGTAAATGCAAGTTATGTGTAGTTATCTCATAGAGACAAAATTACGTAAAAATAAGTCATCCAGGCAATCATTTTGGAGATTTTCTAACTCCATAGAGTGATGCAGAGTGTCACCAACACAACTCCCAAGAGCTACTCGGGCAGCATATGACTAGATGGTCCTTTGGGATAATATCTAGACATAGTTCACTATCTTGTTCCGCAATAGTATTATGTGGACACTTGTGTGAACTTTTGGCCATGGAAAACCACCTTGGATTCTTTGTCGCGTGACCATTTAGAGTTTGCGAAGTTTATGTTTGTAATATATATTATCTATCAAGTATTTGCTAAAATGATAACTTGTAGAATTCTGAGTTAAGCGGTTCCTCTAACTCATCTTCTCTTTTGTATGTCTTTAAGGGATCATAAGAGGTTTTGGGAAGATTAACCCTTTGCAGATAGACATGCAAGAATATCGCACGTCTTACGCAAAACCAATTTACTCTATGATAATAGGGTGGGGGGCTTGTGTGCAAAGGCGACCCGAGGTGGGAGCGGAGGTGGAGACATAAGCGACTAAGGAAGAACAAGGGTGGCGGGGGACCGAGACGAATGTGACGCCCAATAGGACGAAGACTAGGGATAAAATCATTTTTTAGGATAGAGACCAGGGATAAAATTATTTTTTAAAAAAAATATTCTATGAAATTTTTTTAAAATGAGAATAGTTTACCAAAATTTCTCAAATTTAAAAACTTCTTCAAACATTTGCCATTAACATTCTTTTTTTTTGGTTAGCATTGCAAGATCTTTATACAATTTAGAAACAAGTATACGAATTAGGTTTTTGTTTCTTGTTTTTTCAACTAAAATTAATCTAAAATCCAATTGGGAGATATCTAAATAAAATGGCACGAGAGAGTCGACCAAAAAGTGAGGGACAAGAGAAGGGACGATTGCGCAAGAAAGAAATTGGTACTATATACCACCTGTGGACTGCTACAGTTTACCAAAAAAACAACACAAGTCTATATAAAATCAGATGATCATGTATGAGGGCTGATGATAGGAGAGTAAACGATTGTGAAGCCTCGATGAACAATGATGGTAACTGTATCTAACAAAATTTCTTATCGGGTAAGTTTGGACTTTAAGTTGTTCAAATCATACCCTAAACTAATAGATCGAATCACACGTTTACAACTAAACCATACCCACACTACATATACATTATTGTATTGTATATGAACGAACTATTTGTCATGATAGCATCAAAATTAAAAAGCACAGAGCACAAAGCTAAAAAGCAAAGAAGAACAAAGCTTTTCTAAATAACATACATAAATTTAATAACAACATTTTTTGTCATGTTTGAATTCATGTTTAGACCAACACATACCACTCCATATATATCGCTGATCCTTGTTAGGTTGTACTTATTTTATAATTGGATTCAATTCCCAACAACATTTTAAGATTTCAATTAACCAAATTGGCATCTGTTGTCATAGTATTAACCAACCAAAAACTTGGCTAACTCCATAGAGTAAAAAAGTAGCTTCCCCTAATAGTCTTGAACAATTTTTAACTCAATCAACCAGTTTTTAAACATCATGCATTCCACACTCCATTCTTCAACTGCACCTTGACAGATTAAATTAGATCAGAATTGAAAGCAAAAACTGATGGCTATTCTTTAAGCAGAATTATATGCATTGGCATGAATTGATCAAAGTGTATGAACAAAGAGAAATGGAGCAGATTACAGCATTCTCAAGTAACTCCAGAATTATGGGAAAACCAAAATCCAACCTGGGAAGCCAACAGGAACATATAGCCGATGAAAGACGAACACTTACGTTACCATCAGAGCTTCATCTTGCATAACCACAAGTCATAATTGATGCCCCAATTAAGTTTTTCGATTAAATACCCAAGCATCGAAGTACGCCACGGCCAGCACTAGAATTGGTTCCCTCTGCCACGGCCACCCATCCTTCCTCGTCCACGACCGTAACCTCTGCCACCAGACCTTCCGTTACCACCTCCTCTTCCCCCTCCATATCCACCACCTGTCATATTTGAGAATTGATTTAGCCCAAGCACACAAAAAGAGAAGTTACTATGCATATTTAGACTTTTTTTGCCTCTTAAAAGAATACATGTTCAATGCAAGCACATTGCAAGTCTCATTTCGATAAGGTAGACTGTCATCTCGACTGTTAAAGAGTACAAGAACCATCCGGTAAGTGACTCATAATGGAGCAAAAGTTATCTTTCTCTACTGCAGCATGTAATAGACACAAATGAAATTTCGATCCACTTGCTGGAAACAAATTTGGGTGGATACTGTCTATTCATACTTTCACCATTAGAACTAAGGTTTGAACAAAACTTAAATCATGTAACATGACAGTTTTAATATAAAAAACAAGATTTACAAGTTCCATAGATGATCTTAGACCACCCAAGCTAGAATAAGTAATAACTAAATACACATGGATTTATTGAGTCCACTTTAAATGTGAACAAGGTACTTGGTAAAGCAACAACAGAAGCAAGAGCGAGATGGCTAGGCAAACTTACCATGATAATTCCAATTGCCTCTACTACGTCCACCACCTCGACCCCAGTTAGAGTTCCATCCACCATTTTCTGCCATCCAAAAACAATTCTCAGTTGAAGAGGGCAAACACATTTTATTTCAAGAAGAGATTTACAATAAAATAAATTACCTTGATCATGGCCATATCCACCATATCTGGCTTGATTATAGCCATATCCACCTTGGTTATAGCCATATCCCCCCTGATAGTTGCCATAGCCTCCCTGATTATTCTCATATCCAGCAAACCCACTGTAGCCTCTTCCCCAACCCCTTCCTCTTCCTCCTCTACCTCTACCATGTCCTTGTGCATATGAATCTTTACCAAGCATTTAAAAATCAATCAGACAGACATCTTACAAGTATTAAAACAAAGTCACATACCTTCATTATGTTGACCTTGCGTTTGCTTCGGTCGAAACTGCTGCTGCTGTTGAGACTGCTGGAACTGTTGATATCTTTGCTGGCGTTTTGGCTGCTCTACTTGCAAGGGAGCTTGATATCTACCAGAAAAAACAACGAAATCTATCATGAGAGAATAGACAGTTCTCCAACATGCAAGAGACCTTCCTAAGGGTAAAAAAATATATTATTTAAAACACAGCATGAGAAACAACAAATGGCATACCCAGGGGAATTCTTGTTTAGCTCTCTGGTTGACAAAGATATTGAAATCATTGAAACATGCCGTGTCATCTCCAAACTACACAAACAATTGGAAAGAAGTTTAAGGAGACTCATCCAAAACCTCCAAAACACATGCAAAAAAGTAATAAAATGAACACCAAAAAAGGCAAGAGACTTACGGTACGAGGCCCTCTTCAATAGGTTCCCATACATCAGTGATACTGACCGAACTGATTGTAGTATCTTGATATAAACCAGAAAACCTTTTCTGCACCCAAAATACTAATACCACTTTGAGCAGTTATTTTAGGGAAAAGGATAGCAACAGAAGTTATAGAGACCACCTTTATAATCTCAGCAATTGCCACTGCTTTGCTGATTGCCTGTCCCATTGCCTTTAAGACGATCTCTCTACCACGTTTTTCCTGCATGGAAGTAACATAACAAGTGGCATCAAAGAGAAGTTAACTTCTTTAAACAATATCCAGCAACATTAATGATATTCATTCTGAATAAAAGCATAAATGATATTCATTTATGTAGAATTTAGAGTATATATTCATTCTGAATAGAAGATTTCACATTTAATGCTAAAGCAAAAATAAATGATATCCAATCCCAAACTTTAAGTCATCATGTCATTAATGTTTCACAATGATCTACGTTATGAGTAACCAGGAAGACCACAATAAGAATCAACCAAAAAAATTGCAGCTGTAAAACGAAGAGTTTATAGGCAACATGCCATTACAAACGATAAGAGTCACCTAGTAGATCCAAGTAGTGGAGTCCTCTCTCAAAGGCTAACAAAATTTACAATCTGTCTTTTAGTAACAACGTAACACCTCAACAATATTGCATTTTATGCATAATATTGGTTATTAAGTTCTTGTAATCCATTACAGATTCATTGATGAACGATGCATCTTCCTAAATCTAAGACATTAAATGGGCTTAACTGCTAATGATGTTTCCCATCACAGTAACACTCAAGTGTAATATGTTCCCAGTTTATATTAGATTGGCTGTTCTGTTTTATTTTCTGACATGTGTAATATCTTAAGTCTTCTCCTAGGAAGTGCTGGGAACCTCTAACGACAACATGAAAGGCCTTGACTTTTGGCTTCCTGGTTCAGCTAAGTGAATCCTTTCCTGTCATTTAGCCTTATCGAGGGCAATGTCACTAAATAATCCAAGAGTCATCATGTTCATAGATAAGAACCTTTGTAAAATTCCTATCCCTCCGAAGGAAGATATTCCAAGCAGATCACTTGGATGTGATGAAACGCCCTTAAACAATTTTCTCCCATTTGATTCTCAACTAAAATTATAATAATTTTTTCAATGAATGCAATCCTTTTTCCTATTTGATCATTCTTGGTAACAACACATCCATCTCAACTCCTCAGTCCTCATCTTTGTTCCCTCAAGCTGAAACATAAAGTCTTGTTTGTCAACCTTATAGTTATAACTACCTTACAATAGTATAATCCTTTCCTAAAGGATACTGGGTAGTCACAGAACACTAAATTCCCCTCTCTATTTAAGTTTTTAAACATCACACTTCAGTTGTATGAGAAATATCTTCTTTGATTTTCCTACCAATGATAGATCAAAATATGAAAGCAAATTTACAAAGCATTCAAACCATACATTTCAAAGGGATCTGGTCCTTTTCATATTCTGAAACTTGTGCATCATATATTTGATCTTTTATCATATATAACTTGTGAATCTTAACCATAAAGTTTGTGTGCACAGCCCTATCTCAGAGTTTAACCCCACTCTATTATCATCAAACAAAACGATGTTGAGAATAAAACACAATAAATTATGCAACTAAAACACAAATATACCTAATTAGTTTATCTGAGTACTAGAAAAAATACTGAGTGCTCAAGCTAACCCTTCATGCAGCCATATGAACATAGGGAACTGATGAAGAATATTGACTGTTTTTTAGATATCCCAATCTAATAAACTTTATCTAATGTTAATTTATTTTACAAAAATAATAAAGCTCAATAAAAGAATTTCTAGAGAATTATCTCATAAGATTTTATAGGTCAATGAAAACCACATGAAAGCCTTTTTCCTTTCCCTTAATTATTCCATTTATCACAAAAAAAAAATTTCCCTGAAATTGATCCACCATTCAATACCAAATGGATTTAGAAAAACACTCATGTCTAAACTAACTCTTAGAACAGTTGATTTTACATCTAGCTGATTCAAAATAGGACCACCTGAAACCCACATCCTCAGGGCTGGATCAGCTGACAGTCACTTGCAATTAGTTGGCCTAAGACTACTTGGCCCAATCTATTATGGAGCACATTTGAACCTTAAACATATGCAATCGACCAAAAATCCAGTTGGCTTTAGGTGATAGGACCCAAGAAGAGTTTTAGAGACTCAAGATGCATGTTTGAGACCTACCTGATGAGGACAAAAGCTCTGGAATTTGATTTTTAAGGAATTCTCATCAAGAAAGCACTAGAATTCTACAAATTCTACTCTGACAAAATTTTCAAGAAAACTCTGACAAGAATCCAACCAAACCCCAGAAGAAAAGAAAAAACAAGTTAAATTGGACTTGAAAATTTTTTACGGTAATAAAAACTAGTTTGGTAGTTGTTTTCATTGCCAATGAGGCCTAACTAAGGTTTATACAGGTTTGGAGCTGAAGCAACAGGAATAACAAACACAATCTAGTTTAGGAAGGATTTCTATCATATTTTCAGTTTATATTTATTATGGATTACTCCTAGTTTAAATCCAAATTAGATTAGGAGTTCAGGGTACTAGCAGCCCTGACAGACCTACTTGAGTATTGTCTACTTTATTATATAAAATAAACATATTATAGAATGATTGAAAGTTCAGTATTGGATCAGTGCTATCCAATGATCGGACTAGTATAAGTCTGGTACATATTGTACCAAAACACATGGTACATCAGCATACCGATCACTATGGATTATTCAGGGAGTGGGAGAGAAGAGGGGAAGAGAAGATTAGGAGGATGACTAGGAGGAAAGAAAGTACGAGAAAAAGCAGCAAGAAACAAGACGAGCAATGAGACAGAGCAATTGTGGCGAGTGACAGTGGCTGCGACAAGGCAGCAAAGAAGTTACGACGAGGCAGTGGAGCCACTATGGTGAGACAGTGAAGAGACCACAGCAAGACAACAAAGCAATGACAGAGAAGAGAGAAGAGCAAGGGTAAGAAAGGAGAGCAATGGTTGATGAAAAAAGGGAAAAAATGATTGTTGTCTAAGAAAAATATTAAAAAGTACATGAGTATCGGACAAGAGGCTTACCGAACAGTAGGCTTACCAATTAGAGTGCCCAATTTGGTAGGGTTATGGGGCAATAAACCATGTTTCAGACCGGACAGAGTGGAATAGTTCAAGTCCATGTCTTGATTTTTTATCAGATGGGTAAAAATTAATGTATATGGCCTGATTTGACCAATTTTTAAAACAATGGTTTAGTTACACACCTTTCTTTTTCTCTCTTGGGGAACTATTTTACTCCATAAATTGGAAAAATAACCTTGGAAGAAGGATCACATGCTATTACAATCTCAATCGATCTTTAACCAATTGCTGATATCCATCGTAATCATATAAATGATATTCAAGTCCAAACTCATGATCTGAGGCAGCTTACAGGATCAATCCAAATTCTATGCTCAAATCCAAATCTGATCCCCATCTCATTCTTGCAAACCTCGATTACATCTGTAGGTATTGCTTATAAATGATGTAAATGACCTACCCTTAAAAAGGATTGAACAATTTCCTTGAGCATTATTATGATGTGCCACATATAATTCTTTGGTTATTATCAGTGTTATTTTTGCTTTCCCTACTTCTATGTTTTTCCTTCCTTTCCTCTTTGAGATGATTGTGCTAAAACAACATATACGACATCCACATCTTAAGTATGTATAACCTCATCTTATGAAAAATGCAAATCTTCAACTACAGCATCCTTTATCTTATCCTTGACAAATATACTCCTCTTTGAATACATATCTCATGTTTGAATAATTAGATATATATATCAGATTTTCAAACAACTCAAAGACAGCCCTCCGGACCTATGAAAACATTCAAAGTCATTGATGACGAATTGTCTAGAAGATAAATAGTAACACCATTATTAGTACAATGACCAAGGGAGAGAGACCTTCAACAAGACTCCAAGCTGAGATTTCATAATCCTCCAACTTAAAATTGCTCTTTCACTGAAATTTCAAAGTCATAATTGAAGGTGGAAATACATTGTAAGCAATAGACAAAGCTAAGTAAAATCACAAGCCGTTCATCCCTATCATCATACATTCAACACCAAGCATGAGAAGGTGAATTTGTGAATCTACAATTCTTCACCAAAAAAAAAAAAATCATGTGTAATACCAACCTTACTGAAGTTAAATAACACTACTAAAAATAACAAAGTAGTTGCAATCTTAATTGTAAGTTCCATTGCTGTTACTTAGTACCCTCATTATAAAGATTCTCCACGAAAGCATTTCTCTGCTGCATGGCAGCAAGACTAATCAACTAAAGGTTTAACAAATCTTCACAACTTAAATAGAGAAATTGTCATTCTGCCTCCTATATTTTCTTTGACATTTCTGAAGAAAATTCAGTACCACTCATAAGCTTAAAGTGCAACCTTAAAGGTACGCATTCCTAATTGTCGGGTAGCCTTTTAAATTTCAAGTCACTACATTTATTGACTGTATCCACACCAGCTTGAGGGAACAATGTTAAATTGATATTTATTCATAATATACTGCATTTTTTCACATAACCCTCTCAAAATTTGTATTTAGATCCAGAGATCATTCATACCATGGATAATAATGATGCTTATATTGCAAATAAACAAAGAATTACATATACACACATGATTGAAACTCATGGGATACCAAGATATAATGATGGACTTAGATGTCACACAAAGAATGAGTTAAGACCTATGCCTACTGGCACATATTGGCATTCACATAGAAAGGGTGGTGCATTGTTCAAACCTACAGCCAAAACAGAGTGTGGGGACCATCAATTGTGCAGTCTTACCCTTGTGAGAAAAAAGGTTGTTTTCGTGACCCGAATTTTTATTCATGTAAATCATAAAGAAGCAATCGTACCGTGAGACCAAGGCCCACCCTCTCATGGAGCAAGGTTCTCAAGCTGACACAAAATTGGCATTGAGAATGCATGCATTTAGCACCCTTAGTTTTATGATATTATGTTTGTTTAAATTTGATTGATTCTAATTACCAGATGTTTGGGTGGGGATGGGGGAAGAAAACCTATAAACCAATTAGTAAAGGAATAATTTATTAATCATATCCCCAACAATATAATGATTTTATTTCAACAAATACAGTCTCTTGCAACAAAATAATTTGTATTTCATTCATCCATCAAGCTACACAAATGATCACATATAAAGAGAGAGGAATTTTTTTTTCAACATTTCATCTATAGGTCTAGAAGATGTTTATCCCACCATCATGCATGTGTCAGCAAAACATAAAAAAGACATGTGCTTAAGCATGCACCATGTCACGACACCATTTGGCATGAGATGTGTTGTAGGAAGTTAGATACTTGTTAGACACTACTAGATTAGATATCTTATACATTTACTAGTTCTCATTAAATAAATGATGGCACTGTGGTTTTTTTTTTTTTTTTTGAGAATGATGTTACACATGTCATCTGACAGACAAAACATTAGTTGAAGGAGTATTACAAGTTCAAAAAGGTAAATAATAAAAGGCTCCAAATATGGAAGTCAATGATGAAAGGGGAGAAAGCAAGCAATTTCTTTCGGCTAGAATCCAGTCAATGTAGGCAACTTTGTAGCATAAAACCTGCATTCCATTTCAAAAAGAAACTATCGCATGTTTGTTCAACCTATTCATGGGAATTGGGATCCACTCATAACATACAAATTTAATATCACATCTTAACTTAATGGGATAACCAACCTAATTTCATTGAAAGCCTAAACCACTGAACCAAAATGCTTAAACCCAAATTATCAATAATATACTCTCCAAACATTTATAGGTCAATCTTAGTTTTTGTCCATTTTCGATGTAAGACTAAATATTTAAGATGTAAAAGTAAAAGAATAGATATTCTGCAAGTTAACAGAATCACATGAAGAAAGCACTACTTATTCCGCAACGAATGGTTGACTACGACCGTGTGCATTAACCTTTCATTTCTAAAGTGAATCACTTATGTATATATATATATTCTCGTCATCACTTACATGGTTAAAACAACTTCAAGTTCGTGACATTACGAGATCATTCTTAAGATTCGAGCTTTCTTCGGTAAACATAGAAACTAGGATGACTCTGATCTAAGGGCCACACGCCGTCAGACCAAATACAAGAAGCACCCCCATAGGTAGAACACGAGAAGAAATAAAATGAGGTCATTTATACGACACAGCAATGCCAACTAGCCATTAATCTTCGATCGACAGTTACAGAATCGACTGAGTAGCTATGTGAAATCGACTAGATTGAACAACGAAAGCATCTCCGAGAAAGAGGAATCCACACCTGGAGAAGGCTCGTCGCATAGCTGACGTAGTTCCGTACGACGCCCTGACTAGTGATTCGGATCTCGTTCTCGTTGATGACCGATTCCGGCCGCGGCCTCTCGACCTTCTGGTATCTATCCATGGCTCACAGGGCGCTCCTCCGGCGAAGGCCAAACGAAGGTTAGGGTTATGAGAGGCCGCTTTCTGCTCTGATTCAAGACACTGTTTTGCCGCAGTTTTATAAGAAGCTTGACAAGTTCTATATATATATATATATATAAAAACAGCTTCATCACCCCCTCTTACCGCATATGATTAGTTCGATCTTAATACAATTTATTTGATATAATTACTAATTTAAAATACTTAAAGTCAAATTCTTAATAAGAAACCTTTATAGACTTAGTTATTCTTCCACTTCCCAACATGACTAAATTTAATCATTAATAAAATAACTTAATTTAATATTAGGTTAATTCTGATATGAATTATCACAATCAATCTCTATAGCATAATTTAGTCATTAACTTGGGTTTGAATTACTAGCCCAAAATACTTAACTCTATTTGGATGATAATATATCCATTAAATTTTTGTACACCTTATTTAATCTCTTTGACCTCTATCATCATATCTAATATTAGATCATTTATCCTCAATAGAATCATTTACTCATTAACCTATTTATTATGAATCACTAATCCAAAATAATTAACCTAAATTTAATATATATATATATATATACATATAATTATATATAATAAATTCTTATTAGCTACTATTAACGGTAGCTATAATTCACATTACTTAATTGAACATGAAAAAAAATATTTTTTTTTTTTTATGGATCCAAGAGATGGCAATAGTACTTTAACCCAAAAAATAAAAACACACTTATATTTTATAATGGTTGCCCAACATTGATGAGGTATTTGCTATCGATACATTTTTAGGGATGGACATAAGTTGAAGGTAAGGATTTGATAAGACCCTAAAGTCTTATCGTAGGCTCTGATACTAAATAATAAGACCCTAAAGTCTTATCGTAAAATAGAAGAAGAGAAAGGGGATGATCACTTCAAGGAGATCGACCTCCTTGATCGTTTCGAGAGGATCGACCCTCCTTGATCACTTCGAGAGGATCGACCCTCCTTGATCACTTCGAGGGGATCGACCTCCTAGGGTTTGTTAAAAGATAAAATAATATTTTTCATAAATTATTGAAAAGAAATAGTTACATCCCTATTTATAGAGTTCCACCCAAAGTCCCTTGAACTCTAATAATAAATAAATATTAAATAAACCTCTACTTGATTCTAACTGAATCAAACCGACTCAATAAACAACTGGACTAAACAGACTCAATAAACATTATTCAAAAACTCAGAAAAAAAGATCCTAACAAGATTTTAACAATAAATATATAATATGGAGATCAAGGATTTAAATACTTGTCAGATTTCATTAACCTATTAGACCCTTGATAATAACAATAATAATAATAATCATCATCATCATAAGTGTCAATTACAAGCTATACATTTTGATATGGATACATGTATTTAAATATTTCTACAAATAATTCTGAAGAATTGGGAATTCCTATTTAATAAATATCACAAAAAATTGAGTTCTTTAAGAAGTTCACTAATTCAAATAATAACAGAGAAAGTAGAATAATTCATTTGAATGTACAGGTTCTAATTGCAGCAGATTCTTACTCAAATTTTACCCAAGGGTACTGCAAAGATGAATGCCCCTTCTTAAGGCTCTTAGCAACATATATCCTTCATAAACAATCCAAGTTCAAGCATCCATCTCAATATACCAAGAGAAACTCGTGTTTATAAATATAATATAATCTGATTTTAGGCATATCAATTAAGATGATGGATCTGCCTGCTGGTACAGCAATTGGAGTGTTGCAGTGACATTGTTGCCTTCTCAGGATCATTTGCATTAACACAATGGCAATACAGCATCACCTTCTTCAGCACCACCTTTGCAAAAACATTTCAGCTACTTCAGGACATTCTTCAGAAAGAGGAGTCGTTTGTCTGTCCAGTCAGCAAAAAATGTGATATTAGACCTTAGAAATGTTGAAGTTGACACAACAAATTAATAATTGCCTGGATGCATAGAACCCATTCATGTCATCAACCATATCAGAAAAGAAAACTTATTACACATATAAATATAATTTCAGAAATAAATGCAGATGAAAATGGCTAGAAACTTATCTCCCTGAAGATACCAGAAGAAACATCTAATCTGAAATCCTTATGGAATGATCATATTATGTTGATTTTGTTTCACTGTTTGACCATAAACTGTATCGACACCTGTAAATCAAAATTGATTGCAGAGTTCATTCATAAAACCAAACCATGACATCATCCAATGAGAAAATCTCTTCAGAAGGCTCTCTATGTATTTTTGTGTATTCTTTGATGCCTGCGTTTCAGATGAACCAATCACCAAAAACATGCAAAACTAGAACACATACATGGTTTGAACTTCGAAGGACTGCCCCTGGATGATTATCTGGACTCTTTAGGATCAATTAGAACTTTAAGAATCTGCAAAGACTTGACAGGAAATTCGTCTGAATTTTCTGATGCCAACCATATTGGACAACCATTGATGAGAATCAGTCAATTCACAACTGGTTCCCGTTCCCACCAATCCCAACAAGTTTCAGTGAATTCTGGCCAGTTCTGTCCAAATTTCAGCTTAGTTTAAGAATTGGTCTTGGCCAATCCACTTTGTTTCAAAAATAAAGAAATCCTATTGCATGATCTGATAAGGACTATACAGTAACCAATCTGATGATCTCGAACTTGGATACTAAAGCCAATACCAAAGTAACCAAACAGAACCGCAGTCCTGAAAATTGAGTCATACAAGCTACAGTAATCAAGGTTGATAAAAGTTTAGTTTCCAAGAGTATGAAAATATGTGAAAGACATCCTTCAATGTGAAATAAACGGTGAACAAAAATAATGACAATTGATAAGATATATTAAGGACCATTCTACAAGAAGAAAAAACAACTACCAGTGGGAGCTACCTGAATCTGTTGGAGAACTGTAATGCTTCCATCTCAATTCAAAAACATGGCTTTTGCAATTGCTACAGCAGATAAAATCATCTTTCTAGTTATTACAGGATCCAGATCAAAATTCGTCCTTTGAACTACTTCTGAGCATAAGTTTACTCCAATGTCAGTAAATCCTTCCTGCTTTTCCTCTTCTTTTCAGCCCAAGATGGGCCATATATTACCAGATTCGTCCTGCCAAATCTCCTATCAGCTATCTGCAGTAAGATACTTAATGGGTGAGTATTACTGCTTAACTGATAGGCTTGTCAAACATTTTATTTGAAGGCCTAAAGTGTTTGTGCAACAGAATAAATAGAAACAATGATATACAGGAAAATTCAACATGCTACCTGAATGAGGAAAAATAGAAATTGACCGTTGGGGCCTTTATTGAGGCTTTAAATCCCTCTCCCTCTCCTCCTTCACTCACTCTCTCATTCTCGCTCTTTCTCACTGTCATTTGTGAACTCTTACTTGTGACTAAAAGTTCTTAAATGGCTCAAGATCAATGGAAGAAACTTCCTCCCAACAGATCCAAAAAGATAAATTCAATTTTTACTCCTTAGATCCAAACTATTCATTTATGGCTTAGATACACTTTATTCTTATCTAAATAGAAAAAATCTTTACAAATGATTTTTTCCTATTTTCTGACCATTTTCCAGCCTGTTTTCCGAAAACTGATACATACCAGCATACCATCTCACAGTACTGACCAGTCAATGCCAGTCCACCAAGGGACGGATACCACCAATCAACACGGCACAACGGTCCTTGGTTTATACAATATGTCCATCTATAGTATATTACATTTCATCTATCTTTATGCTGAAATGGTGTCTGGGATATGAGGTGTTAGGTAGAGAAGAAAATGAGGAACTGATATTAATTAAACAATTGAGTTCAGAATCATAAGCAAAAATATCTGCTTCATACAATTAATAGATGATATAATTAATTCCTTAACTCTGACCGTGACCGCCCCCGCCCCCCCTCTTTTTTTTTTTCTTGCAAATGATAGAGGGGAGGGCCCCCACCTAGGGAAATACCTAGGCAAGTACCATGTCATCATCTCCACAGACACTTGAACCTAGAACCTCTTCAAGAAAAAGAGGTAATACAAACAGAGGCCTCAGTGCACTCAAAGAAACTTGCAAACAATTTTGGTTCAATTTGCATCTATTCGCTAAAGATCATCATAAAAATTATGGACCAACAATTCAGTGACACCATTTATTTTAATATATTATTCTGCCCACTCTCCCTGTAGTAAATTTGTTGATTAACCTTTGTATATTTGAAGAAAGTATTCTTAATGACAAAAAATGTCTTGCCAGAGCAGAAGTGCCACAGGAAATGCTGCAAAACAATTCCGTTCCAACAGGCACATTCTAGTTCACACACCACCTGTGCTGATAACCTTAAGGCCTAATATTCATAGGTATCCAGGACATCAAGTATCCGTATAGGCCTACATCTACATGAAAAATTACCATAATGCCATATGGAAAAGATAAATCATGAAAAGAATATCATTGCCAGTACATTCTAGTTGAATTAAACACTAATAAGTTATAGAACCATAATCATTTTGCGTACAGATTGTGCCAAAAAAATGTACAAGAACTAGTTTATTCAGTGGTAACACAAAATAAAACAAAGAAATCGAATATTAAATGCCGGTAAAAGAATGGGTGACAGGAATCATAGAGAAAAGCTTTAACACACAAAATAGTGTGACTTGCACATTTGAGCCTTGGTCCTATGACAGCAACAGCGATTTGTGACATAATTTAATAATCAGGGTAGTAAAATAAACATAAGCATGACATTAATAAACAAGAGGGATAAGTTTAACAAGCATAGATTTATTATTATAGACTAATATACAGCAAGGGACAAGCTATGATAATCCACACGAAAAAAACATCTTGTATGATGACAAACAAAATGTTATAGTCCACACTATGAGTTCCTTTCACCAAAGAACTAGAACAAATAAACAAAATGTCCCAAGTCACGATCCATCCCAATGGAATAACTTAAGCCCAAGTTAATAGTACTATATTCATTAGACCCTTATAAGTTAATCAAAATCTATAGCCACTTCCAATGTCAAACTAAATCAAAATATTGAAATATTTCTCGCTTGAAGATTTGATTAGGAACCAAAATAGGTCACAAACCTTAATGCATGTGAGGCCTAGCCAAGTGATGGCTTCACACTATGGTGTGCCCTTTAGTCCCGTCCACAAGTAGTCCTTTCTTAGTCGAGTCCTTCACCCTCCTCAATACTAGATTACTTCTAATACCATTTATCATGACTACTTCCAATAAGATAACTTTAACTTATTAAACCTGAACCACCAGTCCAAAATGCCTAAATCTAACTTACAACATTCTACCCATCAAACCCTTATAAACCCATAATCAATTCTAATGTGAGACTAAATCAGGGTATTATATCCCTAATATTAAAACATTTTAAAAAAACAATTTTTTTGTAACAAACCATTGTTCTAATTTAATCCCTTATCAACCTAAAACAAAAGTATTTTACTGTCTGACAAGTGCCAACATAACGAAATAAAAAATTATCATACTATGAAAGATATTAAGATAAGAATACAAAAATAAAAAGTTGATAGAAAGTACTTTTATGAGATGACCACAAGAGTCAGCCAACAAAGTCTTAAGGGGATACTCCACCAGCTAGCAAAAAAAGACAAGTATTACAGTTAATTCTGACCAGAGCAGCATTAAGAAAAAAGAAAAAAATTATGCCAAAGCATGACTCACGATGAAACAGTCTTCTCCAACCAAAGGTGATTTTCCAAGATGATCCATGAGCACGGTATAATCGACGGCCATGTAGGGTGGTGTGACACTTATATAGTCAAATGATCTGTTCTTATCTGCAACAGAAGAAAATTTTCAAATTTATCAGCTATGGCAAGTCTTTAGACTGAAGAGCTAGCAACCTGAAAACATAAAGAATGACTCAGCTAGATAAGAATTAATATTGAAACAAGGCCATAAATTATTTTTTTGGATACAGTTTAAATATGTTGTTATTATAGGCAATATTAGTCATTCAATAACTAAAATCAATTTACAAATTCTAATATGGTATGGCCACCAAAAGTGAAAATGATCAGTGATTTAAAAAGCGCTAGGCGTCCAAAGGCGCCAAGGTCCAAAAACGCCCGAGGCACTAGGCGCTTGCCCAGGCGCTCGTCCGAGCGAAGCGAGGCGCTAAAATATAAAAATATACAATATAATTAATAAATATAATTATTTTAAATTTTAAATAAAAATATGCTATTAAATTAAAAAAATCTAAGATACAAAATCACAATGTCACATTAACAAAAAGTTTCAAAATTCAAAACAATAAAATTTTATTAACAGTATTGAAAATCAATCATTTCAAAATTCAAATAAACTTAATATTAACAGTATAAGCCTGCTGACAGAGAAACGAGGAAGCAGCGGCAAGCGACAGCAGCGGCGAGCGGCGAGCGGCAGCGACGGCGGGAAAGGGAAAGGGAGCGGGAGCGGCGAGCAGCGGGAGGCGCGAGCAGCGACAGCGGCAAGTAGCGGCAGCGGGAGCAGGAGCGACGAGCAGCGGGAGGCGCGAGCGGCGACAGAGGCAGCGTTTGCGAGCAGCGACAGCGGCGAGCGGCGACAACGGCAGCGTTTGCGAGCAGCGACAGCGGCGAGCAGCGAAATCGGGAGCGGCGGCAGCAGCGGCAACGGGTTAGGGTTGGGTAAGGGTTAGGGTTGGGTAAAGGTTATATCGGTTTAGCTGGTTCGATTGAACCAACTAACAACCGAACCAGGACCGAACCAGACCTAAAATCCTGGTTCGGTCGCCTTGGTTTACCCAGGCGCTCACCCGAAGCGCCCAGGCGGCACCTGTTTGAAGCGCGCCGCCTGGGAGATTACCGAGGCGCTCGGGCCTCACCTCGCCTCGCCCGAGCGCCTAGGCGAGCGCCTTTTTCAATCACTGAAAATGATACCATATAATCTTACATAACAGTGGAACCAACACACCAACCAATCACTGTATGCATAAGCACATTAAAATGTGTCCAAGTTTCGCTAAAATAAGCACTCATCCTAAATGTATCATATTGGCATCCTATGATGGGTATCAACTTGAACTAGAAAACATCTCCAGAAAATTGCAAAAATTTCATAAATATAACATCTTAGTGTCTCAAGGAAATAGATAATAGTCAAAAGAGCAATATAATAGCTAAAAGTGCATCCGGCAGAAGGGTTGTAGGAAAGGTATCCCTCAACATGAAGCATCATTTCTTCAAATAAAAGTTTTCTACAAATGAAATTTTAATTTGTCCATTTATGAGATCTTTGTTTTTTAGCTTTGACCATGGGATTATTTTAAAAAACAGATCTCTCCCTACAAGGAGTACCAAGCAATCTAGGCTCAACTTATTGTTAATACATTCAATTTGAGATGCTTAGTAGACAAACATGTGGACTCATATCCCAATAATCAATTTACAACCTGATGCAGCTTTCCAAAAGAGACAACATAGACAACAAAATGTCATGCTAGTACAATTTCAACAAGATGTACAACATCTTTGAAAGTTGGGAATGTGCCACCTAGTCCATCCATATTAGATTGTGATAAGTATTTACATGAAATCCCAACCAAATACATATGGATACATCCAGAACAATTTTATTTTATATCTATACTCTTATATTGATGAGTGGCTGACCCAATTGGATCCTTTACCACTTTTGGGTCTTCCACTCTTCTTAAGTGGGTGAAGGAAAGAAGTTCTTGTTTACCTAACAATGTTGTGTCGATGGATGCATATCGGCACAATGTTATGAAGCCATTAGACACCGAATCACCCTCCTAAGGGTCCCACCTCCACTGGCAGCTAGATTTTCTATTTGTCTATTATTTTAGTTATACTCTTGTCTCCTAAGAATCACCCTCCTAAGGAGGGTTTTACATCTTGAGTATAGATCCACACTGGTGGATGACCAGATTTACATGGATTCGTTAATAATGATGTACTGAAACATGGTAGACTAGTATGTACCATAATACGGAGAAGGGGAAGTAGAAGGAGAAAAAGAGGAGGGAAAAGCAAAAGAGGAAGAGGAGAGGAGGGAGAGAAGGAAAAGAAGGGATAAACGTGTCTTTAGATGGGATTGTGTACCATACTGCAAGTCTTGGTAATCGTTTTGCTACAATTACAGCATAATTATCATACCTTAGTGGTTTATTCTCGTCTCTCACTCTCTCCCTTTCATCTTTGTAAAGGTTAATTCTTGAATTGGAAATACTCTGATAGGAAGAACATTTATAGAATGTAAAAATGGTCATCACTCAACCTACAAGACAGGTTGAAAAATACCATGCAGAAACAATACCAACATGCATCATGTCAATCTACAACAAACATGCCAATGTTGACCTTTGATATGTGCTACCCTATACAGTGCCAAGAAGATATAGGCACACCCCTACACCATGGTATGAAAATCCTTGCCTAACAACAGTACATTTGAAAAAGAAAAAGCTTCTCATGGAAGATGTATTCTGAATCTCTGTCAATTCTGTTTTGCTTTGGCAAGCCAACAATTTTGTAAGAAAGGCCCAAACTTAATGTACTTGAGACATTCACAAAATTTTTTAAAGTGCTATTAATGAGTGGTGAAACGATTAATACGAGGAGAGGTAGAGGGTGACCTGAAAAGAAATTACAAAAAAAATATAATTGAAGATTTAGATACTCTTAGCTAAGGATATGACTTTCACATAACTCAACGATACAAAAAAATCCATGCAACTGATATCAAATAGTTAGGAATTTATGACTTTGTTGTTGTTATTGTTGTATGGGCATCAACGTTTGAAACTCCACCTAATATTTTTAATGTCAGTCTACTTTTTCAAGAAGTGCAACTTATTAATAAAAATTTTTAAATTATATATATATATATATATATATATATATATATCATAAGTTTCATCAAGGTTCGTCATACCACGGTGTACTGCCCGATATATACCGGTTTGACAAGGGACCGATATAGGTGGTACATATCAGTCTATCGACATGCCTCATTGTATTGTGTGTCGGTATATCGGTATGTACTGTACTGATGACCGATCAGTACATCAGTACGGATCGGTAAACCGAACCATGAGTTTCATAATCTAAATAATATTTCAATTGTGTGCATCCAAGTCCACTTTGTGTCTTAGCTTGATTAAATTGTAAGAAAATAAAAAGGGCTAACTGTGATGCAATCTATCATACATCCAAACAATCTAAATTTTTGAGAGTTACATTTTCTAGAAAAATAAAAGAACAAATAATAGTGTACTATATCAAAAATATTAAAGCACCCATAACTATAAAAAGGAAAATAAGAAATATCGCAGATCTTATATCTTCATTCAATGTGAAGGTAAAATTGGATACCCTTTTGTTGCCTAAATACAGAACTATTTTGTGAATCAATATTAAAATCCATGCCAAAATTAACATAAAACATCACTATCTCGAATATTATGCATTAGCAATAGAACTTGTAATAAGTATATCTATATTATTAACCCATAAATCAACACTAGTATAGCTTAACTTTCCTATATTGTAGGCAAGGTTGACCAATTCCTCTAATTTTAATTATTGACTGTCATGAACTCATTATGTATAAAGATAATGCATCCAAAGCCTCCTTGAAGCACACCAATCCTGACGCAAGTACATACGAAAGTCAAGCATGGTCTCTATCACAAGAACCTCAAATCCATTAGTCAACCACCCACTGTACTGAGTGATTTTGTGTTTAATTCTATGATAGTCTATACCCAATACAACTTTACTAAGGACAAGAAGGGATTGGCAAAGGCATGCCCTTCATGTGAGAGCAAATGATTAACTAATATGTTACCTTCTTGGGATTTTATTCCACTTTAAACCAAATTGTAAAGAATTTGCAAATAAAATATATACTTTCCAATTAACTATTGTAGGCATTATTTTACTTCAATGGAAGGATACTAAATATGAGAGGACTAAAATTTAACCTCACACTGATACAAATAAAGCATGCCAGGTACAATAAACTTCTAATCTTCAAAATCCTATCAACAAATATAAACATATAAGCAGTGTTAAACACCACTTGATGACCCTTAAGGCAAAATAACTAAGTACCCTATTTGACTCAATAAAATAACTAAGTACCCTATTTAACTAAGCAACTGAGCTTCTATAAAAACATCAAAGACTTCCATGATTTACCAAAAAATAAAACATGATCATACAACTTAGGAACCCAGAAATGATTTCTAACATTCCCAAAAATAGAGGGTAAAAGATATTACTTCTTAAAAAAATGGATAATTTCTCTTCAGAACAGTATAATCAGTAGACTCAAAACACTCAAGGGAACAAAATGGTTCATGAGTATACCGTCTACTAATCACATCTTACTTTGTCAACAATATACAGACATAGGCCATGGATGCATGCCCATGAAGTGCACGTCATGCCTCGATGGGCACAACAAAGTGCTTTAATCATAGAAAAATGTGAAAACGTTCACAAGTGTTACAGTGAACATTATTTGGTGCTTTTTGTTAGTAGCACATATGCGTTTGAAAAAATGTACCAACTCCATTCTGTGGCAGCCACAAGCCACTAAGCATGCATGGAGCACTTAGTTTGACTCTAATATTTAATTAATAAGTGAGCAAGCTACCAATAATCTAGAGATGCAAACAAAATTATGACCACAGTTATTGCCGATTATAAGAAAAAGGAATAGTTATCAGTAAAGCCAGTCCTTTGGACAAATTTATGGTCCTAGTTAAGGTTGACAAGGATTGCAATGAACTAATGGCAGGTAAAGCAACATAAGTACCTGAAGATTGTTCAGCTTGCTCCAAGAATCTTTCAACACGAATTGTATGTATAACTGAAACATCAGAAAATCCTGTCCACTCTAAATTGGGTTGCAGCACTTCAGAGACAACCCAAGGATCCATCTCAACAAAGTGTACCTGGGAAAAGAAGCAAATTGGCGGTTTGCAATAAATAACACATAAAACGATGAAGAAGAATAGAACAAGGAGACGGCTTATATTGGCAAGATATTAATTTTCATTAAACAATGAGCCACCAATCAAGGATAACCAACTTGGTAAATCCAAACAAACAGAAACCGACTATTTTGTCTACCAGATCATAAGGGTTGCCAGCAAGATCAGTTGTGAAACTCAGAAGCTGAAGCAGGTATGAAATGAGACGGACAGAAATACTTGAAACTAATATACAAATAAAGTTTCTAACTTAAAAAACACCTCTGAACATCCACGGCTTATAGCTTCAATTCCAACAGATCCAGTTCCACTATACAAGTCCAACCAGCGTCCTGGCCTTAGCGAAGCAGGACAGCCACCAGCCACCTAAAAGCCATAGAAACTATTGAAACCAATCTCATTATTGGAGATATATATATATATATATATATATATATATATATATATATATTATGGTATGCTAAGGATGCTGAAGATTATAATTGTGACATTTTCAAATACAAATAAATTGCAATTTTAAATAACACCAACTAAGTTCTGCAGATCTCATCCATACCTGTAAAATATCAAAGGCTGCTCCTCTGACAACTTCCATCATAGGTCGGACATCCATACCTTTAGGCGAAAGCAACTTCTTCCTGCGAGCTTTTCCTCCTAACACCTAGGCAAAAAAAAAAAAAACAAAATCCATTTCTTAATTAACAAAGCCATGACAATCTGAGAAATAAACTTGAAATTGAACAAATAAACCATCCTGTATTTTCTCAATCTCCAAAAATGAAGAAGCATCAAAAGGATATGGTTCATGATAAATAATTATGAAGTTACCTGAAACATAGCAGTTGCAGAAAAGGGAACTGTAGTCATAAACTAAATCATACTAATATGAGAAACAAGTGAGGAGGCAAATTTCTGGAAGGATTACTGAACGAATGTTGTACCCAAGTTGGAAGTTTCAAATTACAAGTAAATTAAACCCATAGAGTCATCCCAGGGCCTCATCCTGTAAGATGCATGATGTGGCCATGATTCAAACTTCAAAGTTAACAACTGGGAATGAATGACACAAGACCATGATGTTCCTAAAGAACTAATTAAAAAATGGTTCTACCTGGTCAAGATTTTTTCTTTTAGGAATGTGATTTTGTAATGATATACAGTTTATAAAAGTTGCTCTCAAGAATGCACAAACTGAATTTTTCCTTCTACTTATCAAGTATGATTAATTTATGCATTTTAATCATTTTAACAGGAAACCTCTTTATGGTTCCCTATTTGCTCAAGCCCTATGGTAGAGGTTGATACCTAAACCAGCCATCTAATTGGTTAAGTGTTGCTACACTTTGCAAGGAACACAGCTATGTTAAAATGGCATGTATATTCAATAGTTGTTATACAATGGTCTTGTGATTGCTATATACTACTTTTGCCAAGATTTTCAGGATCTAGGTCAGAGTTGAGATCTGGATTGCCACTATGTTAAGATTGGATCTGAACTACCTAGCTATTACTTAGACCAACTGATTAATAAACCTGGACCTACACAGAGTTTTAAAACATTTCAAAACTCAAACCAACTTAAATGAATCCTAATCTACACTTGGATGGCATCAATCATTTAGTTGAACATGATGTATGCAAACAATCACCTAAACAGTAAAAAAGTTCACAAAAGTTCTCCTCAAAAGTAGTTTTATCACAACATTGCTTACGTGATGCTGCACAAAACCAATTATGACAATCCGGGTATCCTAGTTCCAGTAAATAAGTAGAACAATAGTAAATTAGACCTTAACCCATTTAATTAATAATGCTTTTATTATAATCAAATGTGTACAGGAATTTTTTATTGGTCCATTTTCCCTCACTTTTATCTTTTAGAATCATGAACCCATGTTTTCCTCCATTTTCACAGACTAGAAACGCACAAAATAACTAATTTCCCAAAAAAGGAAAATCACCATAATTTACAGAAATTTTGGAAATATAGAAAAAAGCAAGGAAAGAAGACCATCATATATATATATATGCACCCCAGAAAGGCAGGTTCATCGCCCCACGAGACTCATTAAAGGATCCAAGTATCTAGAAGATGTTCCAGTAGGAAAGATGAACATCTCAATAGATTTGGGAGGATGAATGACCTAAAAGGAAAAATAAATAAAAAAAGGTATAATGCCTTCTATAAAAAATGCAAATGTATTTATATTAAATATGGGGATGGAAACATCAAGAAAAAAATTATGCACTCAAACATGAGCTGCTTTCCCCTTTGCACAAAAAGACCAGCACGGAAGCATTCATGTTCACCTTTTTTTTCCAGAAAAAAGGAAACTATATTAACAGCATTCATGTTCACTTATCAATGTCTGGGAGATATGACAATCATCAATATGGGGTAGCACATTAGCTGAAGGTATTTCCACTATTTCCCTAACTTCGTTATTAGCCTTAAAAGTTAGAATCATGCGATAAGATAGCTGAGATTATATTGTGGACTGATCCTTGGCCTAGGGACTACTATTGTCGAAAAGCATGAAATCTCTCGATAATGGTGCACAAAGTAGCCTGAAGCTAGGGAAAACAGCTGCCACTTCAAAGCTAGTTTGTACCCATGTGCACAATGTAAAACACAGTAAGAACTTCCCACGGGGAGTACCTGAAGCAGCCTATGGGTAGTCCGCGGCGGCGGCTTCGGCTCGTCAAGTGGCAGGGGCATGCGCTTCCCCTTCCCAGCCCTGTTTTCTTCATCCCTCCTCCTCCTCCTCAGCTACGGCGTGCATTGATGATTCAACCAAATACAACAAAGATTGAAGAATTACACAAGGGAGTAAATACAGTTAATGAGAAAAGAGGAAGAATAAATCGAACCTTGTGGGCAGATAGGGAGATGCAGTCCGACGGGTCGAGGCCGTGGCTCTCCAGTATTTCCTGCTTCCGCTCCAACTCACGCCCGTAGACCGGCCTAGCATCTGCGCCACGCCACGAAACATTCCAACAAATAGGCCCGGGTTAGTCGGTTGAGTAATTCGTGTAGAGAGTGGTGAAGGAAGAAGATTATTCATACAGGAGGAGGAGGAGAGGATGAGAAGGGAAGTGCGGCTGCGGTGAGGGTCGGCATTGGGGAAGCCGAAGAGGGGAAAGAGGGCGGCGGGGAGGGATGAAGGGCTTGCGGAAGTACGAAGATGACGCTGTTGACGGTGATGAAGGGAGGAGAACGGAGGAGAAGGAGAGAGGGCGGAGGACGCCATCAGCGGCAGCGACGCCCAATTATGCTCGGGTTGAGGGGAGTGAAGGGGAAGAGCCAACCCATGAAACAGATCATATAAATATCTTGCATAAATATTATCGGAGTCTCAAATCCGCAACCAACACGAATACCGGCCCTGTTATTGGAGAGGCACGGCAGCTATTTGGTCGATCGCACGTGGGTGCCCACAGGTAATCTAATCAACAGTCAGGTACACGACTCTCTGGCGATTAAAATGCAAAAGCTTTGATACTCAGAGTGTTCCCACTAATCTACCTGCCTTAATGATTGGTAATAACGATGGTTGTTTGGCGAGTCCCGCAGTCCGTCCCAAATAGAATCCGACGGATGTTCGTGTCATTATACCCCTTTAGAAGCCGCCTATGTTAAGCTAATTAATTTTTTGAAATCTAAATAAATGGGGAACGATCATATTCTCACAGTGTTGTTAAATGGTTCGTCTGGTAATGGTCAGCCTAGACGATGAACATTTAATTTTATATTATAATATTTATATAAATATAACTTATCTTAAATGTCATCGATTTTATTTATATATTTATCTTAAAACAACGATACTATAGATGGTGGCAGACCAACGACACTATCGATTTTATCATAAATGTCAACATCCTAGTTATATTTTCGATGGTGACGGACAACGATACTTTAGGTGGTTGTTGTGGATGAGAAAAGAAGACAAATGGAGTGGAGGAAGAAGATGACATAGATGTCGACACTTTACGTTTGTATCAATACCGATGTAGATGTCAAGCAGCCCTTTCGTCACTCTGCATCTACGTCGATGCCGACACAAATGTAGAGCGTTAAAATTATCTTTCTACTCATCGTTTTTGTGCTTTCGTAAGTAAAATCGACAAAATTAAGATAAATGAAACTATATATTTCACTTTCATAACTATAAAGATTTTAATATAATTTTTTTAAACCTAAGAATCAGGATGCTAACAAAGCTTGATCACTTGGGATAATATATAATTAGTTTTTGAAAAAATAACTTAAATTTTACAGAATTAACAAACCTATTTACACTTAAATAATATGCATTGAAAAGTGCACATACGATTTGCAAATCATATAATTTTATCCTAATTGATTCTTGATTAAAGATTTGACATTAGAGCATCCAAATCTTATACCTACGATCAAAATCTAAATATCTTATATAAAAATCTCACTTAAAAAAACATACTTTTTCACACATGATTGAAGCGGAGATGGCAATGGCCATGGCAATGATATAAGAAGAGCTAACGATGGAATCAAGTCAGCAGACACATGTCAAATCAGGTGATATATCGTGTGAAGAATGTGTTAGATAAAACTTATATCTAGTCGAACACTCCAATGATACACAAATAATTTCCTCTTCTACATGTAGACTGGGTTAGCATCTGTTTGGCAGAAAAAAAAATGCACAGCCTTCTTCTTTCAAGGTCAAGTAGAATTATTTTGGCAATCTGAAGTCGTCCAATCTAGTCCAACAAATCCCATTCAATGATTCTGTACATGATAGCCAATTCAAGCGTGAGCCACAGAAAGACAATGATTATAAGAGCTTGGTTCTCTGACTTCTTATTCCTGTTGATTTGAATCTTTCTGCAGTTACCTCAGTTTAGTTGGAAATGCTTCACAAAATAACACTGGTTCTTTGCAAAAGTGTGTTCCTCTAAATCTTCCTGCCAACAATGGTTAGTCTAATTTTTAAGATCCATCATCCTACATATCATTCATTAGCTAAAAACCTACTCCTGTCAAGCGAGGCAATTGGTACAATTAATCTCCTAAGATTCCTTTTTCTTTTCTTTTTGAATAACCTCATCCTGTACATGTTTAGAACCCTTTGAGCCCTACTTAATCCATATTGGCCACCACAACTTACTGTACACAATCATTCCTAAACACAGACAATCAAGCAAAGACTGCTAATTTAGTTCTAGATGAAAATAGAGGGACTTGATGGTTGAAGGCTGATAAGTTGGTTTCGACCTCACGATAGCAGCCAAATTCTTCAGATTGACATGAATAGGAGGGTGCCAGGGAAGTTCACAATCCTACTAAAAGATGTCAGATATTGATCTTAGGACAGTAATAACAGATGGTAGACAGAGACATGCCTTGCTTCAGATTGGGACTGCTGCACTCGTTTGATCACCGCAGAAGATTCCAGCGAGAGTCCGGTCTCTGCTGGCTACTCAGATTGAATACATGACAGATCACAGGCAAAAAAAAAAAACAAAAAGGGATGACTGGCTGCTGAAGCAGAAAGGAAAAAGAGAAGAAAAGTTGAGCAACAAGGATTGAGGGATAAGGAGGAACCCTTGGCCAGAAAAGAAAATTACATTGGTGGACAGGAGGTCCTGTGATTAGGACTCTTTATGTCAAGAAACACAAAGACAAATCAAATCAAACTTTTCAACTACTTCAACGAACCGATTAGCAAATCCTAATCAATTAAGACCTTTTCCTAAAGGCCAGTGTCCAGATTCAGCAATATTGGAACATCTTTTATCCCAATTCCTCCCTCCTTTTCCAGTGTGCACAGCAAACTGCAGCTTGTTTCTTACCTATCAAAATTTTCTGAGAACTGACCAGGATTTGACTCGAAACAATTCCCACTCGAATAAGACATTTACCTAAACATCATGGTATTCAGATTCAACATGTTGGAACATCTTTTATTCCCTCCTTCGCCAGGGTGATCAACAGACTGCTCCTTGTTTCTTCACTAACAAAAATTTCCCACCAAACCCAAGTGACTAGACTTTGACACAAATCAAATCCTACTTTTACCTGAACATCACGTTCCAGATTCAACATATTGGAACATCTTTTATTCCAGTTATTCCCTCCATTTCCAGGTTGCACAATAAACTTCTGGTTGTTCCTTACCTGGCAAAAATTTTTCAAGCAACCTGAACTGACTAGAATTTGACTCAAATCAAATCTCATTCAAAATAAGACTTTTACCTAAACATCATGGTGTCCAGATTCAACATATTGGAACATCTTTTATTCAAATTTCTCTCTTCTTTTCCAGGGTGCACAGCAGACTGCTGCTTGTTTCTTCTCTAACAAAAAATTTCCATGCAGTCCTATCTTGACATTAAAAAATCAGTCCCAATACTTGGAGATATCAGATCCGTAGGTTGAATAATTGTGCTCGTAGATATGGGATAAATCCTCATGTTTACATCAATGACATGCATAAAATGACACCGAAAATATAAATGATTTAGAACTTTAGAAAAGGGATGGATGGAAATATTCAAACACTTCGAAAGCATGCTATGTCACTCCATTGCTAAGGGTGTTTTGATGGTTAACGAAAACCTAGGTACTTAGAGGAACAAACATAATAATCTAATAGTGATTCCCTGTGAACAACACCTATAACAAGGAAAAAAGAACATTGATAAATTTTGATCTTTAAGATGCAAAAACTGTTTGCCAGATACCTCTCTACTTAAGCAGCCTTCTAAAAGAAACAAAGACAGAGAATAGGTGAGGATATGAACACATGCAAACTTGACAAAATTTCCTCTTCTATTAATGATAGCCAGCAATCAACCACTGCTATCATAACCCTCAAGTGCCTTGTCTGTTGAAATAATCATCTGGAACATGAGATTCTGAATCATGTCTCTGTTGGGTGCAGACATACAGTTGCAGTAATCTTTGGTTTGAAACTTATAATAAAATCATGTGCTTAAACTATAAGCAGGTTCCTTATTTGTCAGTTCCCAAAAGAGAAGTCAGTTCCTAGGGTCACAACAATCAACAAAATACACCTCACTGCAACTCATCAAAACTATTACTATAACCTGATTAATTCATATTGACCCTAAAAACCCATTCAACCACATGCAGGCCAAGTTCATCAGCAATTAATGACAATCATGCATTAGATAGACCTCAACCTATAATGATTTTATTGGAACTTCTTATTATGCTGATATTACTTGACCACAATTTTATTTATACCGTAAGAAACACACCCTAAATTAAAGAAATTAAAGAACAAAGCAGGTTAGTTAATAGGATCATCCTTCTTGTGGTGTACTCCTGTTGGCAAGTAAACCAGTAAAAATCATCTGCTAAGGTATCATCCATGTAGAATTCATCAGGAACTTTCGGCACCAAACATAATGTTGTAATATCATTGGGTAGAACGATATCTTGGTTCATAGCAGTACAATATCTTGAAGCAGTACATGTTTACAGTGAGATAACAAGTTCCACTAACAAGATTACAAAGTAACCAAAATAAATCAAGAGTTTCCTCTTGAATTGACATATATATAGGAGACATTTAACATGTATGTTAAAGCTGAGCAATATATTTATTTTAGCATACATGTTGCCTATTACATGTAAAAACTCAATTTCTGAACTGAAAGTAAAGCTTGTATTCAGAAAAGAAATGGAAAGGGTAAACAATGCCCAGATTCTACACAGAAAAGATATATGCAAAAAATCTGATATCATCATAACAATCACAACCCAATTATGGATTTGATTTGGCTAACAAGAGCATCACAATTCAATATTTAAAAAAAAATTATCATGCAAACATAATATTTTCAATAACCATGTAATTCTGAAATTTAGTGTACTCGGATGTCTGTCACCATGCAGTTAAGTAATACAGATATTTCAGATAAATCAAACATATAAACCATCATTCTACACTATTCAATCCCGAACAGTGTCCTGCATAGCCACCATATACCAGCAAAAGAGTAATAAAAAGATGTAAAAGAATGATTGCGTTGTATCCATGCAAGGGGAAATGAAACATCAGAGATTTCTAGGGCCCCTATGAGCCATGAGATGCACTATTAAACCACAGGAGATTTACGAGTAAAAAAGCATACTTTTAATTGACTATGAGAGTTTCTGACACATTGAAATGAACGATGGGCAAAATTACAGCACACACCACGAACAGATGGATCATGGTTATACTGGTATTAAGCACAGATATATTTCAGTTGCTAATAAAGCAAGCAAGCAAGCAATTTAAGAGACTATTTTGATTCAGTCAAGAAGAGGATCGAAAGCGAGAGAAAGGGGCAACTTTTCCTTGCCCGACTTCTATTCTGAGCGGCTGGCGAACCTCTCCACCTTAGCGTCGCTCAGATTGATCCCCACCATGGCCTCTCCCAGGCCGCAGCTCACCTCCGCCAGGATCTCTGGGTCGCTGTAATGGGTGACTGCCTGGACAATAGCCCTGGCCCTGCGCGCCGGATCACCGCTCTTGAAGATGCCGGAGCCGACGAACACGCCATCGCAGCCGAGCTGCATCATGAGGGCCGCGTCGGCGGGGGTGGCGACCCCACCGGCGGCGAAGTGGACGACAGGGAGCCTGCCGAGCTGCTTGGTCTGCATGACAAGGTCATAGGGGGCAGCGATGCGCTTGGCGAAGGTAAAGACCTCATCGTCGTCCATGTTGCGGAGGGCGCGGATGTCGCCCATGACGGAGCGGACGTGGCGGACGGCCTCGATGATGTTGCCGGTTCCGGCCTCACCCTTGGTGCGGATCATGGCGGCGCCCTCACGGATGCGGCGGAGGGCCTCGCCCAGGTCGCGGCAGCCGCACACGAATGGCACCCGGAAGTTGTGCTTGTTGATGTGGTTCTGCTCATCGGCCGGTGTGAGGACCTCGCTCTCGTCCACGTAGTCGACCCCGATGGCCTCCAGGATCTGCGCCTCCACGAAGTGGCCGATGCGGGCCTTGGCCATGACGGGGATCGTGACGGCGCGCTTGATCTCCTTGATGAGGCCAGGGTCGGACATGCGGGCGACGCCGCCTTGGGCGCGGATGTCAGCAGGGACACGCTCGAGCGCCATGACGGCACAGGCGCCCGCCTCCTCGGCAACGCGGGCCTGCTCGGGCGTGACCACGTCCATGATGACCCCGCCACGCAGCATCTGCGCCAGCCCCACCTTCACGGAGAAGGTGGACGACTTCTTCGGCTCCGTCAGGGCCGCGCCGTTGCCGTAGACCATCACGACGCCGCTGTCCGACATGCTCGACGAAATGCTCTCCTCTCTCTCTCTCTCCCTCTCCCTCTCTCTCTCTCTCTCTTCCGACGATAGTAGCGGTGAACTAAACGTACTCTGGAAGCTTCCCTTCTCTAATCTCGATGCCAATCTCAAGTGTAGAGAGACGAGAGTGGGCGGTGGGAGGTATTTGTACACGGCGGAGTAAAGCATACAAACAGCGATCGGTCCTAAATGCGCCACGTGGTCACTTCACGGCTGTTCGATTTTTTCTTTTATTTTGAGAGGATAAAGGAATTCAAAGCTGCATACTGTGGCTTATTTTTAATGAAAAATCACATATAAAAAAAATAACTCTGTGAATCACACAATTTTATTAATTTTAGGAAAGGATAAAAGGAAAAAAATAATTCCTACCTCTTATTTTGGGTTGGCTATTCTAAGGCCACCAAAGTATTTGACTACCTTTTGACCACTATAAAATTTTATACTCTCATATCCTCACTCCATTAATTATCTTTTCCAAATATCAAAATTATATATATTTTTTAAACTACCAAGAAATATTAGATAAATGTTTGAGGCAAGTAAAGTTTTTAAGTTCAAGTATGTTGACTTATAATCTGATATAAATAAAAAGTTGAAATCAAGTGAATATACAATAAAAATTTTATTCGAATTTATAGCATAGTTAATTGTTATTTCTGCAAGGTTATTAAATATTGACATATGATTTTTTTTCCAAAAAATTATTTTCTAAAAAATAATAAATTTGTATATCTCTAATAATCTTAGCTTTGATCCCGATCGTAAAAATAAATCATGCAATGTTCTGAGACCAAATTCTGTCTTGATTTATCATTTGTAAAAAATGAAAAATCTTGCATGAATCTCGTATGCCTCCTCATTACACAACAATTGGTAAATAAAATAAAATCAAAGAGAAAAAAAAATATTACGGATATGGGAAATTTTATGTTTTCCTGTAAATATTCCAACACAATAATCTATAAAGCACTAACAAAACACTACATTTGGTTCATAGGCTAAATTCCTTTCAGCTAGTTTCAGATGTGATCCAGTTGGGGAACAGCAAGTATTTGATGATTCCATAAATATTACAATATCAATTTCTCAGGTCCTTTAATGAAATTATTTGTATTTATATACATCATAATACTAATTCATGGATCTCTCAATTCAACAAATAAGATAATCAAATCATTTCTTTTGGCTATTTCTAAAATTTGATACATTCTGTACCTTGCCAAAGAACCAATCAGATATCATCTAGCCAAATTAAATTCTATTATTATAACCCCATCATTTATGGGTTCATAAAAAATTAAACTATTTAAACCGAGATCACAAGCATATACATAAAAAATTACACTACTCTTAATACGAAATGAATATGCATTTGGTTTGTAGTTTTCATTCCCTTCAACTATACATTGTACCGGATTCAGATAGACAGTACAAGATTATCTTCTGATGCTTTTTAATGAAACAACATTTCCTATAGAAAACATGTCAGATTAGACAAACTATCAAATGAGAAGAAGGCTCAGACCAGATGTAGCATAACAAAAGTTGAAAATCGATAATAGCAATAAGCTATGAAGTATGAAGCACTGACAGAAACCGGGATTTGGTTCATAGGCTTTATTCCCTTCAATTAGTGACCATTGGCATGATCCTGGACCCGAAACACCATATATCTGTGCAAATACCTATTTTTATTCTTTGAATAAGATCAGGATCCACTTCTCCATCGAGGCTCGTATGAGCTTTGAACTCACATAAATTGAATGAGTTGATCAATTACTAGATCACTTTGATGAGAAAATGTTCTCCAAATCCTTATACAACCCTCTTAACTTCAGCTTGCCGTCCCCCTTTGACTTGGAGTCAGATGATGATGTTACAGAAGAGCTTCTGCTTCTCTTTCCACTCCAAAACACACTTCTCTGGTACATGCTGCTTGAAGGGTCATTAGGAGCTCCTGCATCTTCTCTACTGAAGCTAGTCTTTGCATCCTCTCTTAGTTGTCTCAGCCATGACCCTTCACTTGTACCTGAAGTTCTTTGGACTTGACCGATGGGAGTAACTGTAATTCCACTGTCTCCTTCTCCATTTCTGGAGGATAACTGGTTGTTCAGATTTGTTGACAGCCTTGTGGGTAGCACGATTAGTAAAAGTCCACCAAGAGCTCTTTTTAATCCTGAAGAGAATGAGTTCCTAGTTGCGCTCAGTCGAATAACTTGGTGATATAAGACATACCATTCGTTGACCAGTTGTGCAGTAAACATGATGATGAACATTGCCAGCATGAAAAACCCTATTCTCCTCTCATTAGCACTAGAGAAATCCTTCTCCAGTAGAGCAAGGCAAGCCCCATATAAACCCACTTCACCAGCTACTGAGATAATCTCAACAAACTGCACCTTCTTTTTAATAAAGGGCTTTTTCAAGACAAGGAAAAAAAGTTGGAAAGAGGTGATGGACAAAATAATGAGGGTTGGAATCCTAGAAGGCCTATTTGATGAATAAGCACCAGCCAAAATTCCAAGAGAGACACGTTTAATTGATTCCAGAAGTGTATAGTAAATTCGGAGGATGCCAAAGAGTTTCTGGATAAACAGGGCTTCTGCATCTTCAGTCTCATCTTCAGAAGCAATGATTCGGTCTTGGTCTTCATGTTTTGCTTGATTCCCCTCACTAGAAATTTGTGTCAACATGTACTTTGGTGGCCCTCTGAGGTCTTCGAATAATGGACCTAGTTTTGTTTGATTAATTGATTTATGTTGATCTATCCAAGTCCATTGGCCTCTTTTCCCGGGACCAAGAGTTACACGGATAAACTCTTGATACCAATGGAACTCTTGCCCCTCTTGATGAACTTCTTTGTACTGCAGAAGCTTAGCCATTGTGATGCCAATTGAGAGGAACAGCAGCAAGGAGATAAGGAAAGATGTGGAGATACCCAGGAGTGCAACTCCAACAACAATAGCTGTAGATGTTTTCCCTTGTTTCGACAAGAGAAGAAGAAAGTCAATTAGAAGTGATTCAAATATCAGAACGATCTCGACTTTTGAAGAATGTTATACAAATTAAAAGTGATGTTAGCTGAGGCATAGTTGTTATGTGGATTAAGGTAAAATATGACAGGAAAATTGATCAATCTCCAGTAAATTATAATCAATTTCTCTACCGAAAATAAGCACATCTCTACCAATATATTTGCTACGCTTGATTAAGATGAAAAAGGAATTTATGTTTAGCTGCAGTTACCTTTAATTAAAGCAGCAGATGCCTGGCATATACATGGTAATGCAAGCATAACCAAAATTAATTCGAACCTTGGGAACACCAGAGCTCCATACTCTTCTTGCTTTTCTGAATCCCTCCTCAATTTCAAAAGGCAAAGAATTGCCACATGGAGCAAGGTCAGCCCACCACCAAATATAGCTAACCAGAACATGTTTCTACCAAAATGCTTCCACCTGTTGCGATAAAATCTGCTTGAGTTCTTTACATACTAAATTTGGTATGATTACATATTCAGTAAAAATATACCGGTAAACTCATTTGTCTATTTTTTTAAAAAAAATCACATAGTGGAACTTAATTATTTTTCTCAACAGTTAGCAGGACAATCTTGATTTAAGCAGGACATAAGGAAAAAAACACAAAATATGCCTTGCCTCTGTTTGACCTACCTATCTGAATTTCGTGAAATCATAATGAATTCAGCTTCAGGATTAAAGTTCTGATTCTGCAAGCATACAATCAAAAAATGATTCAATTGGAATACAAGTTACTACAGACATTAGCGAAAATATGTGAAGACAGGAAAATCTGACCTCAAGAAATGACATGTATTCCCCTGGCATAAGTGGCTTTCCATGTACAGAAGGGTCCACTCCCAGGATTTGGTTTGTAGTCAATGGGGATTTAAAAGTTCTCAACTTGCTTCTTTCCCATATTTCAAAATAAGCCCCAAGTGTAAACGTTGAATTTTCAATAAATGAATTGCCGGAGCTCGATTCCCATGGGAGATGAATGTATGGAATACTCCATTCTATGCCCCTAGAAAATTCATAATACTCAACAGGAACGGTAACTACCAACCATCTACAGAGTGCAAAACTTTGGACGTGGCATAAAATCCGCTGTAGAAAAGGAAAGACAAGCAGTCAATATCCTTCACGAATATAGAACCCTATGTCCTAGCACCCCAATCTTTTTTTAAGCTTATAGACTAAAATCCAATTTTAACTTAATCCAAGAGACCTCTACTTTTTGTTAAAGTCCTTTTCCATGCTTCGTCTAATGGCAATCATTCTAAATATGTAAAGCCATATTTGCATTAAACTAGTCATGTCATGAAGCCATATTTTCTTTCAACGAGTTTAAGTATGTAATCATCTGTACTTAGGGATCGCTAGGCAGTTGCCATGTTTAATCATTGTGTGAAATTCAACATTCAAGAAAGGCTAATTACCAGATTCTAACTGATCTTAGGAGGGCCTCAATTGAAGATTAATCCCAAAGAGTGTACTTGTTTTAAGTCAAATGTCTTGACTTTTTCGAAGGCAAATAGTCTATCATAGTTATGTACTCTTCAATCCATTACAATTAATTCCCATGTTTTCCTGTAAATGTGAACTTATACTTCCCTTTGAAAAAATGACTGGCCCATCAATATGGTGATATACACCAACTGCTACATCGGTACATCCTATGCTATTAAAACAAGTCCATGACTGAGTAGTAAATAAAGACATAGCTTTTAGATAACATTTCAATGACCATGAGCACTGTCATTTATATAATACAGAAAACTTCAAGCAAACTAAATTCGGTTATACCTAGCTTAGACTAATGCCTGTCCAATTCAAATCGAGCAAAATGATGAATTTATGCACAAAAAAGGATACCAAAAGAACATAAATATACAAGGCCCATGATAGATCTTATTTTTGAATACATGAACAATTTGAAGTGTATTAAGTATTAACAATTTTTCTTATTAATGTAAGTACAATCTGTGTTTTTTTTTTTTTTTTATTAATAAACTGTAATGTCATTTTGAGTTTTTTTAGGAACTGATATGAACACAGGTGATGCTTAGGAAATCGAGAGTTCTGGTTAGCTTCTTATTGAATTGATATATGACATCAAAAGGAAATAAAAAACAACTTAATAATCTAGTAATTTCTAAGTTTCAAAAGCTTCTGCACTCTACCAAAAGGTTCCTTGATGGTTCAGAAACAACATATGATTTCTGTCCAGAAATTGCTCCAGAATATAGAAGGCTCGAAGATGAAAGAGTAAGGAGGGTTGCCACCATTGATGTCATTGCAAGTGCAACAGTAGCAACTATTGATAACAATGATGATACTGTGGGCGTGGAATCTGTCACATTTAAGGAGAATTTCAATCGAATACCATCCCAAAAGAAAAGTATAAATAGTAAGTCAGACACTCTGTAATTATACTTTGATCATATTTCAAATTTTAGAGGCCCAAATTGAAAAGAAATGTCAAACCAAGTCAGAAGTAAACGATCACATTGTAAAATGTAAGTAGGAGTACGAAGTAAGTTGCATAGCACCAAATCTTTCACTAGTCAAATGCATATATAAGTAAATTTAGGAGAATTGTGAATTATATATTAAGGCAAGAAAACAGTCAAAAGCATATTGAGCTATAAATTTTTAGTTTCCGGGTGAAATATTGTTGTTTCATGCCAGTAACATTTAGAATGCAACACATAAAGCAAAATCAAAGTTATCAAACTGAAAAGATTAATTATTTCTTGTAAATAATGACTTGTCTTAGAATATTTGAAATAGGTAAGAGGCCTTGACTGCATGTGCTAAAGGAGATGAAAAAAGAACTTAAGAACCAAAAAGAACGCAGATTTGAATTTCACTACTCCATGAGGTCACATCAACATGTTCAAGCTAACATGGACCATGCAGCCATATGCATACTGCATACGTATATTCAACTGTATATGCAGCCATATTTTCACTGCTATGTGGCCATTAAGCAGTTGCATAGTATATGCAACCATCTGTAATAACATCACATGCTGAGACTGGATAGGTCTATGCAATGTGCTCATAAGACTGCATGCACATATTGTAGCCACAGCTTTGTCAAACATTGTTTTGTAGTGATCTTAAGCCTAGATGAAGAAATTTGATCCAGAATGATCTGGATTCTAAATCCCACAATCATGATGCGGATCCTATTAAATCTTTGGTGGAAAATGATGAAATGATGATTACCAGAAACCTTAATTGATTTGATAGAAATTTATGTGGCATTATGTTAAGGGAAAATTAGCAAATTAAGGACAAGGTAGTAAGGAGATAGGCAGCAACTTAATGTTGTAGTATAAGATAAAGGAGGAAGATAAACATATGTAGAAAGGCTTAAGAACTTTACAAAAGAGAACACATAGCCACTGGCCAAAGAAAGTAGCTGCACGTACTGCCCTTATTTAAATGCTTCACGGAACTCATTCTAACTAAACAAATTGAAGGGTAATAATTTACTACTATGGAAAATTTATAATCCCATACAATCATATCTAAAAGACATCTAGAACTCACCATTTAGGTACAAAGGGCTTAATAACTTCCGAAAGGTAACATATGTGTAAGCATTAGGACAACTCATAATGGGAACATAAAACCTGATAATAAACTACAAAGAAACTTCACTTGGAAATCCATATAAAATATAAAAGTGGGTCCCATCAAACTGCAGCCAGATCAATCTTGAACTCAGACTAGCACAATGACCAACTACAAATATCTATCATACATTTGCTACCTCCGCAGGAATAGAAATAATTTTATAGCAATGGCTACCAAACCTTTTACTGCTTGCTCAAGAACTCCTCACCATTAAATGTAAAGTTTATTTATATACATGTTGTCCTTTTCTAACATCAGAGGAAACCACATGTATTTCTAGGGCCATTTTATATGTCACTGCATCTGCTAAGGTTTGCATAAATTTTTGTGTTCTCAATGATACAAACTTTTCAGCTAAAATCTGCAAACTGATCCTCAATACGTTGAAGTTAAAAAAACAGAAACAATTATGACATGAAATGATATAAATTTGTGTTTCAGAGTGATAGATGAGAAAGAACTTTTACACACGGAAAAACAGAAAACCTTACAGTGATTCACTTGTAGAAGGTTTGATGCAAGGTTCTTGTTTCCGGCAATATCTGTTGTCCTATTTTCAGGAACTTCCACTGATATCACACTACCATTGCCGTGTATTTCACTAATATATGTGCTCTTTGTTATTTCATGAAAACTAATCTCAAAGCCAACAAGAAACTCTCAGTAGTCAGGGCCACTAAACCAACTTATGTTAAAGCATAGAATGATGAGCTTTAAGTAAAAGTATTCACAAGCAGCGAAAAGCATACCTCAGTATCGATCCTCCAGAAATTATTATAGCTGAAGAATTAAAGTTAAAAACAGGCTTCTCAAAGTTTATCAGCACTGGGATTTTATGTTGTCTGGTCCATATGTTAGAAGTTGTACTCAGCCTTACAGATGGCCTGTCAGCATCTAATTATTCAGGACCAACTAACATGTATCAGATAAGGGTGGTAAAAATAAGTCATGGAAGGATAAAGAGCAACTCAGAAACATTATAGTTCATTTTCTGAAAAAGGAAAGCACCAGGAAGTTTACACAGCTTGACATTGATCTTATCCGTGGAAATTATGTAGAAAAGTTCAGTTTCTAATGTTTCAAACCTACACTAAGTCTTGTATCATCATCATGTAAAGTGACATCTATGTAGTAAAAATATGAATATACTATTTCCAATGGGTTCTTCAAGTGTATTAGATAAAAATGGAAATCATGGATTTTAGTTTCGGTAGTGGTAATTGATGCTGACCGGTTTTGGCGATCTATGACTGATGGTATGCAATTGCCTGCTGTGATTCAAAACTGAGAAAATGCTCATTAAACTCACCCTGTCAGGTTTACTGGATAGGAAGCTGATCGGTACTGACCATACTGTAACATATGGTAAGCCTACAGCCTGATAGCAGTACCAACTCCTTTTTCTAGTTTTATAATATATTGACAACTATTGACATTTTTTTTTTCCCCTTCTGTCTCATCCTATGCCCCCTCTATCTCCACCTCCTCTTCCACCTCCTTCTATTTCTGCTCAGCCACCTCCTCCGACTCCTCTGCCTCCTCCTTTGTCATGTCGTCACCTCCTCCAACTCATCCTCCTACCGCCTAAACCTCTTTCTTTGCCTTTTCCCTTTCTTTTCTCAATCTTTCTCCATGGTCCAAGTGGTACCGACTATTACCAGTCTGTACCAAGCATTAACCAGTGATGGTATCATACCGATTTGGCTATCAATATCAGACCGAGATTTTAATTCTTGATAAAAATTACAAGACTTTTGAATATATCTGGAAAATTAGGTTTCATGCACTAAAATTACAATAAGCTTTTAAAGCATCAACATATAATCATTTATGTAACATGGATATTCATGTGACAATGGAATTTTTCCCATATTCATTTGCCTTTCGTATTGAATTTGTGATTTGAATAATATTATAAGGTAAAAATTTCTAAATTGCTACTTGAAATAGTATTCACACAACCCCAAATTTTCATATCATAGGAAAAAGTCAAAAAATTCTGGAATAGAATTTAAAACTACTAAAAGTGTACCATAAAGGAATGTGATTGGATCTGATGGAGAAACTGGAGTCCCTTGTCTGGTGATTATATATGTAGTATCACAACTTATAGTAACAACAGTCATGCTTGAAATATTTTGTACCTAAAAGAAGCATATACTTGAAGGCATAAATTTTGAAGAAAATCAGATACAATAATTAAAATTTGAATAACTGAAGTGAACGTTTAAAACAACTGACTAGGTAGCCAAACCGACGGTTTCCAAGATTACTCTTATTTGTCGGAACAAGTAAACCACTACTTGCATGAAGAAGATCCAGAATTTCTTCAGATGAATTAAGAACTGGCTCTGAGAACGACAGATAAATTTTCAAATCCCTAGCACTGTTACTAACTTGCACAGTTCGAAGCAAGCCATTAAGTTGAAGTAGCTTTTCTGGGACGTGACTTGTCAAGTTCATGAAAACACTTCTTCTATCTGCAAGTTGCAAAGGAAGAGGAAAGGTGAAAAAGCACTACCAAGACATCGCATATGAGTCTATCTTGATGCTTCAATGTACTACATTAATGAAAAACTAATTACTTAAAAGTCTTAAACCACAGCTTGAAGCCTTGAATTTTAGAATCGATGGCACATGCAAGATATCAACACCATGGACTTAGCTTTGGCAGCATGAAATGTTCAGAGTTTTTTGATCTAGCTTGACACTTCGATAATTCAGGAAGCTGAACATATTATACAAGCATGATATTACTTTTGTAAGGCAATTTTTTTATATATAATTTAATATTTGGAAAAATGCAGAGATAATTATGTTAAATAGTTTCTTCATTCTCACCTCATAGCATAAAAGAAATTGAAGTGAATGCAAATTTTGCAAGTAATATGATTGTCAGGCCTTTTAGACAATCCAGTGTGAGTTTTAGATTATTAAGAACAAATCCAAAAATAAAACCTTAATATATGCAGTTAGATGAAACCTTGATAAGATTAAAGAAGCAATTATATGAAGCGGATAGCATACCAAAATGCAATATGAAACTTGAATCTGATGATTGTTTGAACATGTTCCCAGCATTGTCAGTACAAAATACCTTATCCATTGCCAGTATCAAACGACCAAACTGAACATCAGCTGATATTCCCACCATAAAGGAAAATTTCAGGCCAGGAAGAAGAACCCTTAGAGTAGATGGTAAAACACGGCCGGCTCCATAAATGAGAAGCTATAGAAAAGAGAAGCAATCAGATAATTGACCTTTTACCTTTAAGGAAAAACAAAGGTAGATATGGAAAATCTTAAAGCCTAATACCTGGAAATTATATGGCAAACAAGAATTTATTTCATGTAGGTAAGCACCCAAGACAGAAATTAAGGCACATCAATTAATCAGATAAACTAGCTGGACAAGTCATCCTAATACCATGTCTAAACAGGACAACAAGGGATAGCGAAGTAAGAGATTTCCAACCATGTGAGAAAAGAACAACAATTGCTGTATAGTGAATCTAAAAGGGATAAATATCCTTCAATTCATAGTTTGATGGCCTATCAAGCTGGCTACATGGACTGCGGCAAGTGCCTCCCAACACCACGTATACTCAAATCCTACAAAAATTTCTGTGGCACAAGTTGGCATTTCATGTGTTGATATGCCAATGCTTACCAAACCCATACAAGACCAAATGGGGACTGGCGTGACTCTAATACTAAACAATCAAACCAAAATTTAAAATTTTCAGCATACATACATTGCAATGACTGGGGGAACATTTAAATCCACCTCCACTGGTGCAAGGTTCACTGAAAGAAACATTGACTGAAATATTTAACGCATTTGTGAAAGATGCAGCAGAAATATAGGCAGTAGGGGAAATTGTATCTGCAGTGAAAGGACAACAAAGTCAGAAACTGCAGTGCCTTAACCGTCAAGGTACAGTTTAGCTCAAAGATAAACAATCACCAAGCAATACCTTGAAAATTATTAGGTAGATAATCAGTAGTTATTAGGTAGATAATCCTACAGAGCAGTCCCTTGTCAAGACATGGAACACTATGCAACTTGATATGAAGATATTCTCAAAGGCAATTTTCTCCAAATAGAACTAAGAAGCTGATCCTTTCATAATTTAAGCATGAAATATACAATATACATAATCAATAATTGGAAATTGTGCTGATTTGGAACATTTATTTGAGATGCTGAGAAATTAAATTGATACAAGAAAGACTACTTGGAAGATTAAATGTTTAAAATTTAAATTTGTCAAATTTTAACATAAAGCTAAAAGAAGATATCATAGAAGATACATGATAACTTTCATGACAAAATGTCACTAAATTTATCAAAAAAGGAATCAGGAAGACGAGGGCAGTTTCTTTACCAACAGTCCAATTATAGCTGGCACAACGAACTCCTTGGGAACCACTGGAGCAGATCTTAAAGGTATGATTTCCATCGAGCAAGCCTGAGTATGTAACTTCCTTCCGTTCACAAGCAAAAGAATTGTAGTTATCTAACTGCATTATGTGCAAACAGTGATAATTAGAAAGAGAAAAACATTAGCAAACCAATATTTTTTTAAGACTAATTATCACAATAGGCAATTCAGTGAAGGGCTTCATCTTTTCTCTATTTGATACAGTATCTTAACTATTAATTCAAAACATATTCATGACATGACCTTAATGTACAGAAAACATTATATGTGGTGAGCTTTTCCATTACACTGTAACATGTTGCACATGCCTAATAGTAATATTAATTTTAAATTGTTAAATTTAAACACTAAAGATTATTAAATTTTGATAGGAAACAAATAACCATCTAATACACCTACATGTGTGTTTCAAATTATATATCAACTTCTTTCAAGTATCCTTCTCTACACTAATTTTTCAATCATGAAACATTCGTTGATCAGTTTCAAATTCTTTCAGTTTCTTCAATAATATAACTTTTGGATGCTTCCTATATCTGATGAAAAATAGACATTGCATAAATGCCAGTATTTTTGAAACCAACTTCTTCAAATTGTTTTTCTCTAATCTATTGATCTATAAATTATTATAGGCTCTAGGCAACATTAAAGGGAGTGAATAAGACTGTATAAAATTAAAGCTCAAGACTAAAACTGATTCCATTCGAAGCTACAAAATGTTCAAGCGTGAAACATCTAAGGTACACTTAGATATCTGCTTCACCAATCTAGCAGCAATCGATGCAGTAAGTTTGGAGATAGTTTAGAATAAGGGAGGCGATAAGAAGGAGAAAGCACGAATTGTTCATGGTGGTTTGGTTATAATCCTCCAGTATTCTATTATAGCACCTTTGCAGGTGAAGGCAACTACCAGACCGCCTCAGCATCTCCTTTCTGAGCTCAAAGAACAATGCCTTACAATAGAAGTCTCTTCTTTCAGTCCAGGTGTTAACACCTGGCCCACAAAACCCAATCCAATGAAGGCTTTGAAGTTCATACAACTAATAGCATGAGGCATCTCCTTTCTGAGCTCAAAGAACAATGCCTTCCAATAGAAGTCTCTTCTTTCAGTCCAGTATTAACACCTGGCCGACAAAACCCAATCCAAATAAGGCTTTGAAGTTCATACAGCTAATAGCATTTCCATAGTCTTGAGACAGTTGATCACTGATCGCATCCCTCCAACCATGTATCTTGTAATTTCTCTGTTTGTTACTTCCTATAATTGTTAATCAGTGACATTTTCATAAACTAATGAGCACAAGTTGAATATCTCACTAACATGACAGCGGATCGACTTTGTGACACTGGAAGTTACTACCACAAGAAAAATTCTTTCAAGATCGACCGATTACTTCTTTAAAAGATCTGTAGCATGAAACCACGCATCCAATATATATTAGGATGTAGCTATTGATATTTATGGTGCTTGAAGAGCAAACATGTTCTAAAAACTAGCAAGCAAGTTTTAAATCCCAAAGTAGCCACATGAGAAAGCACCGACGTTGAACATTAGCAATGGGTAAGATACATGATATTGCTATTCTGCATAGTTAGACTCCACAGATTGACGTTATTAGCTCCTCTGTTATACGCATTCCTGCAAAAAAAATTCTCTTCAAACAATATTTGCATCTTTAAAGCTTGCATATTTCCAGATATAATTACTCGATAAGTGCTGGAGCTTTTCTAATAAAAGAAAGAAGAAGCCCCATATTCTGCTCTATGTACTATTTGAGTGCCAATTAGCTGGCACATAGTTTAACTTGCAGATCGATCAAGAAAGATTACAAGAAGAGAGAAGCTTGTGAAGAGAGCAAGAAGCGGGATTGAACTCACAAACCTTGCAGCTGATACTGCAGTCGTGGCATGAGCTGCCATTCCTCCCCTCCGTGACCTCAAACTGAAATGTAGCTGACGATGAGGCCGAGAAGACCGGAGGGACCTTCAAGAACTTCACAGCAGCATCAGAGTCAACATCTGCATCCACTAAGAGTATAGCCATGACAGTCCAGGAGATGAGGGGAGGGAGCCGGCACAGAGCTCCCCAGCGGCTACCCATCACAGGGGCACCCAAGATGGAGAGCCTCCGGCTGCTATGTGAGGCGGTGGCCCTGCCCAAACAACTCCCCCGCAAGAAAGAAGACTCCTCCTTTGAGCCTGCAGTGTCAAAGATACTTGAATGTGGCCATCTCTCTCTCTTTCTCTCTCTCTCTCTCTCTCTCTCTCTCTGTGTATGAGGTACTAGTAGTAGGATGGGAAAACAGGGAAAGAGGCGTGAGGAGGAGGTGGTCGGTTACATCGAAGTGGATACTGCAGATATATATAACAAATGTAAGGCTATAAATGAGTGAAGCACAGCATCAGGGAGGGTGTTCTGATTCCTGAAATATTTGATGATCTACCTCATTTTTAATGATTAATAAACATAATGTAAATCTAATTCTATAGTTTAATTTCTAAAGGGCTGATTTATGTCTTACAATTCATTCATAGTTAAGTTTATAATTTAAGGATGACATTACAAATGCCTTATTATTAGTCATAATTAAAGTATTGTAAAAATTTAAAATATATATATATATATATATATATAAATGTTTTATGCTTGTTATAAATGGATTATAATTGAATATGATTTTTTTTTTAATTTTTACATTGACTTGTAATGAGAAGATATCAATTATTGACATTTAATAATTTTTTTTACAAATTTTCAATTTTGAAAATGGAAGATAAATAATAATGCATGTAGGTCATGAAATTATATCACTATGGTTTATTGGTTATTTGTGTTCTAAGTTTAGCTACGTATTAGATTAGATTAATAATATCTTAATCTTAATAACATAAAAAAAATTTCTTATAAATGACCCCAAATAGATAGAATTTATAACATCACGACTTATCACTGTTATTAGTAATAATAAAACTATTATAAAAAAATAAATATTTAAAAAATGATTTTATGTAATTATTATTAGTAATATGTAATACTAAGAAATCAATTAATGCTATGTAAATGAAAGAAAAGAAATATAATTTGTCAATATTTAAAGATAATACAAACATAATGAATGTTTCATCTTGAAATCATATCATTATGGATCATGGATTGTTTGTATTTTAAGTTTAGTTATTTATTAGACCATATTAGTAAGATCCTGATAGTTGGAACATTATGATTTATTGTTTTATATATATACATATATATATATATATATATATATATATATATTAGATTAATTATATATCTAAAAATATATTTAATTTTGTAAAAAATGAATAGATTTGAATATGATTCTATTGACTTTTTTATATTAATCTGTATCATTACTAATAACAGGGAGAAATCTTTAAATGCATAGGGTTCATGTCAACCCCATGCACGCATGAGTAGGTTATGTACTTCATTTAAATGCGGATTACTCTTCTACTGTTGTGGATTTTCATTTTTCTTTTACTAACTGCAGTGACGAATTAAAAGAACCGATGGAAACCCGTAAATATTTTTTAGATTGTTTAATTGAAATCACGTTATTCGGAGGATAAGGAATTCTAATATGGAAAAACTTTTATAGAAAAAATATTCTTAGAAATAAAGGGTTAATTATCCTATAAATAATAGAAACATCTTAAGATGATATGGAAACAAACACACTTTATATGACTTTTTAAATAGATTTAGTTAGATTGATGAGATATATACAATTGACTCTTCAAAATTCATATGATCAGAGGGTATAACAAGAAGTGACTCCGAGTTTACTCAAAAGAAAAAGAGCTTAATTTCTTGTATTTACATTATCATCGAACCATGTAAATTTTGTATTTACTATTTTTTGGATTTATGCTGATTGTTATTTGCTTAATTATTCTTATCGTGTAATAATATTTCTGGGATTCAATATTAGTTTTAGTCATTTCCAAGATGTAGGAAGCAGTCTCTTCTCACTTTGTTCAGCCATAAAAAGCTGGATCGGAACAGTCGTCCTTTACTATCAGCCTACAGAATGAATGATGAGCTACAAAACAAGCAATGGGTGGCAAAGAATTGGCCTTCCAACTTATGGTGAGGAAGAGAAGCTTTATCCAAGATCGATCGATTGACAAATTAGTTTGAAAACCAACTACTTTCTTTTTTTTTTTTTTTTGGTAGATTTATAAAATTTAAAGAGAATTTCTTTTTTTTCAAATTTTATCCCAACATAGTGTATTAAAAATTTTAATTTGAACTAAATCAAAAGAGAATTTTATTCTTTATATTTATTATTCTTTAATAGTGAAGGATTTGATTTTTTTTTATGTAGTTATAGACAATTCTTGCGTTCACTATTTTTATATCTATATTTTATTATTATTATTTTTTAGTGGGAAACTTATCATGTTGACCCATTTTAATAAGACGTAGGAAATCATGCACTATTTTTTTAGTTTAATTAGTGCAAAGATGCTGGAAGCCTCTTCTCACTTTGTTCAGCTACAAAAGGCTGAAACAAAACAATCACATCCTTCACTGTCATTCTAAGAGAATGAATGATGAGCTACAAAACAAACAATAAACAATGTGTAGCGAAGAATTTTAAGACATTGACATATTCCCTAGCTATTTATAAAAAGGGACGATTTTTCTTAATAGAGTAATAAAATTTCTTTAGATAATTAAAAAAATCTTATCTGCTATCATGCCCCCACAAGATGATACTCCTATCAAGGAGACCAATCTTAAATCGATGTAATGCAAAAGGTTTACGAGCAACAGGCTTCATGAGTGAGTCGGCTAATTGAACAACCATATGGACATGAGAAACACAAAGTTGACAACGAGAAACTTGATCACGCAGAAAGTGGAAGTCGATAGTAATATGTTTCGTACGGGAGTAAAATATCGGATTAGCACACAAATAGGAAGCACAACATTATCATAATATATTATAGGAGTGAAATTGACGTTGAGTTCCTGGAGGAGATTTGTGATCCAATTGAGTTTTGCAGTGGCAGTGGCAATGGTACGATATTTAGCTTCAGTTGTAGACCGTGCAATTATTTTTTGCTTCTTAGAACTCTAACTTATTGGATTAACACTAAAAAAAATAATATACCCCGATGTGGATATTCTATCATCAAAGTTGCCTACCCAATTAGCATCAACAAAGGCATGAAGATGAAGCGAAGAGTGTTTATAAAAAAAAAAGACCATGATTGAAGGTTCCTTTAAGATACCGCAGAATTCATTTGACCGTAGACTAGTGCATAGTAGACAGTCTCTGCATAAACTATGATAATTTGTTGATTACAAAGGAGATGTCTAGACGGGTAAGAGCTAAGTACTATAAAGAACCAACAACTTGACGGTATTGAGTGGGTTCCGTAGCAGGACTTCCATCAGATAATTTGAGAGAGCCACTAGCAGAGAGGGGGGTTGTAACTGCATTTGCATCCAGCATGTTTGTCTTTAATAATAAATCTTGAATGTACTTTCGTTGTGATAAAAAGAGACCTAAAGATATGAATGTAGCTTCGACGCTCAGAAAGTAGCCCAAGGGTCCTAGATCATTAAGTAAGAATCGATCTGCCAACTGTCTGATGAATGTTTGGATTTTGATGGGATTGTAGCCTATGACAATAATGTCATCCACATATACTAGAATATATATATAAATAACGAGGTGTCAGATTTGGAGTTGAGAAAGCCAACGGAAGTAAAAAAGGAGCTAAGTTCAATGTACCGAGCTCTTGGAACCTGACAAAGTCCATAAATGGCTTTCCGAAGTTTGCAAACATGCTTTGGATACTAAGGATGAGTGAAACCAGGCGGTTATTGCATAAAAACATATTCGGTTAGAAAACCCTATAAAAAGGTATTATTAACATTCAATTATCATAATTGCAACCTTCAGTTGTGGCCAGACTCAAGATAAGCCAGATTATAGTGGGCTTAACAACGGGACTAAACATCTCTGTAAAATCAACTCCAAGTCATTGATGAAACCCTTTGGTGATGAGGCATGCCTTATATCGGGCAACAGAGCCATCTGGGTTCCACTTAATTCGAAAGACCCACTTACACCCAATGATGTTTTTCGAATAATGAAAGGGTATTAGATCCCACGTTGAGTTATGGAGGAGGGCATTATATTCCTCACACATTGCGCTACGCTAATGCAGAGATTTTTGGGCTTGAGTGAAGATGGTATGTTCATTTGGTGGATGATGAATCCATGATAGCATGTAGGTTAAGGACTTGACGCGGTTTGAAAATACCACTCTTAGATTATGTGGTCATAGGATGGTTGGAGACTACATGATCGGGAGGCTGTGTTGGTGGTATAAGCGGTTAAGAGTCAGTGGCACAAGCCGGGTTAAGTAACACGTCAGGGGCACTTGGTCGAGAAGGAGGTAAGGATAATGGTTATGTTTCGGAACTTATTACCTCATCAATTGGAGAAGAAAGGACTAGAGTAGGAATGGGCAATTGCTGAACTAGAGTAGTATAGTGTGGATCATGAGGGGAGGAACTGGACGATGTCATGGGAGGCTCGTCCGGTTGGACCGGAAGCAGTGAGGATTGGATAGTGAAGTGGTCTGCATGGCAGGATAGTGACGGTTGTGGAAAGGAAAGTTAGACTCAACAAAAATAACATAGCGTGATATAAAGACTTTGTGAGTGTGGAGATTATAGCAGCGGAAAGCATTATGTTTTAATAAGTAACCAATAAAGATGTAAGGAGTAGATCTTGATGTTAACTTATAAGAGGCATAAGGACGTAACCAAGGATAACATAGACAATCAAACACTCTGAGTTTACGAAGGTTTGGGGTTTTGTGAAATAGTGTGTCAAAGGGGGACTAGTATTATAGTACTGCTGTAGGTATTCTGTTAATAAGATAGACGACAGTTTGAAAGACTACGGTCTAAAATGTTGAAGGCATGGAAGCCTGAAGTAGAAGTGTGAGCCTAGTTTATACTATATGCCGATATTTACGTTCGGTGGAGCCAACTAGTTGAGGAGTATGCGAGGGAGACTTGAGGTGTTGGATTCCACAAGTTGAGAAATATGATGTCAAAGCTTGATATTCACTACCACCATCAGAGTAGACCATTTTGATCGTAGACTGAAAGTAGTTTTCGATCAAATTTCGGAAAGTGGGAAAGATGGTGGAAACATCATATTTATGGTGAATAATATATAGCCATGTGTACTTAGTGAAGTGATATACAAAAATGACATAAAATATGAACTTATCAAAAGACATGATTGGAGTAGGACCCCAAACATCAATATAAATAATTTTAAATGGTTTAGAGGAGGAAATGGAAGATGAGCCAAAAGGCTGCCGATGACTTTTATTACTAAGACATGCATCATAATGCATTATATAACTAGTGGATTTAAAAATAGGAAGAGAGTAAAGAGAAAGTAATTTCTGCTGAATAAGGGACGAGGGATGACCAAGACGACGATGCCACACATCAACTGGAGCCGCAACGGAAGAATGAACAATGGGCTGGGTTATTTGTGAAGTTGACGGTCATTCGTAAATGTTGCCTCTATTCGGGCCCTGAACTAAGGATGCCCCCGTGCTCAAGTCCTTAACAAGAAATGAATCAAGAAATAATTAAATTAAAGTATTATTATATTTATAAAATTGAGAAACAGAAATGAGGTTGCGTTTAATATAAGAGATGCATAAAACATCATCGAGTGTAAATGTAGTAGAATTAGAAATAAGCGTTGTGGAACCAGTATGAGTTATAGGAAGTCCTTTACCATCACTAATGATAACATCTTCATCGCCGTCATAGGGATTGTGAAGAGATAAATTCTGAAGATAAGTAGTGATGTGATGGGAGGCACCAAAGTCAACAATCCAATTGGACAAGCTAGTCGTCGGAGTAGTTAGGAGATTTGCTTGAGGCTAGTGTAATAGAGTAGGGAGGTGGGGATGAGACCGACAAACTTTAGCGAAGTGTCCAATTTTATCACACAGCTAGTAGATGACCCATCTTTGATGGTTCGGTGGGGCAGGATGCCAAGACGGACGATTATTAGAGTTACCACTTTGCGATAAGTTATGATTAGGAGGATAAGAGGGGTATTGCATGGGACCCATATGATCAAGATATGCATTGGCCAAATCTTTGGTGATGTTCGGAAGGTACCGAGTGCTCTTTCGTTTAGACTTGTGACTGACTTGAACCGTGATAGTCGGTTCGGGCAGTTTGTTCACACGCTTCAAATACGTCTCATAGTCGAGAACTTGTCATAGAGTTCTTCAAATAAGACTGGCGAGTTGTGTGCCCGAATTATAGTAGCCAATTCCTTGTAGTCGTTGCCGAGACCATTGAGGGTATGAATGCTGATCTCTTCGTCATATAGGGAATAACCTATCAAAGCCAAGTCATCGATGATAACCTTGATATTTTGTAGATAATCAGTGATAGTACTTCCCTCTTGTTTTGTCACCATCAGCTTGGATAGAAGACTGAGCTTGCGAGTACGTGAATGATTTGCCAAGGTTGTTTGTAGTTTAGACCATGTATCGGCAGCAGTCTCACAAGAAGATATTAAAGGAGCGATGGATCTAGCAACTGAGGCTTGAATAGCTTGGAGGATGAGACGATCTTGATGCAACCATAGTTTGTGAGTTGGATTGGGTACTGGACTAGGTTCTCCGGAGATGTTGAGCATGGCTAGCGGATAACTGAAAGAGCCATCAACGTAGCCTAACAAGTCATATCCAAATAAGAGATTAGAAAATTGAGCCCGCCAGGATGCATAGTTGTCACCCTTTTATAACTTGAAAGGGATTAGCGTGGCGGCATTGATAGAGATAAGCCCTATAAAAGAAGTGTAAGTCCCTATAGAAATAGGAACTAGAATATCAAAAGAAGAGAACTTGAGTCTTCTCATACGCTTATGTCACGGAAGTTGGAGAATGAGGGAGGGATACGACTGCTGCAGCGGTAGATCATTGTTGCGGTTGTTGCAGCTATTGTGGCTGCTAAAGCTATTGCAGCTACTGCAGATCGCAACTACTGTTGCTTGCTACTACGGCAGATCGCTGCTGCGGTTGTTGCAACTGTTGCAACTGCTGAAGTTGCTGCAAATCATCACTACTATAGATCACTGCTGCTGTAGATCGCTGTTGCGACAAAGAAGCAGCTGTGGGGAGCCTGGAAGCAACCACAGCAGAGGAAGATACCGGCAGCCGCTGCAGCCAAGAAACGGCCACGGAGATGTCGTAGCATCCCGGAGATTGTAGAGGCTGTGGTTTGAGTGGTAGATCTTAAGTAAATTTATGCTGCTTCCACCATGATTTGAGAGGCACTAGGCAGCGAGTGGAGAAGTCAAGGGAGAGCACCGCGGGTGGGGAAAGAAAACTGCGACGGTTCCCCACAAGGCTACATAGCGAGCTTCGCTGGGCGAGTGCTAAGGATCTCATGGAGGCATGCTGAAAAGGGGAGATCGAAGCTGGCGCGATAAGAAAGAGATCAGAGAAGGAGGCGAACCTTGTATTTGATCACGGTAAAGGACGTAGTTAAGCAGTGACAGGGACGGGCTTCTCGAACTTACCCTCCCTGAGTTAAAGAGATGGAAGAAGGAAGAATTATTCAAGAAGTTATATTGTATTGACATGTTCTCTCCCTATTTATATAGGTTGAAAGGGAGGATTTTCCTCAACAGAGTAGAGAGATTTTCTCAGACAATTAGAGAAATATCATCTACTATCAAAATTGACCTCCCAACTTATGGTGAATAAAAATAGGTTTATCCTAGATTGACATATTAGATTGGGAAACCAATGTTGATCACTCCTTTGATGAAAAAGGATTGGTCTTGTTGATGCATCTCCTAGTCCAGATGATTATAGAAACATTTCTGCATCTTAACTAATTTCTTGGCATCATTTCTGCATCTTATTTAATTTCTTGGCTCGTCTATCTATGGATAGTTGCATCTTTGGTCCAAAGAAGTTCATCTATAAATGTGGAATATGAGAGAGATCAACATATAACATATCAAACTCAATTGAGAGATCCTCTAGACATGAATTTTCCATCCATCAAGCTTTGCTAATTTTTGGTAATACTTATGGCTAAAGGACTTTGCCAAACGAAAGGGTAGGGTTCTTCTATGTTATGTAAGCCCAAATCTGATTTATCAAAAAAAAAAAGAAAAGAAAAAGAATGAGACGTGCGCAGTTGAGCAGCAACGAGGTGTGTGTGCAGCGAGCGAGCGGCGCACGGGGAGAGAAAAGAATAAGAGAAAGAGGAGAGAGAAAAAAAAGGATTTTGAGTTTTCTGCTTAATGATCAAGAGTCAAACTTTGACAGTTTTGATTCAAATTATATGTGGAGAATCTTTACAGTAAGCTCTACAATCCTAACGGTATTGATCTATAGTTTATCCTCTTTAATATACTTTCTTGCTATACCCACTTTGTGAGACTTAGGATTCTTATTTTGATGAGTTCCATTCATGATATGCTATTCTTGAACCAAGATACGTGGTCTTGATGTTATTGTGATCTTCTGGTTATTTTAAAGAATACTTATTGTCAACTTATTATCATTACTATTAATAATGGAAGTTTAAAGTGGACTACGATCCCGTGGTTTTTCCCGCATTGGGTTTTCCACGTTAAAAATTTGATCTCACTGTATGATTGATTTATTACTCTACTGTTTATGTTATTTTGGTAAATATGTACTTTTGATAACAAGTTGGTATTTTGATGATGAACTCATTTTGATACACAAAGAGGGAAAAGAAATATTCTGCTTTAACAGGTTTTTCCCAACAAGTGGTATCATAGCCAGGTTATTTGGTGCTAGTTTTTTCTTGTATGATTGAAATGGAATAGTCAGATGGTATGATTAAATTGAACTCATCAAATTATTCCACTTGGAACCGTATGATGGAAGATTTGCTCTATTGTAAAGATTTGTATAAGTCAATCAAGATTAAAAATAAACCTTCTACTATAGACGATGAAGAATGAGAAGTTCAACATAGTAAAGCTATTGTCTATATTAGAAGATAGATGAATATAAATTTGTATAAGCATATTTATGATGAAACCAGAGCTGATGTTGTTTGGTAAAGGTTATAAAATATTTTTGCAAAAAAGATAGTGGGAAATAGAATTTTTCTCGGCTTATAAATTTGAAATATAAAGATGGTGATAACATTGTTGAGCATATAAGTCTATTTCAGAGTCTTGCAAACAAGCTGGTTGCTATGAAAATGAATATAGATGATGAGATGCAAGGATTATTATTTCTCAACTTTTTACCAGAAAGTTGACAAACGTATATGGTGACAATTTATAACTCCACGCCACAGGGGACTCTAACTATAGATATGGTTAAAGACAGTTTACTAAATGAAGATGCCAGAAGGAAAGAACAGTGTGAATATTCTTTTGGTGCATTTGTTACTAAAAAACAAGAAAGACGTGGAATAAGTCATAGCAGAAATCAACATGGTTATAGAGGAAGATCCAAGTCTAGAAGAGATATCAAATGTTTCCACTATAATAGGCTAGATCACATGAAGAAAGAGTGTAGGTTTTGAAAACGAGAATAGAATGAAAGGACGAAAAATGAGAAAGAAACAAATACAGTTGCTGCTGAAGGTGATATCATTATTGTTTGTAATGACAGTTGTGTCAGTCTTGTAGCTCAGGACAGTAACTGAGTAATTGACTCTGGTGCTTCATTTCATGTTACTTCTTATAGTGATTTCTTTAGATCTTACACTGCTAATAATTTTGGTAATGTCAGAATAGGAAATAGTAGTACATCGAAGATTATAGGTATTGGAGATATTTGCTTGGAGACCAGTATTGGGAGTAAATTGATACTCAAAGATGTCAGACATGTTCCAAATATTCATCTTAACTTGATATCTATAGGCAAACTTGATGATGAGGGATTCACACACTATTATAGTGAAAGCAAATAGAAACTCACTAAAGGTTCTCTAAATATGGCAAGAGGAAAGAAGTTTAACTATTTTTATGTCATGGAAGCTAAGTTACACAAATGAGATATTAATGCAATTCAGAAGGATGAAAGTATAGATCTTTGGCACAAGAGGCTTGGTAATATCAATGAGAAGGGATTTCAAACTCTTATTAGAAAATAGTTCTTACCAGAGTTGCAAGGTACATCTCTTAAATCTTGTGATCATTGCTTAGTTGGAAAAACACATAGAGTTACATTTTATACATATCTATCATCTAGAAGATCAGATGTTTTTAATTTAGTTCATACTGATGTTTGTACTATGCAAACTAGAACTCTTGGAGGTGTTCTTTATTTTGTTACTTTTATTGATGATCATTCTAGAAAAGTTTGAGCTTTTACTTTGAAATATAAAGACTATGTATTTGATGTTTTCAAAGAGTTTCATGTCAGTGTTGAAAGAGAATCTAGAAAAAAGCTAAAGTGTATTAGAGTAGATAATGGTAGCAAGTACAGGAATCCTTTTGAGAATTATTGTAGGTTTCATGATATCAGGCTTGAGAAAATAATTCCTAAACCTCCTCAACATAATGGTATGGTAGAAATGATGAATAGAACTATTGAAGAAAGGATTAGGTGTATGCTTTCCCACGCCAAGTTACCGAAGTCATTTTGGGGGAGGCTATGAGAACTACAGTTGACCTCATAAATCTTTCTCCATCAGTTCCTCTGAAAGGTGATGTTCCAGAGCATCGAAAGGAAAATATATATTTTATAATCACTTGAGAGTTTTTGGGTATAAAGTATTTGTTTATATTTCCAAAGATGAAAGGTCCAAGCTTGATAATAAGGCAAAAGTATGTATCTTCTTGGGATATGGTCATAAAGAGTTTGAGTACAAATTATAAGATCCAGTGAATAAGAAGATTATTAAAAGCAGAGATTTTGTATTTCTTGAAGAACAATTGTTTGATGATGGTGATAATGTTGAAAAGCCAAAAACCTCTCTTTATATTCCTTGGAGTTTGAGTCCAGTTCCTTTACATGTAGTTCATGATGATCATGGAGAGATGAACAATAAGATTGTGGTGAGAATGCAAGTGATGATACTCCTACAATTGATGATGTTGAACTAATTGAACAAGCACCTCCACCATCAATTGAGATTCCATTGAGAAGATCCACTAGAAAGCGATAACCATCTATCAGATATCCTCCACATGAGTATGTTATGCTTACTGATAGGGGAGAACCAGAAATATACCAAGAGGCTATTCTACATGAGCATAAGAATGAGTGGGTTAAAGACATGCAAGAAAAGTTGAGATCCTTGCTTGAGAACCACACCTACGACTTAGTAAAGTTACCTAAAGAGAAGAAAGCTCTTAAGAATAAATGATTTTATAAATTGAAGAATAAAAATAATAGTTTACAACAAAGATACAAGGCATGACTAGTTGTGAAAGGATTCAATCAGAATAAAGGTATTGACTTTGAAGAAATATTTTCTCCAATTGTGAAAATATCCTCTATCCGAGTTATTCTTGGTTTGGCTGCCCGCTTGAATTTAGAAGTTGAACAACTTGATGTGAATACAACATTTCTTCATAGTGACTTAGAAGAAGAAAGTTACATGGAGCAGTTAGAAGGTTTCAAAGTCAATAGAAAAGAAAATATGGTGTGTAAGCTTAGGAAAAGCTTATATGGACTCAAATAAGCACCTAGACAGTGGTACAAGAAGTTTGATTCTTTTGTGATGAACCAAGGGTATAATAAAACCACATATGATCATTATGTGTTTATGAAAAAAATTTCAGATTATGATATCATTATTCTCTTACTATATGTTGATGATATGCTGATTGTTGGCCATAATGGTGGTAAATTAAAAAGTTTAAAAAAGAGTTAAGTCTTTTGTCATGAAAGACTTGGGATCGATGAAACAAATACTTAGCATAAAGATTCTTCGTGATAGGAAGAAAAAGAAGATTTGGCTATCTCAAGAAACTTACATTAAAAAGATTCTTGAAAGATTCAACATGAGTAAAACCAAAACAGTTTGTTCTTCACTTGCAGATTATTTCAATCTTAGTTCAAAACAATGTCCTACAAGTGAGAAAGAAAAAGAAGAAATATCCAAAGTGCCTTGCTCATCTGCAATAGGTAGTTTGATGTATGTTATAGTTTGTACTAGGTCATATATAACTCATGCAGTTAGAGTTGTCAGTTGATTTCTCTCTAATCCTTGTAAGGAACATTGGGCAGTAGTGAAATGAATATTAATATATCTAAGAGGTACTTCAAGGTTGCATTTATGTTTTGGCAGTGATGAACCTATGTTAGAAGGGTACACAAATGCAGACATGGCAGGTGATACTGATTCTAGGAATTTCACTTCGGGGTTCTTAATGATATTTACAAGGGGAGCACTCTCTTGGTAATCTAAGTTATAGAATTGTATTGCTCTATCTGTTAGGATCAAAAGTGCACTAAGAGGGGTGGGGGGGGTGAATTAGTGCAGCGGAAAACTTTCGCTATTTCAAAAACCTTGTTTCGATTAAAGCCGATTCAACGAGAATGATTTCAACTCAATTCATTTCGGAAGGAATTTGAGCTTGAAGTCTTAAGTGAAAATGTAAGAGAGGACTAAGGTGATTTGCAGTAATATAAATCACACAAATGAAAAAAATATAGATTTCATAAAGTCTTCGTAGAAAACTGATCTCGGAAGATGTTTTATGTCAAAGCGAATGTAGACGTATTTAAAGCATAGTAAAGAGGAGAGGCAGTTTGCTATAAAGGAAAGATGCTCAAAGTAAATACAAACCGAGATTTTAGAGTGGTTCGGTTAACGTGACCTACATCCACTATCGGCTTCCTCCTCCGATGAGGTCACCGGCGACCACTAGAGGCCTTCCTTCAATAGGCAAAGGCCAACCACCCTTTTACAGTTTTTCTCCTTTTGCCGGGCTTAGGAGAAACCCTTACAAGTTTTCACTCCTCTCCTGGATGATCTCAACACTTAGAAAGAATGAGGAGAACTCTAACTTTTACAACACTTTAAGGCCTCAAGACTCAAGAGTATTTCAAGAATTTCGTTGCCCTTTCATACAGGAAAGGGTGGGGTATTTATAAACCCCAATGGCATTCAAAAATGGAGCCTAAAAGTGTTCAATCCCATATTTCCGGGGTCCTAGCGATACCACCGCCATTACTAGGCGTGGTACTACCGCTTGATAGTGCTCGAAGACCGAGCTTAGGTGGTACCACTGCCTGACAGGGGCGGTACCACTGCCTAGAAATCCTGGGAGATAGAGTCTCCCAAGTGGTGCCACCATCGACCAAGATTTTAGGGACCGAATGGGCTATTACATTCGACCTAATTTGGGTCTATTAAGGGCCCAGTTGGCCCCTCATTAAGTTATGGGATCACCTCTCAATCCTAACTTAATCTACACTTTAACTATGACAATTAAGACATCATTACTGTAATTAGTGTTCCGATACGTCAATCATTTTTTCCGACGAACTTCTGGAGAACATCCGACGAACCCTCGACGATGCTCCAATGGACTCCCGGCAAGTTCCTGGACTTTACGATGATCTTCTTGGCGAGTTTCAACGAGCTTCTATGGCAAGCTCCTGGACTTTTCAGCTGGTTCCCGCAGAACTTCCGACGAACGTTCGAACTTTCGACGAACTCTCAAACTCCCAATGTGATCTTGGTCTTGACTCCGGCATAACACTTGTTGCATGTCTTACTATCATTGTAGTTAATTCTGCATAATCATTAATGTCAATGGTATATACGTTATTTTGTTTTAATGCAATCATAGATATGTTTTTGTGTGGTTTTTCAATAATGCAAGCATTAGATTCAAATTTAACAATATATTCTTTATCACATAATTGACTAATACTCAAGAGGTTATGTTTTAAACTATCTACTAACAAAGCATCTTCAATAAAGAAGTTGGATTTGTTACCTATGGTTCCTTTGCCAATGATTTTGCCCTTGTTGTTGTCTCCGAAGGTGACATATCTTTCGTCTATGCTAGTGAGCTTAGAGAATTGAGATGGATCTCCGGTCATATACCTTGAGCATCCACTATCAATGTATCATCTCTTGCTCCTAGCTTGTGATGGGACGTTTCTACAAAAGAGGATGATTTTTAGGTACCCATTTGACCTTGGGTGCCTTAAAAATCAATCTATATTGTTTATCATATTGCATTGATCTTTCTTGGGTTCAAATTTATTTATTTTAATATATTTTTTGAATTTTCTTGTTAAAAGTGCCAAGTCATTATCAAAGTCCTCATCACTTGAGTTTTCTCTCAAGTGGTCTTCTTGTGTTCTTAGTGTCATATCCTTCCTGTTCTTTGGAAGGGTGTCCTCAAGCTTTTCATGAGCTTTGCATGTCATTTCATAGGTAATTAATGACCCAATTAATTCTTCAAGAGGAAAGTTATTTAAATCTTTGGCCTCTTGAATGGTCGTGACTTTAGGGTCCCAACTCTTTGGAATAGATCTTAAAACTTTATTAACGAGCTCAAAATTTAAAAAACTTTTACCAAGTCCTTTTAAACCAATGACAATATTCATAAAATGGGTATATATGTCTCCAATGGTCTCACTCAGTTTCATTCGAAATAATTCATAAGAATGTACTAAAAGATTGATTTTTGACTATTTAACTCTACTCATGCCTTCGTGAGTCACTTCGAGTGTGTGCCAAATATCAAAAGTCGTTTCACAAATCGAAATACGGTTGAACTCATTTTTATCTAGTGCACAAAATATGGCATTCATAGCCTTTGCGTTTAAAGTGAAAGTCTTCTTCTCCAATTCATTCCAATCGATCATTGGAAGAGAAGACTTTTGAAATCCATTTTCTACAATGGTCCAAAGTTCAAAATCCACAGAAATTAGGAAGATCCTCATTCGAGTCTTCCAATAGGTGTAATCCATCTCATTGAACATGGGTGGACGTATAATTGAGTGACCCTCTTGATTTCTGGCAAATGTCATCTCTCTTGGTTTTTAAGCCAACTAAGAGTGAACCTCGCTCTGATACTAATTGTTAGGATTAAGAGCACACTAAGAGGGTGGGGTGAATTAGTGCAATGGAAAACTTTCGCTATTTCAAAAACCTTGTTTCGATTAAAATCGATTCAACGAGAATGATTTCAACTCAATTCATTTCGGAAGGAATTTGAACTTAAAGTCTTAAGTGAAAATGCAAGAGAGCACTAAGGTGATTTACAACAATGTAAATCACACAAATGAAAAAAAACGTAGATTTCGTAAAGTCTTCGTAGAAAGCCGATCTCGAAAGATGTTTCACATTAAAGCAAATGTAAAAGTATTTAAAGCACAGTAAGGAGGAGAGGCAGTTTGCTATAAAGGAAAGATGCTCAAAGTAAATGCAAACTGAGATTTTAGAGTGGTTTGATCAACATGACCTACATCCACTATCGGCTTCCTCCTCTGCCGAGGTTATCGGTGTCTACTAGAAGCCTTCTTTTAATAAGCAAAGGCCAATCACCCTTTTACAATGTTTCTCTTTTTGCCGGGCTTAGGAGACAACCCTTACAAGTTTTCACTCCTCTCTTGGATGATCTCAACACTTAGAAAGAAGGAGGAGAACTCTAACTTTTATAATACTTTAAGGCCTCAAGACTCAAGAGTATTTCAAGAATTTTGTTGCCCTTTCATGCAGGAAAGGGTGGGATATTTATAGACCCTATTGGTATTAAAAAATAGAGCCTAAAAGTGTCCAATCCCAGATTTTTGGGGTATTGGCGATACCACCACCATTACTGGGTGGTACTACCACCTGTCATCGGGCACTAGGCGGTACCACCGCTCAGTTTGGGTGGTACTACCGCCTGACAGTGCTTGAAGACCGAGCTCAGACGGTACCACCGCTTGACAGGGGCGGTACCACCACCCAGAAATCTTGGGAGACTGAGTCTCCCAGACGGTGCCACCGCCGGCTAAGATTTTAAGGACCGAATGGGCTATTCCATTCAGCCCAATTTGAGTCTGTTAAGGGCCCAGTTGGCCCCTGATTAAGTTAGTGGGATCACCTCCCAATCCTAACTTAATTTACACTCTAACTACGACAATTAAGATATCATTACTGTAATTTGTGTTTCGGTGCATCAACCGCTTCCTTCGGCGAACATTCGACGAACTCTCGGTGATACTCCGACGGACTCCAGGCAAGCTCCTAGACTTTGCGACGATCTTCTTGGCGAGTTCCGACGAGCTTCTATGGCAAGCTCCTGGACTTCTCGGTTGGTTCCCGTAGAACTTCCGATGAACATCCGAACTTCTAATGAACTCTCGAACTCCCAATGTGATCTTGGATTTGACTCTGACATAACACTTGATGTATGTCTTACTGCCATTGTAGTCAATCCTGCACACTTATCTCAACATATAAATTAGATAAACAAATGACAATTGACTTCATCATCAAAATCCGAGATTCAACACTATCAACCACAAAAGCAGAATACATAGCATTTACTGAAGCCTGCGAGAAAACTTTATGGATGAAAATGTGTCTATAGGTATTAGGCTTGAAACAGGAAGGATATGCTGTTTATTGTGACAATTAGAGTATCATTCACCTCTCCAAAAATTCAACATACCATTCTAGATCTAAGCATATTGATGTGAGATATCACTGGATTCGTGATGTGCTTGAGATGAAAGAACTACAATTGGAAAAGGTGCATACCAATGAGAATGGATCAGATATATTGACAAAGTCTTTGCCTAAGGAGAAGCTTGAAGCATGTAGGCGACGAGCGAGCTTAGTACAACCCACCATATTAGCTGAAGGGGGAGAATTGTTAGGTACAATACATATGTGAGCTTGAAGCATGTAAGCCCAAATCTAATTTATCAAAAAAAAAAAAAGAATGAGATGTGTGCAATTGAGGGCAGTGAACGAGGTGTGCGTGCAGCGAGCGAACAGTGGCGACACACGGGGAGAGAAAAGAATATAGAGAAAAAAAAAAGATTTGAGCTTTCTGCTTGACGACGAAGGGTTAAACTTTATCAGTTTTGACCTAAATTATATGTGGAGAATCCTTGTAGTAAGTTCTACAATCCTAATGGTGCTGATCTACAGTTTATCCTCTCTGAAGTATTTTCCTACTATATCTACTTTGTGAGACCTAGAATTCTTGATCATCCATGTAATGTGTTGATGATATGCTATTCTTGAGCCAAGATATTATGATCCTGGAAGTTTGAGGTGGACTACGATCGCATAGTTTTTTCCGCATTAGATTTTTCACGTTAAAAATTTGGTCTTACTATATGATTGATTTATTACTCTACTATTTTAATATGTGTTTTTAATAACAAGTTACTATTTTGATGAGAAACTCATTTTAATACACGAAAAATAATTATTCCAGTTTAACATATTTTTTCCAACTAGGATTACATGCGTTTGTCCTCACCACTTCTCATCTTCCCGTAAAGATGCCACTGAAGACTTGGCTGTTGCCACCGAGTGATGCTTCCCACTCTATAGAAGCCATCACTATCTGTGATAGGTTCGTTGTGATCTCCCTCATCTCAGGTCTGCTTACGGGATCATCACTCAAACACCACATCGCCACGTCCACCATCTAAAAATGGATCACCGACAGGCCATTACTGCATCAGTATCACAGAAATAATGCAAGCGAAGTAGCACTTAACCATGGAATACGAACCTTCCGTACTTCTTCCGTAGGGTAGACATGATCAAGATTTCGATCGATGATCTCTTCCAGAGCAGCATTCGGATCGTCCGAGGCGGAAACTTCTTTCATCTGATGCGGTTTAATTATCACATGATTAGCAGTTAATTGTTGCGTATAATTCTCAAGCTGGAGGAGAGAGAGCTCGAAGAACAGCGCTTACAGCTGTAACCAGTGATCTCATCTTGCAAGCATCTTTCTTGTCGGGAATGAGAGCTCTTTCTCCCGTAACAAGCTCAGCAAGAACAACTCCAAAGGCAAACACATCGGATTTGGTGCTCATCTGAAGCTCCCTAACAGACCTGACGACAGAACAAAACGCAATAGATCAAAGGAAACCACTTCATCACGAGAGACTACTGAATGATATCCATACGAACTCTGGTGGAAGGTAACCAGGAGTTCCAACCAAGCGAGTCGCGAAACACCAGTCCTCATCACTTTGCTCCACAAGCTTTGCCAGCCCAAAGTCTGCAACCTGTTCCAAGAACCAATGAGAAGAACACATGAAGAACCTTAAGGTGTGGGCCAATGCAGATACTCACTTTTGCTCTCAGCACACTATCCAGCAGAATGTTACTGGTCTTTATATCGCGATGAACGCAGGTGGCTTTGGTGTGTTCATGGATGTACTCGATTCCCCTGGCAGCATCCAATCCGATTTGTGTTCTTGCAGTCCATGAGATAGGTTGATGACCTGCTGGGGCGGTGGTTTCATATATATGCTTTCAGTTTGCATTGCACTGTCGAAGATTATACTGAGGAAGGCGATTGCTTGGGTGCTAACCTTTGAGCAGTGGATCATGGAGATGGTCGCTCAAGGAGCCATTCTGAAGATACTCGTAGACCAAGTAAAGGTGGTCATCTCCTGCTGCATAACCAATCAGTTCAACCTGACAAAAGACTTCATTGCAATCAAGTGTGGGGTTGAAAGGCATTTTTTTTGTTTCTTACAAACTTATAATCATTAACCTACCACATTTCTGTGATGCACTTTGCACAACACATTCAGCTCAGCGAAGAACTCCTTGGATTTGCTTGACTTCATCTTTTTGATGGCAACTTCCTGTGAACACAAAACTCGCTTTTCAGATGTTCCTCCGCTTCGGGAATAAAGACTGAGCTTGAAATTTCGATTACCTGTGTTCCCAAGATTCCCAAATACACACTGCCGTACCCTCCTTCACCAATCTTTCTCGAATCGTGGAAGCTTGCTGTGGCTCTATCAACCTCTTCCAGACTAAACGTCACAGGCCTCTCTGACATGAATGTCGAGGTGCCTGCACAAGTTTCAAGCTATGAGGGATTGAGAACCAATGTGGAACGTTAGATTTATTTATTTATTTTGAAGAATTCGAATGCAACTCAAAAGGTTTTCTTTTTTAAGTTGTGGATCAAATATATTACAAGTTAAATAACTTCTTCGATCCTTAGTAATACTCTTTAATCCTTTCTAATATAAAACTATTCATTTCAATCCTTAGCAATTCTTAGTTTACTAAGCTTAAACCACTAAACATATATTATTATTTAACTCTTTCATTTCGCAAACATAAATATTTGTCATCTTTCTACACGTCTAGTTTGACTCTCTTTTCCTTATGGTTTACCTTCACCACTCTTGGATGGAAGAAGCTGGCTCTGCAAGGCTGTGATGAATCTTGCACTTGAGTTCTTGCTCACGGTTACGTTGAGACTCTCGGCGGTGGATTCGTCGTGTCTCCTCCTTCGGTAAAGGCAAATCGATAAACCACCGAACACCATGAATAGTACGGAGAGAGAGACGCCGAGGATTATCATTGCAGTCTTCTGCATTCCTGATTCTAATGATCAACATAATTTTATTAGTAGAATATTAGTCTGTGAAATGAAGAGGGAAATATGACTAAGAAAAGAGTTTTGTCGTACAAAAATTTAAAGAATCAAATAAAATATATTCGAGTTGGATCATAACTTAACAATAGAACTCTATATATTTATGAACTCTAATAGAAAAAGGATGAATGATTTATTACATTAACTTTGTAACCAATAATTAAGAAACTTAAGTTGTTGGAAAAAGGATTATTACAAACTTTAATAGGAAAAGATGAATAGTTTATTATACTTCAACTTCCTTTGCTTTTTGTGTTAATCTTGATCTTATTTTGTGAATTAGATATACTAATTTAAACCTTAAATAATCTAATTAATCTTCGATTAATATGTGTCTTCCTTATAAATATAAATATAATCCTAACATCAAGAAATTAATGTCCTCGGCTACCTTTACCTTTGGGAGGAGGAGGAGGAGGAGGAGGAGGAGGTGGTGGTGGTGGTGGTGGCGAACCATGCACGCCCATGGGCACAAACAACAACTGCCCGGGATTCAAGAAGTCGGGATTCGGCATCAACTCCGGGTTCATCGCCTTGATCGCCTCGACGTCCGAGTCCAACAGCTCGGAGATGGACGTCAGCGTGTCGCCGGACTGCACCGCGTACGACACGACCGACGTCGCCGAGCACCCGCAAGGGAGGCGCACGGTGATGCTCGCGAAGTCGGTGATGTTCTCCGGCACCCGCCACGCCAGCCCGCTGAAGACCACGTCCGTGACGCCGCTCGCCGTGTCGTGGGGCTGCACCAGGTACACGGTGTCGTGGAACAGGGCCGTGGCGTTGCCGGCCGCCTCGCACGCGCACGGCACGGCAACCAAGAAGTCGGTCGCGCCCGAGGGGCGCCTGATGGGCTCGACGAGCGACGCGTCGGCGGAGTAGCGGGCGGCGGTGTCCGAGGCGTTGTGGCCGCGCGGGACGACGTAGAGGAAGGCGCTGCATGCGGGGACGGGAGAGGGTTTGGGGCACTCCATGGGGTTCACCGCTTGGACGTCAGCCTCGCCGTGCGGAAGGAGGAGGAGGAAGATGAAGAGGAGGAGGGAAGTGTGCCACCAAACAGCCATGACCGGTTCTCAGACCTCAAAACGCTTATCTATACGTGTGTGGTGACGTTGTTGTGTCCGTCGGAGTGCCTTGGCCATGTATGGAACGTGGAGTTGATATCATCCACCATTGGCTCCTCCGAGCTTTGGAAAGACCGCTGCGTGCTGATGACCATTGTCTCGTTTCCTTGGATTTTTGTGAAGCAGATGGTTTCGGCCTTCTGAATAACTAATTGGAGTCATCTATCTCCATCTTTCTTCTTCGATTTTGACTCACTCGAATCAAATCCCTCAATATCTTCATCTAATTACTTACTATATAACGTCACTAATCCTTCCTGACCTTTTGAGATTTCTAATACTACAAGTTGACAATCCAACGCGCTCTAGTTATCCAAGAAATAGAGATTATGTTCATTAGGAACCACGAAGATGAGACAACATGCGCATGAACGAGATCAAACCATTCACGATCTCTCTATACGAGAAGATGGAATCCCAGGCCACGAACGCATATGCATGCATGTACACATGAACAACCCTAGACGACAACCTCTCTTCCTTAACTTTTCCTTCTGGTTTGCCTCGTCTTCTTCCCCGCATTGCTGTCCTGCGTCGTACTTGATCGCTCGCTGCTCCTTGGAGGGGGCGCAATCACCGAGCTTCGGGTATTGTAACGTGAACTGCAGGCACCAACGCGGATCTCCGTCGTCGTCGGGCCATGACTGCAACCGGCAGGAGGCGCCGGAGACCTCTCTGGCTGCTGCGTCCGTCCTCTTGGTCTCATTGGCAGGGGCGGCTGCTCTGCTACGGCGTCTCTCGGTCGGCATGCCGTTCCTGCAGCTTCTTCGGCGGACACCAACTGTTGAAGTAGGGCCTCATTCGAAGGGGTGATACGGCAGCCGATCTCTGCGACGGAGTCCTTGGGAACGCCAAGCGGTTCGTCGGCGGGGTCGTCCACTGCAGGCTCCAGGCTATCGTCGAGCTCCAGGTTTCGGAGGAAGAAGTCGGTTCTCATCGTCGTGAAAGGCAACAAGTACTAGGATGGAGACTTGAGGTGTTTTGGGAACGAGAGAGAGAGAGAGAGAGAGAGAGGCTTCGTTGCTCTTTGATGCCATTTTAATGTGACTACTAGTTATAGGAACCGTAATGCAGGTGCAAACAATGCTGAAATAAATGTACTCTGATTGAATTAGGAAGTCAACATATCAACATAGGTTCATGCCACTTACCAACAATGTTAACACGACAATAAAAAAATACTCTAAGAATATTAAGACGACAAAAACACTAAAGTGAACAAAATACTCCCTTAGAAAGACACTATTGGAATAACTTTTTTATTTCAATTTTACTCTTAGGATAAGGAATTCAAATACCAAAAAAAACATATTTAGGTAAAGAAATCTTGAAAATGTATAATGGTTTAGGATACGATATGCCTCATACGTCTGTGAGAAAACTTTGAATATTTTTAGACTTGCGTGAGATGATGTATAAGAAAATGTCTAAATTCCGGGGATTACTTATAGTTTGCTCATATATGATAAAGAATATATCTTTTTTTACATAAGTATATAATATAAGTATATACTATCATGCCCTCTTCCCCAAGACTTGCTTGACTTCAAATTTCTTTTCTAACCCTCATATTATCAAAAATTATTGACAGAGTTCGAATTCGAATGAAACTAACCAAAAATATTGGTAATATATATATATATATATATATATATATATATATATATATATATGTTATTATAATAGTTTATTATATTTTTATAAATATATATATTTATATGTTTATTATTATTGTAGAATCCACAGGGTCTTTGCATAAAATGAAAAAGAAGTTAATCTTTTAGTTTTTCTTCTGTAAAAAAATCTTTTCGATTATTCTTAATAGGTTTTGCTTGGAGTGAATCTTTCTATTAAGCCATTGACTTGGTTACATTGAGTGTATTCACAATATTCCCCAATATATTTTTCTCGATACAAGTTTTCAAATTTTGATCAAATTCCGATCGACATCTGTTAGGTCCAGCTCATATGTGGGCTTGGACAATCGGACATATTGAGTCCAAATCACTAATTGAAAGAAAAAGAAAAGAAAGGGCAAAAGGTGAGGGTAGCAAAATTATAGCGTGCAGTGTACGTGTGTACAGTGAATGTGTGCGGCGACTTACAATAAGGTATTTGAGATTTCTATTTGTCGATCGATAGTCAAACGTTATCAGTTTTGGTCCAAATTTTATGTAGAGAATTCTTGCAGCAAACTCTATAATCCTAACGGTGTTGATCTATATTTTACCCTCTCTGAGGTATTTTTCTACTATATCCACTTTTTGAGATCTAGAATTCTTTTACGAAGAAATCCGATGAAGATATGCTATTCTTGAGCTAATATTTATGATCTTGATATTATTGTGATTCTCTAGTTATTCTAGAGAAGACCTATTGTAAACCTGTTATCATTACTATTGATATTGGAAGTTTGAGGTGGACTACGGTCCCGTGGTTTTTCCCATATTGGGTTTTTCATGTTAAAAGATTTGGTCTCACTGTGTGATTGATTATTTGCTCTATTGTTTATGCTGTGCTGGTTGATATTTTCATTTGGATATCAAGTTGGTATTTTAATGAGGAACCAATTTTGATACATAAAGAGGGAAAAGAATATTTCGCTTTAATAAGTTTTTTCCCAACAAGTGGTATCAGAGCATCAGGTTGTTTGGTGCTAGTTTTTCTTATGTGATCGAAATGGAGTAATCAGATGGTATGATTAAATTGAACTCATCAAATTATTCCACTTGGAGGCGTATGATGGAAGATTTGCTCTATTGCAAAGATTTGTATAAGCCTATCAAGATTAAAGATAAACCTTCTACTATGGACGATGAAGAATGGGAAGTTCAACATAGAAAAGTCATTGCCTATATTAGAAGATGGATGGATATAAACTTGCATGAGCATATTTCAGATGAAACCAGAGCTAATGTTGTTTGCAAAGGTTAGAAAATCTCTTTGCGAAAAAGATAGTGGGAAATAGAATTTCTCTCATCAGAATGCTTGTAAATTTTAAGTATAAAGATGGTGGTAACATTGTTGAGCACATAAGCCTATTTCAGAGTCTTGTAAATAAGTTGGTTGCTATGAAAATGAATATAGATGATAAGATGTAAGAATTATTACTTCTCAGCTCTTTACCAGAAAGTTGGGTAACGTATGTGGTGACTATTTGCAACTCCACGCCAGAGGGGACTCTAACTATAGATATGGTTAAAGACAGTTTGCTAAATAAAGATGCTAGAAGGAAAGAACATGGTGAATCTTCTTTTGGTGCATTTGTTACTGAAAAACATGAAAGACGTGGAAGAAGTCATAGCAAAAATCCATATGGATATAGAGAAATATCTAAGTCTAGAAGAAATATCAAATGTTTTCACTGTAATAGGCCAGGTCATATAAAGAAAGACTGTAGGTTTTGGAAGCGAGAACATAATGAAATGAAGAAAAATGAGAAAGAGATCAATACAATTACTGTTGAAGATAATATCACTATTGTTTGTGATGAAGGTTGTGTTAGTCTTGTAGCTCAGGACAGTAATTGGATAATTTACTCTGGTGCTTCATTTCATGTTACTTCTCATGGTGATTTTTTTAGATCATACACTGTTTGTGATTTTGGTAATGTCAGAATGGGAAACAATGGTACATCTAAGATTGTAGGTATTGGAGATATTTACTTGGAGACCAATATTGGGAACAAATTGATACTCAAAGATGTAAGACATGTTCCAGATATTCGTCTTAACTTGATATCTACAAGTAGACTTGATGATAAGGGCTTTGCACACTATTTTGGTGAAAGCAAATGGAAACTCACTAAAGGTTCTTTAATTGTGGCAAGAGGAAAGAAACTTAACTCTTTTTATGTCATAGAGTTAAGCTACACAAAGGAGAGATTAATGCAATTCAAAAAGATGAAAGTATAGATCTTTGGCATAAGAGGCTTAGACATATCAACGAGAATGAACTTCAAACTCTTGCTAGAAAGCAGTTCTTACCAGAGTTGTAAGGTACATCTCTTAAATCTTGTGATCATTGCTTAGCTGGAAAAACACATAGAGTTGCATTTCATACATATCAATCATCTAGAAGATCGGATGTTATTGATTTACTTCATACTGATGTTTATACTATGCAAACTAGAACTTTTGGAGGTGCTCTTTATTTTGTTAATTTTATTGATGACTATTCTAGAAAAGTGTGGGCTTTTGCTTTGAAATCTAAAGACTTGGTACTAGATGTTTAAGGAGTTTCATGTCAGTGTTGAAAGAGAGACTGGCAGAAAACTAAAGTGTATTCGATCAGATAATGGTGCCGAGTACAGGGGTCCTTTTGAGAATTATTGTAGGTTCCATGGTATCAGGCTTGAGAAAACAGTCCCTAAAACTCCTCAACAGAACGGTGTGGCAGAAAGGATGAACAGAACAATTGAAGAAAGGATTAGGTGTATGCTTTCCCACGCCAAGTTACCAAAGTCATTCTGGGGGAGGCTACGAGAACTACAATTGATCTGATAAATCTTTCTCCATCAGTTCCTCTAAAAGGTGATGTTCAGGTCCAAGCTTGATAGTAAAGCAAAAGCATGTATCTTCTTAGGATATGGTCATGAAGAGTTTGGGTACAGATTATCGGATCTACTGAATAAGAAGATTATTATAAGTAGAGATGTTGTGTTTCTTGAAGACCAATTGTTTGATGATAGTGATAATGTTGAGAAGCCAGAAACCTCTATTTATATTCCTTAGAGTTTGGGTCCAGTTCCTTCACCTGTAATTCATGATGATCATGGGGGAGATGAACAATAAGATTGTGGTGAGAATGTAAGTGATTATACTCCTACAGTTGATGATGTTGAACCAACTGAACAAGCACCTCCATCACCAGTTGAGATTCCATTGAGAAGATCCACTAGAGAGCGACAGCCATCTACCAGATATCCTCCACATGAGTATGTTATGCTTACTGACGAGAGAGAGCCAGAAACTTACCAAGAAGCTATTCTTCATGAGCATAAGAATGAGTGGGTTAACGTCATGCAAGAAGAGATGAGATCTTTGCATGAGAACCACACCTATAACTTGGTAAAGTTGCCTAAAGAGAAGAAAGCTCTCAAGAATAAGTGGGTTTACAAATTGAAGACTGAAAACAATAGCTCACAACAAAGATACAAGGCATGACTAGTTGTGAAAGGATTCAATCAGAAGAAAGGTATTAACTTTGAAGAAATATTTTCTCCAATTGTGAAAATGTCCTTTATCCGAGTTGTTCTTGGTTTGGCTGCCCGCTTGAATTTAGAAGTTGAGCAACTTGATGTAAAAACAACATTTCTTCATGGTGATTTGGAAGAAGAAATTTACATGGAGCAACCAGAAGGTTTCAAAGTCAAGGAAAAAGAAAATATGGTGTGTAAACTTAAGAAAAGCTTATATGGACTCAAACAAGCACCTAGATAGTAGTACAAGAAGTTTGATTCATTTATGATGAGCCAAGGGTATGATAGAACCACATTTGATCATTGTGTGTTTATGAAAAAATTTTCAGATGATGATTTTATTATTTTACTGCTATATGTGGATGATATGTTGATTGTTGGTCATGATGCTAGTAAAATTGAAAAGCTTAAAAAAGAGCTAAGTCTTTGCCATGAAAGACTTGGGATCGGTGAAACAAATACTTGGCATAGAGATTCTTCATGATAGGAAGAAAAGAAAGATTTGGCTATCTCAGGAAACTTATATTGAAAAGGTTCTTGAAAGATTCAACATGAGTAAAGCCAAAGTAGTTTGTTCTCCACTTGTAGGTCATTTCAAGCTTAATTCGAAACAATATCCTATAAGTGAGAAAGAAAAAGAAGGAATGTCCAGAGTGGCTACTCATCTGCAATAGGCAGTTTGATGTATGCTATGGTTTGTACTAGGCCAGATATAGCTCATGCAGTTGGAGTTGTCAGTCGATTTCTCTCTAATCCTGGAAAGGAACATTGGGCAGCAATGAAATGGATATTAAAATATCTAAGAGGTACTTCCAGATTATGTTTATGTTTTGGTAATGATGAACCTGTGTTAGAAGGGTATACAAATGCAGACATGGTAGGTGATACTGATTCCAGGAAGTCTACTTCGGGGTTCTTGATGACATTTGCAGGGGGAGCAGTCTCTTGCCAGTCTAAGTTACAGAAGTGTGTTGCTCTATCAACCACAGAAGCAGAATACATAGTAATTACTAAAGCCTGCAAGGAACCTTTATGGATAAAAAAGTTTCTACATGAATTGAGATTGAAACAGGAAGAATATACAGTTTACTGTGACAGTCAGAGTGTCATTCACCTCTCCAAGAATTCAACATACCACTCTAGATCCAAGCATATTGATGTAAGATATCACTGGATTCGTGATCTGCTTGAGATGAAAGAATTATAGTTGAAAAAAGTGCATACTAATGAGAATGGATCAGATATGTTGACAAAGTCTTTGCCTAAGGAGAAGCTTGAAGCATGTAGGCAAAGAGCGGGTTTGATATAGCCCACCATATGAGTTAGAGGGGGAGAATTGTTGGGTCCAGCCCATATGTGGGCTTAGACAATTGGGCCTATTGAGCCCAAATCACTAATTGAATGAAAGGGCAAAAGGTGATGGGGGTAGCAAAATTAGAGCGTGCAACGTACGTGTGCGGCGGCGTGCTAGAGAGAAATAAAGAGAGAAAATAAGGTTTTTAAGATTTCTGCTTGACGATCGGTGGCCAAACGTTGTCAGTTTTGGTCCAAGTTTTATGTGGAGAATCCTTGCAGCAAACTCTACAATCCTAACGGTGTTGATTTACATTTTATTCTTTCTGAGGTACTTTCTTGCTATACCCACTTTGTGAGACCTAGAATTCTCTTACGAGGAAATCCATCTGATGAAGATATGCTATTCTCGAGCCAAGATTTATGATCTTGATGTTATTGTGATCCTCTAGTTATTCTATAGAAGACCTATTATAAACCTGTTATTATTACTATTGATAGTGGAAGTTTGAGGTAGACTACGGTCCCGTGATTTTTCTCACATTGGGTTTTCCACGTTAAAAGATTTGGTCTTACCGTGTGGTTGATATTTTTATTTGGATATCAAGTTGATATTTTGATGATGAACCCATTTTGATACATAAAGAGGGAAAAAAATATTCCGCTTTAATAAGTTTTTTCCCAACAACAATGAGGAACAATCAATTCTTAATGATCTTGCTATTGTTCCTTGGGTTTTTACTTATGTGCTCCAATGCTATGCTTCTTTCACGTCCCCTACTTAATGTTCTAGGCTTCATCTTTGAGGATAAAGAAGAAGGAACCCTCAAAGTTGGTAGCTGAATGCAAAGCTATACTAGAATGAATCAAATAGATTGCTTTAGAAGGCATTGAAAACCTATTGATATGGTATGAGACGGTTCAAGCAATACACATCTCGTAAATCTAACTATTTCCTATGCTCAAAATAATAATAATAATAGTACAGTTTAGTAAACGATGAAAGAACAACATGCAATTGACTACGATCTCAAACGCATTCACCTATTTCTCTATCCAAGGAGACGGAGACGGTGGCCACAGCAGGCAATGCGTGCGTGTGTATATACACAGTGTGACTCTATGAACCACTCTAGACATCATCCTCTCCGTTTTCTTTTCCTTGTGGTTCTTTTCGTCGTCTTCCCCACGTTACTTCTCGACGGCGGGGGCGTCGTCGTCACCGAGCTTCGTGTCTTGTACCTCAAGCTGCAGGGACAAGAACCACGAGTAAAAGGGACAAGAAGCAGTAGGCTTTCCGGTTGCCGCCTCGGACGCTGCGTCTGTCCTCTTCGTCTCTTCGGCACGGGCAGCAAGACTGCTATCTCGTCTATCAGTTGGCGTGCCCCACCTGCAGCTTCGTCGGTGGACACTAGCTCTTGAAGTAGGGCCTCATCCAGAGGGTTGACATAGCAGTCGATCTCTGCCAAGGAGTCCTCCAGAACATATAGCGGTTCGTCGGCGGGGTCGTCGATGGCAGGCTCCAGGCTTTCGTCCAGCTCCAGTTTATGGAGGAAAGGGTCGGATCTCATGGTCTTCACGGACAGACACTTCAATCGTTGACTGTATGATGTCGGAGAAGTGATAGAAATCATATTGCGAGTCCATACGATAATATTGAAGTGAGTATAATATGCTCGAATTAGGATATCAACGTAGGAAAGAATGCTGTTACTTGTTTATCAACATTTGGCACGGGAGGATGATGGATGAATTTACATGTTTAAGAAGGTCTGATAAAAAGAGATGAAGTGAACAAATCTTAAATTGGAAATAAAAAGAGAGGAGAAAAAAAAAATTAAAGAAAGGAGAAAGGAATCTTTATATATGTTCAGGGACAAATATATAAAATTTAATGAGTGAGATGAAATATAAGAAAAAACATCGAACTATATGACTCCAATTGGTTGAAGCTAAGCTAAAACACCTTTAATCGAAGGTTGAAATCTACCATTGACTTGAATTGATATGATTTTTAGCTTAAATTATCCTAAATCGAGTTCGATCCCCAAGATAATTGCATCATAGCTGTTCGAACCGATCTAGAATCATCAAATGATCGACTAAAATTAGTTTGAACTAGTGAGAGCCAATTCAAGATTCACCATAAACAAATCAGTTAGATTTAATTTGATCCATATAGGGTTGAGGGTTGGGTGTTGGTTGTTTTAGCTGATGAAAACCTTGATAATTTACGATGAACATCGTGTCCGTCTTCACCGTCCATTTACCCCTAAGAGAAAAATGGGGTGTTGGGCTGCCTATGCTGTTGGCACAAGGTTGAACTGAGCTACGAACTTCGATCGAAGCCAGACTTGAACCCAAACCAATCTATTTTTGATTTTTTTTTTAAATATAGCAATAAATGAAGAGTTTATCTAATTATTCTCTAATATATGGCATAATAAATCAAATAAATTTAATTTATCATACATGAACATATAAAAATAAATTTTTATTCGGCATGCTTTAAATTAATGGAAACAACTTATCAATAAAAAGATGTGCACTTTTTCTAATCATGATTAATATTCATAGTAAATTCTAAAATTATCTAAGAAAGCGTGAATTTTAAGCTGTAATCGACACCCCTTTTGGTAATTAAATCCATCTAAAATACTTTATAAATAAAAAAAATAAGTTTGTCAAGTATGATTAAAAATTCACATGCATCTTAAAATTTTAAATTTAATTCCGAAATTAAGAAAAATAATATATTTAAAATAAATTGAATAATTTTCAAAAAATTTGTCCTAATAATTTCAAAATTCATAGAAAATTATCTATCAAAACATAAATTGGATAATTTTCATGCATATCAATTTACAAAAAAAATACATTAATTAATTCCAAAATTCATCGAAATTTATCAGCTAAATCATAAATCGAATACTTTTCATGCATATCAAATTTCAAAAATTACAATTAGAAAATTCAAAAATTCATAAAAAAAATTTCAATCGAAAATAAAGTTGAATACTTTTAAATCAAGGAAGTAAAAGGAAAACAAATTGTTTTCCTCACCGTTCTTCTTCGGAGTGACGGAAAAATAGTTCGCCCGATTTAATTAGTAGAGGAGGGAATACCGTTTACGGAACAAATCATAATTCTAATTTTCATAATTAATATTAAATTAAATAATTATTTTATTTCGAATTACTCATTCTAAACAAGAAATAAACGTACATTAATTTCATCTTGTTAAGAAAGAAATTATGCTAATAAAATAAAAAAAATACTAATTAGAAACATTTTGATTTTGGAAATAAGGGATAAAAACACGGTTATTACAATTTATGCATCACAAAATCTACTTTGGCATTGAAAAAGACCTTCCAAACTTATATTTGTTTCAAGTGGTATTTATTTATTTTCTTAATCTCAATTTTTCCGTCCTATTTACTGTTCTAAATATATGATATTTTTTATGTTTGTATTGGTATATGTGAGAAGGGAAGAGTTTAAGCCTGCCCATAATTTTTAGACGCCTTAATATTCTTCTGCGAAAAATAAAGAATTTATATTATTTTTAAAAATACCTTAAATTTTTTTTGCTTTCCCTTCTTTAATGTAATAATGTTTTCAAAACTCTTCGCATGCATCGATATTCTTCTTGGAAAAAATAAAAGGCATTCTTAATATTTTGTCCTTGGTATTTAAATGCATTAGTATTTAAAAAGCAAAATCGATTTTTCAGTTATATATATATATATATATATATATATTCGATAATATCAGGAGAATGGAATCAATTAGATCTTTGAACTCGATTGTGATGAACCATGGATTAAAATTTCATTGCCTGATTTGATCCATTCATAATTTTTTTTAATATATTTTTATTCTATAATTGAATTTTTTTTTTCTGAAAAGAAATTTCAGGGGTGATTCAGTATGTATTGAAAACGTGGAAATCATTATCGGAGTCGGATCATATTATCGGGTCCGTGGATAGAAGAGTGCAGATCGATCCGTTTAACAATAAATAGGTATCCATCTTTCTCTTGGTCGATCTCCTTCTCCACGATCGACCGACCGCGAGAGAGAGAGAGAGCGGCGCCGTAGCCGGCATTGATCCATCAAGGGGAGGAAAGATATGGGCGACGGCGGAGAGGACGCCGTTCGGCGGCGAAACGCGGTGGCAGAGTACCGAAAGAAGCTCCTCCAGCACAAGGAGCTCGATTCCAGGCTCAGGACACGTACGTGTCTCGATCTACCTTGATCCTCCTTTAGATTTCATGTTGCTTTTCTTTTCAGTAGGTGATTTTGGGTTTAGTTCCGAGTGATGAATGAGGTTGTTCTGGATTATTTTCTTTCGGGTTAGGGTTATAATTCATTCCTTTCGGTTCTTCTTTTCGCTCCCTATTCTTTTCTGAACACACGGATCTTTTTGACTGGCAGTATAAACCTTGAAAGGCGGAATTTTTATCTTGTTGTTCGGCTGAACTGGAGACAAGAGGATTTTGCTAGTTATTGTTGTAGGAAGATGAACGGCTTGTAGTGGGTAATGATTCTGCTGATCTTAGATTTTGGCTGGTTATTAGGTAGTGTGTTCAACGGAGTATATATATATATATATATATATATATATATATATATATATATATATATTACATATAGCAATATGTGGGTATTTTGATTGAAATCTGTTTTTTTATCCAACTCTCTCTCTTTGAGATGGTGGCACAGTTTGCCCTGTACATAGGAATAAGGGGTTACAGTTGCAATCATTGTGTCAATGAAGCTGAATGCTGGAGTCAAAATTTACTTTTTCACCAAATTATATCACAAACCTTTTGTGGATCAGGGGTCTGCTTTGAATGGCTTTGCACTACTGACGATCCATGGCTTCTTGTGGATGACTTTGAAATGTTGAATTGTTACCAATGATTTGTTGCTATGAAAGGGTTGCAAACAGACTTATTATGCATTCTTTAAGAAGGTAGCCTAGAAGTTGTTAATCACATTATGTAGGAATGCATCTTTACTCAGGCTGGCTGGGAAGCCTTAATTCAAAATTCAAATCTAGGTGAGATCCCCTTACGCATCTTGGTGAGCCAATACAAAATTAGTAAACAAGAAAAGCAACCTGTTCTAAACCACCAGTCTCTTTTCTGCTAGTCCACACTAGATAAATTTTCTTGAAAACAGGAGAGTGTCTTATAGGTAAACATGCCCTTAACCTATATTTTTTTGTGAGTTCATCACACATGCCAATGAGCTGCCAGCTGGTTGTGTCAGAGTTTCCTGTGTAAATAAGTTTGACATTTTTCTGCTCGACTGCTCACTCAAACTGAAAGCATGTGTACCATGCTTATTCAGTCAGTATTTTCTGATGATTGGAGGGCATTGAAATGACTCAAAAGTCCAATGCAATTAGAAATGACTTCTCTTTCTTTCTTATTTTTCTTGTGCTTGTAGAGTCAAGAATAAGTCTATGGTAGGGCTACTTGGTGCTATATGTTATTTCTATTTTCTGCTATTTTCTGTTTTGCATTGAAAATCCTGTCCTTTATGTTTGTATGATTAGCTTATATGCTAATTGACACTGACATTTTGGTAAGTGATATTTTGTTTGCTTGTTATAACTTTATATTTGTTACCATATGGTAAATATGCAAAATCATTTTGCCTTTATGCGAATGGTTGTGATTGAAACAAAATGCAGTACGCGAGAATTTGAGGGCCTCAAAGAAGGAGTTCACTAAAACTGAAGATGATCTGAAGTCGCTCCAGAGTGTAGGGCAAATTATTGGAGAGGTTCTTAGGCCACTTGATAATGAGCGATGTAAGTATAAACAAACTACACTTATTATCATGCTGAGTGATGTTTTTTGCTAAGTTAACTTTATTCAAACTCATGATGACAAATTTGTTTTGCAGCTTTTCCTTGAAGCCCTCTATCTTATTTCTTGCATTTTCTAAATTTATTTGATACTTATATAGCCTATAACTGGGGCCTAAGTGGTAATGCTCAATAGCAGTTGAAGCACTTGGATAATCAAGGGAAAGTGTTTGGACATGCTTGTACATGTGTTTTGGTCCTGTAATGAAGAAGAGTACGAGGAGAGAAGGAGAAGAGGAAGCGGGTCACATGCCATTGACTTCTCTGTGTTTCCATCTTGTGACACGCCACATATGACACTCTCTCACCTATATTGTCACATAGTTCCTGATGATAGGAAAGTGAGGGATGGGTGACCTACTTATTGGAAGGGGAAAAAAAATCCTACTTCTTTAAAGCTTCCCTAGGTTACCAACCTATATTGTGATGTAAAACAACAGTCGCCTTGTAGGTGGCACACACAGTTCCAATCGCTACATCCAAGCACAATCCAGGTAGATGAATTGATAGGATATAAACTGGTAAAAAAGGGATTGCTCAATATGAAACAAACTGAAACAAGAGAAGATATGTCAAAATGTGCTTGTAAAAGTAATCTTAACATGAAATGCATATTAATATTCAGAAATGATGTAGGTCTAGAGTTTGTAAATAACTTTTGGATGCTCGTTTTGAAATATTTTGCATTTGTTTTATATCTCACTTCTATGTTCTAATTTTAAGTTTTATTTATGTCTATGGTTTTGATAAATATATCCCCTTAACATTCTTCTTTGGCTTGTCAACTTGAATACTTAAGAACTCAGATTTTCATCTGAATCCAAAACCTATGTCTGTGTCCCAGCATCACTGAATATAGGGCCTGATCAAATTCATTAATTGAGAAGAATCCCACTTGGTTTTGGGGAAAACTTTGTTATCATTTTCCCACTTTCAAAAAGGTGCCATTATGTTATGCGATTTCTTGGAAGCTTTTTATAAGGCATTTATAAAGGTTTCTCTATTAATATTATTACCTGCCTTTGATCAATTCATTAAATATTGTTGGCCTTTTGGCTCTTTGTTTTGAACCCTGTTTCGTGGTGCCAATTCTCACATGATTAAAATCCATTTATCTTTTGTCTATGATGAATGACTAATTCAAATTTCGATTGTCTAGGGCATATGGCTCGTGAAGAAGCTAATTCTTTAACTTGGACCATTTTGTTGTTTATTTGGCATTGTAATTATTCTTTGCAAGATTGTGTTCAGGATTGTCTAGGTATGATTTGGTCAGGAATGTTCAGATCAGATTTACAAGAACAACGGTGGCGAGAAGTTAATTTAATGTAAAAATAATACATAAATGGGAAAGCACCATAGAAACAAAATATAATTTGATAAAATAAAAATATCTTATGTTTTGTAATATATCTGCCTTTTTAGAAAAAAAATGTATGTAGCTTAAATATAAAATATTTGTACCAAAATATAACTATAAAGGAAATCGATAATAGTTCATATATAAGATATATATCATACAAAAGACTTCAAAATTTATTAAATTGTAATTTTGAAGACCCCATTGTACACCCCAGTGGTTCTTGTTAACCATTCAGGTGGTATAAGCTAATCTGGAATCAGATAAAGAAAAAGATTTGACATTATTTGTGAATCTTTTGATACCTCCATCTCTGTGATATCATCCTTATTTTCTTAACATATTTAGGACTTTGCTTCATTGTCTTTTTTCTCTCTCCGTAGCCTTTCTATCTTATATGATAGTGGATGAGAGAAATATTACAACAATGGTGGTAAATGGAAAATGGGATGGTTTCAAAGGAAATCAAATAATACTAATGTATCTCTTCCCAGTTGCAGGAACATATTTTGTCTTTCCTCTATCTCATTCCTCTTATTCTCCTACCACTTCTCCTTCCTTTTTCTCTTTCTTCTTTTGAGGATGTCAAATAGACTAAAGTTGTCTGAAACTGTCCAACTCCAGAAGAGTTTGACTTATCTAATTGTTTTGTGCCATTTATAAGGTCAAGACACCAGTTGCACTTGGATCAGCCTTACCGATATGGACCATGCCTTTCATGACGGAATCAGCCGATCCCTTGAACTATGCTAGCAGTCGAGCATTGGCACATAGCATATGCTTGGAACAATCAATTTGATGGTTTAAGTATTCAAACAAATTAAAGCTTTAAACTTTAAAGTAGTCACCTCTGAGGAAGGATTGCCTTCTAGGAATGGCAAACAACATAACACTTAAACTTAGTTTACTCCAAACTTTTATAGTCAATTTAATAAGGCTTTGGAATATCATCATGTGCATCCAGGAACAGTGAGTTTTCAACTTCAACAATCCTTAGTTATGCTTTTAATCTTCTCTAAGCTCCTTGTGATTTTTTGATACTGATTTTCTTGCTTCAAGGGTACTCTTGGTTATGATTATGCCTGAAGTTAGTGTGAACTATTTTAAGGGTATGGCTGTGTTTCTTCTCCAGTTATTGTCAAGGCAAGCAGTGGTCCGAGGTATGTTGTTGGTTGCCGCAGTAAAGTGGACAAAGAGAAGCTGACAGCTGGAACACGGGTGGTTCTTGACATGACTACTCTTACCATTATGCGTGCTCTTCCACGAGAGGTTGGTTTCAATATTTTGTTGCATGTCTGAAATTTATGTATTTGAGATAAAATTTATTCAACTTGCAGTTTATCACTAATTATTGTTTGTCATGGATTTTATAGAGCAAAAGTCAATGCACTGAAATTGCGGCATTACTAATTTTTCATATCATGGATATCAAAATGCGATGTCAATGAACTTTTGTTTCTTATATGCCATTTGGTTGCAGGTTGATCCTGTTGTGTATAACATGCTTCATGAAGATCCTGGAAATGTTAGCTACTCTGCTGTAGGTGGACTATCTGATCAGATAAGGGAACTGAGAGAGTCCATTGAACTGCCTCTTATGAATCCTGAACTCTTCCTTAGAGTAGGAATCAAACCTCCAAAGGTTAGTATAAAGTATTTGATTATGTTTGAATTCTTGCCAACTGAATTTACCTTCTAAGAAGATAGATGACCTTTGTAGAACTTATCTTATGACTACAGGGAGTCCTTCTCTATGGTCCCCCAGGAACTGGAAAGACATTACTGGCTAGAGCAATTGCTAGCAATATAGATGCAAACTTTCTAAAGGTTGGTTGTTGTTGTTGTTAAAACTTAAATATTCTGTTATTTCTTCCTTTTGAATTTTTAACTTTTGACCTTTATGTGTAGGTAGTCTCAAGTGCTATAATTGACAAATATATAGGTGAAAGTGCCCGATTGATCAGGGAGATGTTTGGCTATGCACGTGATCATCAAGTAAACCCTTTGTTCTTTAAATTAAATTCTGTCAGTTTATTTTTTTTTCCTCTTTTGTGTATTTAGTTACCTAACTAGGGTGAGACACTAATAACAATATTTGTTTCGTGATTGATTTCCCAAAAATTTACATGTATAAGAATCCATCTTACATGAGTAGCATCCAGGTTGTGGACATTTCTAAATCTGTGCAATTCTTTTCAGCCTTGCATTATTTTCATGGATGAAATTGATGCCATTGGTGGGCGCCGGTTCAGTGAGGGTACCAGTGCTGATCGTGAGATTCAACGAACTCTAATGGAACTACTCAATCAATTGGATGGATTTGATCAACTTGGGAAGGTATTATCTTGCATCTCTAATTTGAAATTAGTGCACAAGTTATTCTTCGGTGTGATGCACTCAACCTTACCTTCAAGCAAATAGATTATTTTTATGACTTGAATCCTAACTGAAATACAAATGTGACATTGATGGAGACACTGAGTTTGTCGCCAAGGTATATAAAACTCTTAGGGATAAGGCCAAATACTAGTTGTTCTATAAATGCAAATTACTATATAATAATTGTCTTTGTTGTACTTACATTATAAAAATCCAAGAATTTTCTTATGAATGCTTGTAACAAATGATTTCTTGGGATTGGGACTGCTTTTCTTCTATTGAATTATGCATATCATTATCCCCAAATAAGCATGTTTTTCCTCATGGTGTTAGGTCAAAATGATCATGGCCACAAATCGACCTGATGTCCTTGATCCAGCTCTTCTTCGCCCTGGCCGGTTGGACAGGAAAATTGAGATTCCATTACCAAATGAACAGTCGAGGATGGAAATTCTTAAAATTCATGCTGCTGGAATAGCGAAACATGGTGATATCGACTATGAAGCAGTTGTAAAACTTGCTGAGGCAAGTGTATTTTCCATACTCGATAAGCGTATTGTGATAGTAGCAAACTATAAATCCTGTCATTCCTGTTTCTATCTTTACATTCATTCAATTTCTGTTTATCCATTTTTTAGGGTTTTAATGGAGCAGATCTCCGGAATGTATGCACAGAGGCTGGTATGTCAGCAATTCGTGCAGAACGTGACTATGTTATTCATGAAGACTTTATGAAGGTAATTTTTTTTCTTTTCATAAAAATAATTAGGACCTTACGAGAAAATATGAGTGGTGTCTCAGAAAAAGATGGTTCTTTCACTGACTTTTTCTTATAGGACCTATATAAAGGAACAGATATGAGACAACTCTTAGTTATACTAGCATTTCTCATTTTATTTTTGATTGTATTAGAATTAACTTCTAAAATGCATCATTCAGATATCATGTGAGCCCTTTTTCGAGGAGTTGGTTTGCTTGTGACTGCGGATTCTGTAAAATTACAGTTGATTGGTTCTAAAAAAAACCCTTTTATCCTAGCATGAGGACTAGGGCCATAGTTCTTGTCTCTCGTTGCTTTATTTTGGTCGCTACAGTCATTTCTGTTAATACACTTGCTGCTCGTAATCTTGGTTGATGTTGTCTTAACATGAACATGGTCTTTTTTCTCCGGATTGAGAGTTTAGTTTCCATTCTATGATCTTCTGAAGTTTGAGCCTTGTAGTTTAATTGGAATGTCAGTGTTCTCAATGCTTTTCCATTGTTTTAATTCCTTCAGTCATGATCACTTTTGAGCCTTGTAGTTTAATTGGAACATTAGTGTTGTCAATGGTTTTGCATTGTTTTAATTTCTGTCATGATCACTGTCGGATCTGGTGGTAAAATGCTAAGATATCTTTTCTTTCTATTGACTGATTTAGGCTGTCAGGAAATTGAATGAAGCAAAGAAGCTTGAATCAAGTGCTCATTACAATGCTGATTTCGGCAAGGATTAGGTTGCTCTTAATTATACCCATTTTAGGATCTTAATGCTTGGATCTCTTGTAGCTTTCGTTGCTCTGCACATCTGACCTCATTAATTAGATCTTCTGCTGTTTGTTGGATCAAAGCTGAATTGCTGAAGAATCTCTTCCTGCCAGAACTTGTCCACGGTACTTGCTCGAGTAATGCTATTTCATTTATCCTGTAATTGGTTGTTTAGTTTTTGTTTGTATGACTTCCTAACTTATGTCTTGTTAATGCCTGCAATTTTACATCGCTTTTGTTATTTTCTGCATTCATCTATTTGGAAACCTTCTATATTGTTCTTGTTGGGTAACAGTTTCAATTTCTTGATAAAGGACTATTAAGGGTTATTAAAAGGGTAGGCTGGTTTGGGGTGAGTTAGATAGATGTAAATTTATGCAGGGTCAACCTGACCCGACTCACCCATCATCGGACTAAGATTTCTTGATCTGAACCTCAGCTAGATAGGGTTAGGTTTGTCTGGTGGATTAAGTTGAGTATGTGGATAGGTTTTTTGTTTATGAGAAAGGATATGGAATGCGGAAGGTTTCATTAATATATATTTTGAGATGTCACTCAATAGGGGTATCACTAAATATGTAAACCCTAGTGCATTGGATAAAGAATGAGAAGCACTTATGAATTGCATCTAGGGTAAGAAGAATTTGCCAATTACAAATCTTCTGTACTAAAGTTGAGTTACAGTGTGCAGTTGGAGAAACAGCCAATGAGTACATTGTAGACATAGGCTGGGGTTTCTTTTCAGCTTAAAGCGTAAGCTAAGAGTTTCACATGCCAGACCCACAAAGCCAGTGAAGGAAGAGGAGGAAGGAAGCAGGAAGCACTAGGAAGAGACGCAGAAGCATATACCCATCGGCCAAGATTGTTCACAAACATGGAACCCCTGAAGTATGTTTGTTAAATGTTTTCTTTTTTTTTTTTTAATGGTTTGGATTAGACCGTTCAAAATGGTTAGGGGTGTTTATATGTTTGTTAAATATTTTATTATTATTATTATTATTATTATTATTATTATTATTTTTAATGGTTTGGATTAGATAGTTCAAAATGGTGTACCGATTCATGCTCGGACCATTTGGTCCGTGTGAAATGTCGGGCATTGCTTGAAAGGAGGTTTAACAAGAGATCAAGCAGGGCGATCATATCTTGCAACTCTGTGTGATCCTGGGGATGCTTCATTCATCTCCAAAGTCTTGTTACTACACACCCATGAGCCACGGGCTATGGAAACAAAAACTTATTCTGTCTTAGTAGACTCGGTAAAACAAAGTAATTGATGCCCTTTTTTATCCAATAATAAGCGTGAGAGTTTTATGTCACCGACGATTTCCATAATCATGCATGTACATTTGGAGCAAACCCTTATGTCTGCTGTTGTATTTCAAACCTATCTAGACTGCATTGGCGGAAATATCTGATGATGCTTGGAAAATCAGTTTACACCTTTAAAAATCAAAATTGCGATATCGTTGGTTGATAAGCATGCAGGAGAAAATAATTTGGAAATATTCAGGTTAATCAAATATTACTCGATGTAGTTAGTTACCTTTATATTTTAAAGGTTTTTATATTTTTAAAAGTTATATTAACATTTATATAGTTACGAAAGTGAAATATCTAGGTTTGTTTATCTTAAACAGAAACATAAAGACAAAGGGTAAAAAGATAATTTTAACGTTTGATGGTGGACGGTGTCGATAGTGGCGTTGCAGGTGTCGACATCGGCGCAGTTGCATGGTCATCTCAGACGATGATAAGTTCCACTCATTGCGACGCCACCCGCCTCCACGAGGAGTGTGCCACCAACCTCATTGTCGCTTGCCTCGTGTTGCTCTGCATTGACGTTGATGTAGCTGTAGCTCGAAAACTACGTCGGTGTCGACATAGATAGTGGTGGCCGTTCCTTGTCCCCCCCACTCCATCTCATTCCCCTCGAAGTAGCGCCCCGAAATCCCCAAATCCCTCTCCCACCCCATCGCAATTGAGGACGCCTGCTCCCCCTCCCACCCTCGATCCACTCCCACTCACAACTCTCTACTATACGTAAGAAGCACTCCGTTACCTCCTTCAACTCGTTTGCGATCATTCTTGCCCTCTACTCCAATGGTCTCCTGCACGACATTGACGACGTGGACAAGCTCTAGTTAGTGCCCGATGCCACGCCATAGAGTGTGGAGTCCATCGTTGATCGGTTTCGGCTCTTTGACCTATACGACTCCTACAAGGTGGCGTGCTCCATCGTGGATGCCACAGTTCGCCTCCCTCAGACTGCATCGTTGGGTTTCCTTGGTCGCCGACCCAGTCTAGACAACATTTAATACATTTGCGTCAGTGTCGACGTAGTTGTTGAGTAACACCACTTTGCATTCGTGTCGTTGCTGATGTAGATGCCAAGCAGTCCTTTCGTTGCTTGGCAACTGCATCGACATTGACTTAGATGTAGAGCGACAAAAGGGCTACTCAACGAGATGTGGTGCTAGAACTGACGCGACAGTAGGGGGAGCGACAAGAGCTCCGATGACTCTAGCTTCGAATTGAGGCTAAGATCCACCTAATAAGTCAGCGACAAAGCAACCATCATCTTTGTCGTAGATGCCACAACGACCACCATCATTTGCAACGATGCCAACATAAATGTAAAGCCATACAAAGCGATCAATGAAGAGATTGATGGTGCACTCATGGAGGCAAGTGGCTCATGATGAAAGTGGATCTTATCATCGTCAAAGGCAGCCAGACAACTACGTCGACATCGATACCAACTGTACCATCATCCGCCACCAAACGTTAAAATTATTTTTTTATCTTTTTTTTTTTATATTTTCGTCGATAAAACTAATGTCATTAGGATAGAAAATATATAAGGATCGAGACACTAAGGATAGCTGATTACAAATAATTAGTCTAAAATATTCTGAAACTGTACTAAACTGTTGATGACAGAATTTTGATATAGAAACTGAGTAATTATATCTCTGTATTCTTGAAACATTCAACAAGGGAATAAAAATGAAATGCTGAGAAGAGATAAAACTCACGGTACATTACAAATAGGTCACACAAATCCTTTTACAAAAAATATGATTAACTTGAGTAAGAATGACTTGGTAACACCCATCAAACCTCCTCCCAGTCAAAGGAGTAGAGATGAATATACTCCATAATTTATCTTTCTAACATGAGTGTCCTTCACCATCAACATCAACGTGGGAAATATGATACAAGGCTACTACTACTCATGGCACGGCTCCGGTGCCATTCTCCACACGAAGACTGTTCTCTCTTCTATAAATCGCTTTAGCACCCTGCGCAAAAGGAAATATCACATTTAGACGACATGAGCATGATAACTACAACACTCACTGCAATGTTCTGCTCATCTACTTGATCAAATCCATACTGATTATGGGACAGATTCAGAATAGTGAAGTTAATAGATAGAGTGAACTAAGAAGTTTCTTGTAGCATATCTGAACAAGTATCCTGTCACCATGCCATAGTCAAGGCAAATTCTAACAAAGATAACTGCCACAGTCACTGCAACTTCTGCTTAATATTGATTCTAGAGCAGACTTACAAGAGTGAAGTTAATATATTGCATGAAAGGTTTCATGTTAACATATTTGAACAAGTATCCTATCACCATGCCATAAGTAAAAGCAAATTCTAACATAAACTGAATGACCGCAGATGCATATGGAAGACTAATTTGAATGAACAAAATTTAACACAATTTTGCTAATAAAACTTGCAATGTAAGATAAAGCCACTTGAATTTACTGGCTGTTGTGTGACTATGAAAGAAGGGCAATTTCCATAGAGAACTCTCAGGTTTTGGGCTTTTACTTGTCAGCATCCCTTTTCGAAGGGATGATCTTGTCCTATACTGGTCTGTGCCCTCCCTGTCCTCTTCAACTTCCGCCATTCCCGTATCTCCATCTTTCCTGTCAATGCCACCAGCCCCACCCCCAGCCTCCCCCTTTTTCCTCCACTGCTCCGGCCCATTCCCTCTTCTCCTTGTTTGTTGATGATCTTGACATCTCCCTGGGTGACAACCTTTCATCACCTAGAGCTTCCTCTTCGGCCCGTGCCTCCCCCTATGCCAATGATTGACTTCTTCCTTGGGACAATCCCATCGTTGCTGGTGAGGCCAGCGATATCAATGGAGAGGATGAGGTGGATGTAGTGGAAGGCAGAGACAGTAGAGAGGGCATGAGCTAGTTCAGGGGCAAAAATAGTATTATAAAAGGGGGATGTTTCCAGATAAATTATTGAGAAAAGGGTCCTTTTTAGGGCAAATCACCACCTATTAAAGAATGATGTTATAGAAAATATGAAGGTCATAAAAAGCATTAATCATCTAGAGAAAACAAAATTATATGCATGTAAGATATTTATGATTCAAAATACTACTAATTTCCATCTATTACTTTCAGACTCATCAAAATGTAACCATCTAATTGAGCTGTGTCCAGAAAGGCAGAAACCAGCTTGACAAAAATGAGGTTTTCATCTAAATATTTCACTTACTTGAAAAATTGTTCCCAACTTCTTCAATGCTTTTGCACGTAACTTCAACACATCCTTGGAAACACTATTATCTCTCAGAACCTGAACTCAACCCGAAATCTAAATTTAGTTGGTGGAAAATTCTAAATCACAATAAGGATCTTTAAATACATTGTTGACACTGCCATCATAGTAATTCTATGCAATTGAATATGTTGCACAAAGAAATGATGCAGTGGAGCTTACTGCTTGGCAAACATGTAAGAGGGTTGATTCTATGTCGAGCACATTTATCTTCCACAAAGAGTTGAGCATTGCATCCTTTTTCTCTTCAAAGTGCTTCATGATGTCCTCATCTTCACCCACTTCAAGCTTTTGCATCCCTCCCTGAAGCTGTATCAATGCGACTGCACCTAAATTATCATACAATTTAGAGTGTTAAACCAAAGCCTAATGATGAAAGCACACGAAAAAATAGTGAAAATTCACATTAAAGGCAGCTAAATACCTGATGCTGCATTAACTTGTGATTTTATGTGGTGACCCTTATTGCGCACCCACTCAGCTATAAATGGCATGCCCATGTATCTCTTGCTCTTTCCAATCTCTCGTGCAGCTTGTCTGGCATATATATACCCAATAGTGTGGAGCATAGCCTCTCCAAAAGCTGAAAATAAGCGAGGAAAAGGAGCAATTCTCAATGAAATATCATTTACAAGTACAAAAGATGCCTAATATGTATGGAATGAATACAAACGTTAAGACATGCCACACACATTCTGAATAACATACTCTTATCTCAAATATTGTGAGAAATGTACCACATATGCATTATAAGAGAGAGAGAGAGAGAGAGAGAGAGAGAGGTCTTTTGTGAAAGAAAATTATAATGAACAGATTTAATTGTTGGGTGATTGCCTGCCTAAATAGCAGCCTAGAACCTGGGTGATGGATAATGATGCATCTTTGCTGTAATATTTTTATTCTAAATGCTAACCTTGAATCTAGTAAAATGTTAGTGCATTGGGAAAATTAATATTTTAGAGAACTATAGGTGAAGAAACCAGGAACTGTGATAATATTACTATCAGAAGAACAAAAGAAAAAAAAAATCACTTTCTATGATATCAATATTATAATGACTCGAGCCTGATGGGCTAACTAGCCTATCAACTTCATTTGGTCTAAATCACTGACCAAAATGCATAAGCTGAAGTTGATAATAGTACACTCATCAGACCCTTATAAGTCAATCTTAGTCCCGGCCAATTTTAACCCTGATTAGTTGATAGTAGTACACTCATAAGACCCTTATAAGTCAATCTTAATCTTGCCCACTTTCGATGTGGGACTAATCAGGGGTGTTACAATCACCCCCACTTAAAGGCTTGACGTCCTCGTCAAGCCCCAACATAACCCAGATCAGACCCTAGCATAGTGCATGTGAGGCGTAGCCCAGTGGTGGCTCCACGTCGTGACGAGTCCTCTGACTCCGTCTACGGGTAGCCCTTTCCTACTCGAGCCCCCTCACCATGCCCAAATGCTAGGTCGGCTCTGATACCAAATATAATGACTCGAGCCTGATGGGCTAACTAGCCTATCAACTTCGTTTGGTCTAAACCACTAACCAAAATGCTTAAGCTGAAGTTGATAGTAGTACACTCATCAGACCCTTATAAGTCAATCTTAGTCCCACATCAGGCCAATTTTAACCTTGATTAGTTGATAGTAGTACACTCATCAGACCCTTATAAGCCAATCAACCCTAGCATAGTGCATGTGAGGCGTAGCCCAGTGGCTCCACGCCGTGACGAGTCCTTTGACTCCGTCTATGAGTAGCCCTTTCCTACTCGAGCCCTCTCAATCATGCCCAAATGCTAGGTCAGCTCTGATACCAAATGTTATGACCCGGGCCTGATAGGCTAACTGGCCTATCAACTTCGTTTGGTCTAAACCACTGTCCAAAATGCTTAAGCTGAAGTTGATAGTAGTACACTCATCAGACCCTTATAAGCCAATCTTAATCTTGCTCACTTTCGATGTGGGACTAATCAGGGGTGTTACAAATATCTTCGACATGGTTCTTATAATTCTTAATCCCTTCTCTACTTTGCCAGGTTATTTTGCCCCTTCATCTTGGTTAAGTATTTTCTGTTTGCGATACTCTTCCATCTGAATTTTTATGTCACAAGAACAACATGGAAAGAAATGAAACAAATGGGAGGAGAGAAGCTGCCAAGCATTTTACCAGCTTCAGATAGACGACTAGCTTCAGTGTTTGCCCAATTTACAAACTCTTCAATTTGCCCAGAAACATATAGATGCAGGCGATCTTTCAGAATTTCGACTAGTTTCTGTTCCCTTTCTTTCTGTAACTCCTGCACTTGGAGATCAAAAGTTACTGTTGTATATGTCTATAAAATAAGCACAGCTCATTAATAATGGAAGCTACATATGGTGTCTATGACATGACTGTATTTCATGAACATTCTCATATTATTTATACTAGAAAATGTAGAATATTTAATCTTCATTACAAGAGTACTATATGCTTACATGATTTCTGATTCATATTGCTTAGATAAAGAAGCACAAAATGAACACGCCAAGTGTTCATTACGAATAACATGAAAGATGGTGGTACAACATGTGTATCGGTGAAATAATGGTGGTGCAATAACATGAAAGATGGAACTATTAACAAAAGTGTAGCAGTAAATGTTTAACTAACAAACAGCAGCAATACTAATGTGAGAGGGAATCAGATCCAAACAAAAATGAGCTCAGATGAGAAAATTAAAGATTTAAGAATGGCACGAGGTAATAAAATTAGACAGGTTTTTTTGCATGTATTAAGGGGTGTTTCAAGTCAAGCAAAGCTGTAGCTGTTGATACAAGGAAGCTGTTTTAGTTATTCCTTTTACATTGGTGTTTTGCAATTTTGTTTTGTTTTTGATAATTTAACAAAGTTTAAGTCAGTCTGAACTTAAGTCAAGATCAGGAACAAATCATTGCACTAGAGACTCCTTTCTTCTATCGCTTTATATAGCACCCTCTCTTTCTAATATATCTCTGTTTTTCTTTCCCTATTTTCTCATTACTTTTCATATTCTGTTCTTGCTTCTATTAATTCTGCACTGGCTAAGATTAAAAGCAAAATTGTCACGAGGTTGGTTGGTCATTGAAATCCCATGGTATCATTAGCACCAGGGTCTGCAGTACCGAACTATACCGCCCGGTATGGACGGTACGTACCGGTCCGACAGATTGCCGGTATGCGGACCGCCTGTTACCGGTCCGAGTGCACTGTAGCAGTGCTACAGTACTCGGCACACCTGGGTGTACCACTCGGTATATCATACCATACCGGTACCGAACCCAGGTTGAAATACCGGTACGATACGATATTGCGAACCTTGATTAGCACATTGTGTAAATTTAGCCTTAATTTATGATGAGATAAAATTTTTTTTTTTTACTTTAAAACTGGCTTGAGGACCTAATATCAACTAAGTTCAACCTTAAAAGTACAAAGGCTACGTTTGAAAACATATTTGTATTTTTAATTGACAGTTGGAGAACAGAATTTGAGTGAATGTGCAGTTGTAAAATACTTTGAGTGTTTGGTAAACAATAGATAAAAACTGCATTTTAAAAATGTATTGACGTAAGTGTTGTTTGGTAAAATTATATTTCAAAAGTCCATTGAATATTTTGACAAATTTACCCCTCTAATATTTTTAATATTTATCTTAAAATGAATATATATTTTTATTTAAATTAATAATTAAATAAATATATCTATATTCTTATAAAAAATTTGTATAGCCTAAATATATAAAAAATAAAAAATATAATCATATAAATAAATATAAAATAACCCTTAAAAATTAAATATAATTTCATCTTATAGAAATATATATAATGTTAGTTTTTCACTAAATCATTTTGACAATCTTATAATTTTAAATAAAGTCATAGGGTACTTTCATAATTTAAAAAATTATATTAGGTTATTAGCATCCTACAAACGCTGAAATGTTAATGCAATATCCTAAGGTAGTATCAACATTTTAAGTATTTCTAATATAGCATCTAGGCCAAATGCGATTTAAAAAAATTACCAAACACCAATTCACATTTGAAATGTGTATTGAGCCTTCAGTGCACATTTCAAATGTGTTTTCAAATGCACCCTAAGATAAGTGAACTAATATGGAGTTTTGCAGCAATGATATCAATAACGTGAGTATTAATATGAAGTAGTATTATATAGAAATGAAATGCATGATATGGGGAAGACAAGACATCAACACAAACTTTTGACAAGATAGTCTTAGGGACGCTTGAACAGATGTAAAATGGTGGGCTTGATATTAAGAATAACCTTTTGCAGTGTTCACACAAGAACCAGGGAATGGTCATTGAATTTAGCCTTGTAAATAAATAGAGACAATAAATAAAAATAAAATCATATGAATAAAAATTAGTGGAGCAAAAGTCAGACAACAAGAATAAAATGTGATTATACTGATTGAGAAATAGAAACTGAAAAAAATAAATAAGATGAGAGAGAGAGAGGATTAAGGACTTGAAAGAAAATATTTCATTAATTCATCAAACATCATGCCAAAGCTATTTAATCTACATGAGATCTCTATTTGATTAAACTACAGCTCTTTAGTGTCAAATAGTAAGTTTATTTCTGACTAATTTACTACCCTGTTATGCATGAAGCATGGACAAGTACAAGACATGATACTTAAATGCCAACATAAAATTTGGAAAAATTTAGACAATCTATGATCATGATATATAAAACAATCAGAGATATGCATAGCAAGCATTCACAAAACACTTCAAAAGCATGGTTGAGACGTTAAGAAGTTAGTCAAAATTTCAAATTACATACAAGCCTCCAAGCCCAATAATGTTAACGTTTATATTCATATTATGTGAAGTGTCCTACATATATATGATACGTAATACAAGAGTCTCAAAATGTTTTGAAGCAATGATTGAAGAACCACAAAATTTTTCACCAAGTCATCTGGCTTCTAAGTTTGTTGCTTCATATCCACCTCACACTGCCTGGTTACTGGTTTGCCAAGACTTGAGATGTGGGGTTGGGAGAAAAGGAGAGAACACCGGAGGAATCAGGCTAGTGTTGAACATTTCTTTCTGCCAGATTTATTCTTCAATTGTCCCCTTTTACCTTTTCTCTTTTAGGATTTCAGTGGCACCCCTTTTTTCTGACTGCTGATTGTTCCATGTTGGTGTCCATCATCCAACATGGAGAATGGCATGGGGATGACATGCGTTTTGTATTATTTATTCTTCTTTGGCAGAATTGAAAGCTCTTTAGGATTCTCTTAGATAATATTCTAGACCAACGACTATAGAAAGTAACTGGGGGATATTCAACTTTGCACAACTTTACTAGAACAACAGGACTAGACATAACTACAAACAAACACCCAGAAAATGAAAATAATGACCAAACCTCTATTTTAACTTTAGATCTAAGAATGACTTGGTTTTTATAAACCTAATTCTATTGCATCAAATCATATAGTCATCCTTGCAATAATTTAGTACATATTGGACATTGCATAGTGGTGATCAAACTAGTTGAAGAAGAAATTTGATTCTCCATCAGTAAAGTATAGGAATCTAGAAAATCTATATTAAATATAATACAGATAATAGATTCAATTTAGCTTTTGATCACACACATGCCATATCCACTTAATCAGTAACGGGACCTTTGATCACATTCCATAGCATCTTATCACTTTCTCCTAAATTGATAGAATTTTCTACAACCTCAAGACCTTTTAAGTATCTTTCCAGTTGGGATTTTGAATTCAATCCTTAAGAATGGTTCTTCCAAATTTGAATGCCTGAGTTTCTTCTATATTTTTGGCTTTCACCATGTAGTAAAGGTTCTGACCTGTGCTTTGTAGCATAATTAATTTCATCTCATAACATTACCCATCACTTTTATGCCAACTATTTTGTTTGTGAGCAATATCTCACTACACTTTAGACTTGTTAAGAAAATTTCCCAACAGGATCACTCTTTTGTACTAAATGTCAATGAAATCTCACTATAATCTCATGATCCAGAGACCAGACAGTAGGGTCAGGACCAAAAAAAACAAAAACTGCATAACGATAATGTGACGTTAGCCTACCATTAAGTTGTTACCATTGAAAAAAAACTGATTAGATTAGTAGAAAATAAGAAAAGTGGAAACATATAAGAGGTAGAAGATAATACATTAGAAAACAGAGAAAGAGAAGGGAATAAATACTTCCAGCCATAAAAGCTTGTACAAGTTGTGTTCAATCCCAATGGAACACCAACAGCAAATCTAGCTGAATGTGAGTTGCCTGAAACTATGATTCATAAGTTCAAAGGCTGATGCCGTAACAGTTTTACTGAAATGCACTTCAATTTTTTAAAGAAATTTGAGATCTCATAAGTCTCGTAAGTTTTCAAGGATGAAAAAAGGCATCTATAGGACAGATCATCTAGCAGAAATTCTTTAGCAAACAAAAACAAGACAGACTGGAACATAGGTGCCCCAAAAAAAATTTTAAAAAATCTTGGCTCAATTTTGATATGACAGGAACCTATACCCAAATTTGACTAAAACCATACCTAGCCTATCCCTCAGACATCACCTTCGCAGCACAAAAGGTTTCGAATGGTTTGTCTCTGGTAATAGAGGCATGATAGTCGGCACCATTTTCATTAGGAAAAGATTTTAATGATGTTTTAGCATATACTTATAGCTCTCTGGCAGAGAATCTAGTAAAAGCAAGGATCACATAGATATTATGGTTGACTTGATGACATTGTTTCCATGAAAATCCAACAATAGTCCTCAGTCCTCACATACTTATGCAAATTTTTATGAGCATAATCAAATCAGATTTTTGAGGTTAAAAAAATTATGAAAATACTTCGACAAGAAGATTTTATTGAAAACATTTAGAGACATCAGCAATGTAATAAATATTTCTTGGTTTCAACTTTCAATCCTGCAAAATGCCATGAATAAATGATAAAATAATATATGCAAAGAGAATCATAGCACTAGATAAGTCACAAGTTTGTTAGATAAAATGCCAACACTAATCACTCAGGTACTATCTATATCAGTTGGCTGACACAGGATTATAAGATATGGTTCTATAATTATTATACAAAAAGGTCACGGTGCAAAAGAACAGACAGTTGAACAGAACCATGGAGTGTAAGAAATTTTCTTCACAAACTTCACAGCATTAATCTTTATCTTTTTAACATAATAAGTTACAAAAGCTAAATACCATTTAGTTAATAATCAGTAACTATGATCAAGCAGAAAAATAATGAATTCTCACAATTATACCAAAAAAAATGTAACATCTTTTATTATTGTTAGATACCTTAATTTTCTCTTGCACTCTTTGTTTCCGAATTTCTGGAACCTGTGATTCTTCTTCAATTTCTACGGAAGCTATGGTTGCTAAGGCTAGTTGTCCAACATAATCTTCAAAGAAGTCACTTCCAAAAAGCATCCCAAAGACGGTAGCAGGATCTATCATGGAATCCCTGAAAAACAAAAGGTACAGCCACATGAATATAATGACTAAACAATGTTTATTATAATAAATATCAACTCAGGTAAATTAGGGTTGCCTAATTTATTTCTGAGATATATTTTTAATAAATTTGAAACTAGGATCAATTTGCAGACTTGTATTCCACACAGCTACATTGTAGAACAATTTAACATGTTTTTCTTTTATAGACTTACTGGGGAACACCTTCCTTTCCATGCTTATCATATTCTGCACGTTTTGCAGGATCACTCAAGACTTGATAAGCCTCGCCAAGTACCTTTAAATTGAAAATTATAAGAGTCAGTAATAATTTGACAATTCGAGACATACACCTTGGAGATCAATATAATCATATCAATTTTTATTTGCAAACAAGTTTGACTAATTTCTGTTGGACTGAATATTTTGGTGGAAGTTTGCTTTCTTGCCACATTTAACTTATTTATGCTGTTGGGATAATCAACACCACAAGAACAACGTCTGTCGTTTCCCTTTTAGGGTATTCCATGATTGCTAATCATGAGGTTGCATTGTAAGAAAAATGGTAGAGCTGTTCACATGTCACCTAATCTTTCTGGTAATCTAAGCAAGTCCTTGTTTTGCCTAATTTTGGCTTGTGTAACAAACATTGATGAAATGGGCTTCAATGTCATGAAGACAAATCACAGCCTTGGTAGAGCGTTTTCTATAGTTAAAGCTAATGTCATTTGCTTAAACTATCAAACTTGGGGAACTAATAGAGATACAAAATATAGGCATGATTATAAAATAGAGACTATCTTAAATATTTTATCCACGTCAAAAGTCAAGATTACATGCATGCTAAGTAAAAGCCACAATGATAAAACAGTGTGTTGATACATGATAGAGATAGACTCAAGGACACTAATTAGATGTGACTGACAGATATCATATATGCTATTGCTGCTAATTTAATTTAATTACCATATAAAATAACAATGATGAAAAGGTGCTTAAAAAATGTGCAAGCCTTTTAGAAGGCACCAAACAGTCACTACTTCCCGTAATCAAATACTTTTGTAATGTAGCAAATCCTTATTTGAATTCTCTCATGGTAGGATGTTAAATTAGACTATTTTAGTTTAGAAAAAGTAACCTCTTATCAAACTAAATAGCAGCAACAGACAGGATTAATTGGAAATAGTAGCTATATATTGCTTCTAAGTTGGAGAAGCTAGTCAACAAAACCTACAGTTGCATTGCCCTAACAGAGCTCGATGACCAAAAAAAACAAACAAAAATCACATACACAGCCCTTCTAATTTATGAACATTCATCACCATAGGAGATACTTATGCCTCACAGCCCACTTCATTCATGAAGATTGGATGCAATAAGAAAGAAACTCCATTATATGTTTATGCCCCACTAAATAGTGATATAATATTATGTGAAGAAAATATTTGTTTAACTAATTGAATGAGCAATGCTTTTGCAAATGAATGTCTGCTTATGCCAAACTAACAGCCCACTTAACTAAAAGACAATTGTGCTGAATCACTGTGGATGATACGTTTGCAAATGATGTCTTTGTTGATATGTTGAAAATTCAGCTTAACTCAAAAAAACATTTTTTAGAGGTTCACAAGCAAGAAAGAAAAGTTTCTCTAGATGGTAATGAAATATTTCGTTAAGCAGGGTTCTCTAGAAAGAAATATTTTTAGAGGAAGATGGCCCCCAAGAGACAGAGATGCTTCAAAGTGCAACCTTTAGGTTTTACCATTGTCTTTCCCTTAATTTAGTCCTTATGATGAAGAGTGTGCAATATTAGAACTGCAAGTTTTAGTGTATTTCTATGATGTCGATTCTGGAATTTGTAAAAACAAGTATCCAAAGCAAACTAGAAAGTTGTAAGCCCTCATACTTTCATAGATTAATTTGCTATGGAATTGGATGGTTTATTAGGAGGATGGCAAATCAAATAAGTTCCTGCAATGCACCCAAATGGAACATACATAATGTAGTTAATAGTGAACCAATCTCCAAAATACTTCAATGAAAAATCCTATCAATCAACTGGACCAGAACATAGGTTTAAAGCTCATATTTTACTGTTCTAACCAAGGATTGAAATATCGTACCGTAATGGAGTTTTGATGTTCGTTCGGTACGGTACGATACTGTATACCGAGCGGTATACCGCTTGATATATATATATATATATAAGATTATATATATTTATATATAAATATTTTTATAAAAGGCGACGTTGCATCGCCTCGACGACCTCACCGAGAAAGGCGACGCAACGTCGCCTTTTATAAATAAATAAATAAATATATATATATATATATATATATATATTCTGTCCTGTCCGATAACGAACGGTCCGTGTACCGATCAGCTGACGGACCGATATGTACCGCCCGTATCGGACGGTATTGTTCGAAACTACATACCTTGGTTCTAACTAAAGAAACCATATTAAACACAGTTGGCAATAAAGACACTTGCATTTGTCTAATAAGGTATATATTATCTAAAGTATGTAATCAATCAAGACCAATTGCAATTCTAATATGTCTAGGACCATCAAGATAGCATCAAGCACCTGGAAGTTATGAGCGGCTTGTGGATCTCCAAGATTCTTATCTGGGTGCACCACCCGTGCCTACACAAGGAATGGACGAAAATGAGCAAATCTCAAAAATCATATCAATACTCATATTTTGAAATTAATTAAATCAGAGAAAAACAAATATCCAGAGTTTTGGGAAAGATCCAGCAATTCAAAATTTACAATACAAAATATATCTAAGAAAAGTAATCTTAAAGTTAGAATATCCAAATAAAAAGGCATGAAAAATTGTTTTAGCTTATTATGGGGTTACACCATGAATGAGACTCAATATTGAGAGAAGATATCATGATTATATATGTGGGTGACAATTGGACATATTACTATGATCTTTTGATGTTGATCGAAACTTCGGACCTAGGAGCCTCTCAATCCATGCTTCTTGCAGCTTCAAGCATACGACACACCCGTATCCCTTTGAAACCAAAGTTTTCAACAATTTGTCAGTTTGGATATAATGGACAAGGGGCAGATGGAGTATCGTTGCATCATAAGTTGACTCATTATCTGGTTCATATGTTGATCTTGAAAATGTACACGCCTGATCTTTTAAGTACCATTCATTTAAGTTTATTTGAAGCAGAGAATGAATGCAGTACATGGAAGAGAAGGTCAGAATCTTAGAAGGAAAAAGAACAAGTCCTGGGGACTGAGTTACATCTTCTTTTTAAAATGTTATGGACTATGGCGACATCAATCTTCAAAGAAGCAAACAGAGAAGAATAAATTTATTCTAGTAATATCATATGCAAAATTAAAGGGAAAAACGTTTCCTCAAAGGGGAAGACTGTTTGGTGCATCAATTTTTGGCCTTTTATTCTAGAACACACAAGAAATTTATTAGTGCTTATGAGACTAGTACTCAAAATGTAAGTTGCAGACAAATGTGTGATCAGTATTCAAAATAAATATTATTGAAAGTCATTCAGTACATGACTTGTCATCAGCTTTATAAGACTAGCATTCAAAATGAATATTACCTAAAGCCATGCCCAAAATAGCAACACATGGCTAGAACAATATTTGGCTTAGCCATCTAGTGGCACTGCATGTAACATGCCATGCTAGAAAGTCATTAACATGCCCCTGTGTCATGAAATGATGATCCTCATGGCGATCTACACCCTTGTAATTAGAACTGACATTATTCTACAGCTATTGAAAAGCACTAACAGGCATGGTACAAAGGTGCAAACACATATTGTCTCTTACGCAAATGGACCTTAGATTCCTCACTCTAGAAAATTGGAACCAGTTCTAAAATATTACGGGATGAAACAAATAGATATATACTAGACAAATTACCAAGAAAATAAAAACTATAGAAAATAATATGTGTGAAGACCATTCATTATAGATTGGTCAAAATAATCAAAACTAAAGAACAAGTACGGTCAAGTACAGAATGATTGATATTGGGTTTATTCTTCTAGTTCTAGGTAGTCTTACGCAAATGTAGGATGATTCAATAACTATATAAATGAATACAATGCTTATTTACGCTGCTAAAGTGTATCGTGGCCCAATGACCCTTAGTGGCAGATAGGTAAATTGTAGTCTTGGGATAAAAACATAAGATCAATAAAGAACATAATCAGAAAGCCAGTTTTGTTTTACATGTTATGTGATATATGAACAAAAAAGTATCATAAGAAATTAGCAATATTTGATAAGAAAAAAAATATATAACTCAAGAACATATTGAGTGTTTGAAAACAAAAAATACATGGCTAAGAAAAACAGCTTTTTGGGTGATCAAATCAGCACCTATTTCACATACAAGGGGAATAAATCCAGACTAGCATTAGATTAAGAGAACAATCAGAAAGAATTTGCATATTGTAGAGGGCGAAAATAACAATGAAGTTAAAGATAGTTTTTATGGACCTTTTATACTCTTTATATGTAAATAATAATCAAGTAGGAGAAGATTGATGAAAATATAAAAGAAAAATGGAGCTCGGATGAGCAAGAGACAGCTTTTCTTGTTAATTATTTATATTTCTTCTTAGATTGGGCAGAAATAACTTGCAAATCAATTACCAAATTTATAAATAATTGTAGAGTCTTTAGATCAATTTGGTTTGGGAGTGCATCCAGCTAACAAATACTTGAAAAAATACACTTTTAATTATTTGGATCATTGCCAATAACTCAAAGACTCTGAAACCTACATTGTTAGAAGTCCTGTGCGCTGGTCCGTTCATTTCTATTTGTTCAGTAATTTCAGAGAATTATGCTAAGGTAGGAAATCCGTGAACAATCAAAACTATGGATCCATATCTTTCCATGGGCAGTGATTGTCACCTTTAAGTAATAAGCCTTCTTTATCTCAGCAGCAGATGCATCAACACTGACGCCCAGTATATCATAGTACTCGGTGTCTTTCACCATGACCCTGATTTCAACCTACCTGCAACACAAAGTTCAATCAAACAAATAAAAATATTACATAAAAGGACAAAAAGCGAAAGGTCAATCTTTCGAACAAGACATTCGAAGCAAAGTTGAATCTTTCTTCATTTCAAGTCAAATACCAGATAAATCGAAAATAAATCCCATACGCGGATACTAAAATCCAAAAAAAGAAAAAAAAACAGATTTTCTTGAGAAATGACATGTCAACACCAACGCACTAAAGAGAAATGTAATCAAACAGGAAAATTTCCCACTTGAAACAAGCGACACATCAGATCGATAGCCAAACAGCAAGATCGAAAACAAAACGAAGACCGGGTGTTCTTCCGATAAGAAGTAAAATTGCTCTCGTAAAGCTAAAAAGATGGTAAATGAGATCTAGTATTGGATAAATTGTTCTCGAAAACCTGATCAACGAGATCTAGGGTTATCTTGGAGGAAAGGACAAGGCAAAAGATTCGATGAGAAGAACAAGACCGAACCCTTGGTTTTCCGGAGGGAGATCGGGGAAGAGTAACAAGGGAAGGCGTCGGGAAACGGAGGAGCTGCTGCTCCTGCTGAGGCTACAGTGTGATGGGCAAGCAGAGCTTCCACCGCAGAAGAAACGCGTTGACACCCGATTCAGCGTGTCCGATATTATAGATAACGACCGTTATATTCGCCTCGAAGCACTCACATGTGATGTACATAACGGGTCAGGATATGACGGCCGTTACATGGTTGTTGTGACGGTCTTTGTACGACGGGAATCAACGGAATAAGATAACGTGCGGAACTTCTGGATTGCACGTGACCAAAGCACGGGTTTGCTGTCAGGGACCCACTGGCGCAGTCCGAGACTCCGCAGCCACACGTCGATTGCGGACCTTCTCAGTTGCAGCGTGGGACCCGCGCAAATGTCTTCAATTGGTCGGTCCGATTGAGAAATTTTTTTATTAAATTTTTCACAGGAACATCTAATTTTTCTTTAATTATGAAAAGAAAAATTGCATTCATTACTCTTTCAACCTCAACCTATATACTTCGTCCCCATCTATATTTGATATTTCGAGAATATATATATATATATATTTTATTTTAGAAAGATCATGAGCCAGCCTATGGTTCGACTAATCGACCCACTCAGATTTTATTGGATCGATGTCAGGTCTAGTTCTAATACTTTGAAACGAGTCCCTTTTCTTTTGTTGATCCTCGGGTTTGCTTAAGAATTTAAGACAAGCCTCAATCAATATTCGAATTCTGCTTCAGGTTTAGATATTCACTTATTAAGACTTAGGCCTAAACACAGTAAGGTTTATTATGAAGTTGATTTTTATGAAAAAAAGAATAAGAAGAATAGATTAGTTATTCACCCACTAAGTTACACAGTTATTTATTTTTTTATTTTTTATTCGTTATGTAAGTGTGTGTATATAAATATAAATATAAAAAATTATATATATATATATATATATATATATATATATATATATATATGTATGTATGTATATGTTTGTTAATCCTTAGTTAAAACATAAAGTTTCATATAAGAAAATTTTCTTGAGGAAAAGTTTATGATCAATCTGGTGAATTTTGATACAATTATAACCAAATAATTATACAATATATCACTTTGTGTGTAATAATTTGACCAAGTTTTAATAAGATTTGGTGGCCCAATAAATTGACTCACAAGATAGTCCCTACAATATATCACTTCGGGTCGTGGACTCAGGCATCGGGCCAAGAAGAGCGGGTATTGTGCCAAGAATATCGGAGTTGTGGAGTTAACTGGTCGATTGGGCAATAGGCCGTAGGAGAGGACGATGCGCCGAAGAATCGGACGAAGCGTCGAGGGATCAATGACATGTCAGACAACTTGGTTAATTGCTTAGTATTAATTGTCTCGATCGAAGTTTTGTTTTACATATGCAGGATTAACTACGATGGAAGTAAGACATGCAGTAGGAGTTGCGCCGGAGTCAAGACTATGATCACGTTGGGAGTTCGAGAGTTCGACGGAAGTCCGGACGGTCGTCAGAGGTTTTGGGAGAACAAATCCGAGAAGTCCAAGAGCTTGCCAAAAGAAGCTCATCGGAACTCGTCAAGTGAATCGTCGTAAGTCCAGGAGTTTGCCGGGAGTCCGCAGGAGCATCACTGAGGGTTCATCGGATGATCGACGGAAGTTCGCCGGAAGAAGCGAATGATGTACCGGAGCAAGTTGCCATAAATGTCTTAAGAAAAATTGTAGTTAGCACGATGATTAAGTTAGAAATGGAAGGTGATCCCATTAACTTAATCTGGGGTAATTGGGCCCTTGACAAACCCAAATTGGCCCGAATGGATTAGCCCATTCGAACCCAGATTTCTTGGCCAACAGTGGCACCGCCTGGGTCGGCGGTGGCACCGCCCAGGGCTCAGTCTCCGAGCTAGGCTGGGCGGTGCAATTGCCCCTGACAGGCGATGGAATCGCCTGAGCTCGGTCTTCGAGCTCTGCCAAGCGATGCAACCGCCCTAGTCAGGCGGTGGCACCGCCAGGGCTCAGTCTCCGAGCGAGACTAGGCGGTGCAACCACCCCTGTCAGGTGGTGGCACCGCCCAGAGGCTCAGTCTCCAAGCTGCCAGGCGGTTGTATCGCCCCATTCAGGAGGTGGTACTGCCAGGACCCCGGAAATCCGGGAGATGACATTTTTGAGCTCCAAATTCAAACCAGTTTGGAGCCTATAAATACCCCTCCCATCCTTGGGTAAAACACACAAGCACAGAGATATTAAAAGAGAGAAAACGCTACTGCAATCTCTAGAATTTCCCTCCTCTAGCTTAAGTATTAGAATTCTGTTTAAGAGAGGAGAGTGAGTGCTTGTAAGGGTTGTCTCCTAAACCCGGTAAAAGGAGAAGAGGGGTATAAGAAGGAGGTTGATCTTCGCCTAGTAAAGGAAGATCGTTAGTGGATGTCGGTAGCCTCGACGGAAGAGGAATCAGAGGAGTAGATGTAGGTCACGATTGACCGAACCACTATAAACTCTCATTTTCTCTGGTTTGCATTTATTCTTGCTACTTACCTTACTGCAAATCTCCATATGTGCTTTACTTCCTCGTTACTTTTGCTGCACTCATTTACGAACTCACTTTCAAGTTAAGTTTCCGAAAATTATTTTACGTCGGAGACGATTTCATCATACGAACACAGTTTTAAACGTCAAAAGTTTTTCGGTGTACTAATTCACCCTCCAATCCCCCCTCTCTCTTAGTGCTCTTGATCCTGACAAACTCTTAATTGCCCTCCTTCTTGCCCAACCCTATCCGCTTTGACCTTCTCTGCCAACCAAATATAGTGCTATTTCTCGCCAACCGTAGTCTATTTCTTGAAAGGAGCAAACCCACCACATAGCCTATTGTCTTTAAAGTAGGAAATCCACCTATGCGCCTAGTTATTTTAAATAGTAAATAAAGAATCCAATTAGAAAGTAAGGATCTCATACCTACCTTTGTGTACGTGCTCTAAGACAAATAGTTGTAGTGCCCTCTCTAACATAGGAATCAGAATAAGCAAACTATGTAGTAGAAAGAAGAAAACAACTCTGTGAACTCAACTCGGAACTCAGTCTTTAGATCCTGACCTTGTTGGCACCTAGTCCATCTCCTTTTGCTTTCAAACTATATCTAGTGCTTTTCATGCTGTATCTTATTAGAATCAAGAAATCCACTACGACTATAGGGAATCGAACAAGGCCCCTGATAGATCAAACACATAAGTAGGAATCCAACTCATTAGTAACATAATCAAAGTAGAAATAAGGGATCGAGCTATAAGGTAGGGATCCCGGACATAACTCTTAACACCTGGACAGAAAAAGAAAGACTAGACCTAAAGCTAATCATAATCGAACTGGCGCGGACAGGAATAGCACCGGTGCTTCTCGCACCCGAACTGTATGTAGCTCAAAACTACGAATTGACTACTGCCGGCTAACACTTTTAACTGCTGAAAAAGGACCTTGCTTTACCCATCTCTTTAGCCTGTCTTTGCTTGGTTCCGACCTACCACCAGCACTTTTTCATTATTTCACCACGGATTCGGATCCTTTAGCCGCTGGGCAAGCAACGGACAAATAGCCCTTAGCATCCCGAGTGGAATCTGTGTTGGCAAACAAGATTAGATGCTTGATCGAGTGAGGAAGAAAGATATGAAGCCGTTCAAAAGTTTGCTTATGAATTTACTCTTCTTGTTGAATCCGTGTTTGTTGGCTTTACGTCTAAGAGGGGTTCAGCTCTTTGCAACTTTAATCCTATAGAGGTTGGTGTTTCACCTTAACTTCAATCTTATATCGAATTAGAGGCTAAAGGAAGCGAAGCGGGTAAGTCCCAAGAAAGGCCTATAGCTTTCTATACGAGACCATACCCTATCCTATTCCCTTTTACGTGTCAGTTCCATTCTTTTCTTCAATTCTACAAACAACGGAAGAAACAGTTTGGTTATGACATCCCTCTATCAGTGTGCAAGAGAGATCCCATTCTGACTTTAAGAGTTGAATCCGATCCGTGTTCCTGTTCTGTATATAGGCTTTCCCCTTTGTTACTACTCTAATAAGGAATAGTTGTAAGATGGTGCACCATCAATCGGCACTGACTTGACATCGAGCCCAGAGGAAAACATTCATGGAAATGGAACAGACGCACCGAGTCTTGTTGCTCGATCCAGTTCTGTTGCTGGTTCAGCTACCTATATGTTTGATTACCTCCTTTATCGCCTCTCTTTGTTTTATTACAGTTACATAGCGCTTGTTGCTGGCGAACTTTCTATTTATGATTCTTTATACTTGACTTCTGCAGTTGATCCGAGATCTTCTTCTTCTTACATATGATGAAACTTTTATAACGCGTAACAAGTGACTTGTTTAGTGGTTACTTGTTTGATAAAAATTAAACGGAGAATATAGAAAGATAGAAGTTGTAGAAGAAACTATAAAATGTATAAGATGTAATTGTCTAGTTCATTTTGATAGTGAGCTCTTGATAGCTATTTATACACACTCAGCAGGGAGGTTATACACATTCAGCATGGAGGATTTTTCTTAACTGCTTAGAGATTTCTTCAACTGTCTTGATAAAATCTTATCTACTTCTCAGGGTTTATAGGTGAAGACACTTTGGGCGATATGAGTGAGAGCTACTAGTAGACACTTTGCTTGATACAACACCGTGATACTCGACTCGCACACAAACAAACTTTCCTAAAGCAAACTCCACTTGCAGAACTGAACCGACAAGAAAGTAAACCGTACAAGAACTCACTTTGCTTGATAGAGCGGGACTAGAAGACTATGAACTTACTGCAACACCGAGATGTCGCACCTCTGCTTCACCCCAATACCCCTTATAGGATCAGTTATGAAGATAGGAGCTTCCATGAAACAATGGGGAGTGGTAGGTCACGTCCATAAAAAGACTTCCAAGGTTGCTTGATTCTCCAGGTCATAATCTTGAATTGCACACACAATTCAATAGATCCAAATTCATGGATGTGTATCACATTAACATGATTAAAATTAATTCATGCACAATGTTTCTCTTTTTTTATGTGGGAGAATTTGATTTGCTTCCTTTTGACAAGAACAAGTTCATGCAGTAAAAAAGTTCTACCCTTCATGATCGGTACAAGAGCTTCAGTTCGAACTCGTATAGAGTGCTACCAGCGAAGCATAAACCCCATCTTTGCGATTGATCAGTGCTTCATGTCTTCCCTTCTCAACTATCACCCCGTTCTTCAGAACTGCAATCGTATCGGCTCCCTTTATCGTTGACAGGCGATGTGCCACGATCAAAGTCGATCGACCGACAACCGCTCGATCTAACGCCTCCTGCACCGCATGCTCAGACTCCGCATCCAAAGCGCTGGTGGCCTCATCCAGCAGCAGTATCCTCGGATCCTTCAAGATGGCACGAGCGATCGCGACACGCTGCTTCTGCCCGCCGGAGAGCTGGATGCCTCTCTCGCCCACCGTCGTGTTGTATCCCTGCGGCAATCCTGAGATGAATTGGTGTGCGTTGGCTATCTCCGCAGCTGCAACAATCTCTTTCTCGGACGCTTCTCCTTCCTTCCCGTATGCTATGTTGGCTCGAATCGTGTCATTGAATAGCACAGGCTCTTGGCTTACCAAGCCCATCTGTTGCCTCAGCCATCTCACCTTGAGCTTCTTAATGTCCACTCCATCCAACAAGACACTACCAGAATCAGGGTCATAAAACCTCTCCAGAAGAGCAACCGCTGTAGACTTTCCACTGCCACTCTCTCCAACAAGTGCAACAGTCTGCGACAGATCACATACATTGAAATCTTAGTGATGGATAGCATGAAATGAGCGCCATATAACACAAGAGAACCGCGAATGAAGGTTGAGCTACCTTTCCTGAATGAATGGTCAAGCACAAGTCTCTGAAGATTTGCACGTCGGGCCGAGATGGATACTTGAAGCTGACATGTTGGAGCTCAATGGTACCCTTTACATTATCCAGGATCATGCCCTCATCACTGCTCGAATCGATGCTGGACTTCCTGTCGAGGATCGCAAAGATGGAAGCCACTGAATCCTTAGCTTTGGTGGAGTCTGGACCCAATGCACTTGTTTGCGAAACGCTGAGACTTGCCATGGTTAAGGCAAAGAAGACCTGCACTTCAATAGCGGGGAGATGAAGCAGACGAAAAAGAAGACAGAGCAGTCGAAGGATCCGTGCTCTCGGTGCTCACCCTGAATACTTCCGTGAAGGTCGCTTTGCCGTCTTTCACAAAACGAGCTCCGACGTAGAAGCACAGGGCGTAGGTGAAGTAGAGAGTCATGAACGAGAAGCCGAAGCCCAAGCCACTGGCGAGCCCCTGCCTAATGCCATGCTTCATTGGAGCTTCGCACTTCTTTCTGTAAGCGTCCATCATCCTCTTCTCGGCAGAAAAGGATGCCACCGTGCGGATGCTGCTGATCGCATCGCTTGCCACTTGACTTGCTTGTTCATACATCGCCTGCAATCTTGGATTCTCAGTATGATTCCTTGCAGAGATTGCAAGAACACAACGCAACTGGTTGTTACCTTGGCATCTGCACTGAACCCCTTGAGGAACTTGATCTGAGCGTATCCTTGAAGACCGACCAATGGAATGACGACTATAATCACTAAAGACAGTTCCCAATTTGCGATGATGGCGATCAGGAATCCTGCGATGACTGTTGAGAGGTTCTGCACCAACAAGGCCAGGTTATCTCCCACCAAACTCCGAACAGTCGCAGCATCTACTGATAGCCTTGCACCGATTACACCACTGCAGAGCAGAGGATGATTGAGATGAGCAGAAGCCATGCTTGAACTCAAAAAGGAAGTAGGATAGGTTGCGAGAGAAGACCTGGAATTGGAAGGCTCGTCGAACCAGCTGATCTCCTGGTGGACGACCTTCTTGAACGACAAGGAGCGAATGCGCTCGACCAACTTCCCGCCGGCCACGCCGAAGAAGAAGAATTGGATCGGCACGCTGAGCAGCGCGACGATACCCAAGACGGTGTACATCAACGCCCAGAATCTAGCGTTCTTTCGGAGCTCGTGTGGCGGCTGGTAGAACGTCTTGATGGCGCTGGAGATGAGTATGGCGAAGATCGGGAAGAGCACTCCGTGCACGGCCGCAGCTACGGATCCAATGAGCAGAACCGGCGCCTCCGGTTTGTTGAGGTAAACGAGCCGCTTAATGGGGACGTCCCGGCGAGGCTCGAGCTGGCCTTGATTACCTTCATCTGCTCTGGACTCCCCGTCCTGGATCTCGATGGAGCCGGGCAGACCGAATCCAGTGGTGAAGGATAGCCTGCTGCTCCTGCCGAGTGACGAGCCTCTGCTGATGGATCTGCTCAACGAGGTCCTCCTGAAGGACTTGCTCATGGATTTTGTAGCAGCATCGTTATTGGAGCTGAGTCTTCCATGGTCATTCGAAGGCTCTTCGTCTCCTTCCTGGCGGAGTTCTTGAAGGCGGATGAGCTGACAGTAAGCGCCGTTGGGATCGTTCACCAAAGTCGAGTGAGGACCTGCTCAAGTAAACGTGTGAGTTAGAACTGATGCCATGGAATTGCTACACCCGTAGGAAGGGATGCTTGCAGGGTCTCAACCTTGTTCTACGACTCTTCCCTCGTGCAGGACGGTGATGGTGTCGGCGTTCCTCACGGTGCTCAGGCGGTGCGCGACGACTATTGTGGTTCTCTGCGACATGATCCTGCTCAGCGCCTCCTGAACGATCCGTTCCGATTCCGTATCCAACGCGCTCGTCGCTTCATCCAGCAGCAGGATCTTGGGATCCTTGAGGATCGCTCTGGCGATGGCGATCCGCTGCTTCTGCCCGCCTGAGAGCTGCGTCCCGTGCTCTCCCACCGCCGTATCGAGCCCCTGTGTGGAACAAGAACAGCTCATATCAGGGAGCAGAACAGAGAGATGACGTTGCAGCAGCATATCGAATAACTCCAGATACGTTGGGCAGCTTGTCGATGAATCTCGCGGCATTGGCGAGCTCGGCGGCCCGTTTGATCTCTTCCAGCGTCGCGCCTTCTTTGCCGTAGGCGATGTTCTCCTTGATGGTGGCCGTGAACAGAACAGGCTCCTGGCTCACCAGTCCGATCTTTTCTCGAATGTGTCGGAGTCTCAGCTTCTTCAGGTTGACGCCATCGATGAGAACTTCACCAGCCTGAGGATCGTAGAATCTCTCAACCAGACTGATGACCGTGGACTTCCCGGAGCCGCTTTCTCCGACTATGGCCATGGTGGTTCCACTGGGGACGCGCAGCGACAGCCCATTGAATACCAGTTGCTCCGGCCTCGTCGGATAGCTGAAGAACACATCTTTGAGCTCAATCTCACCATTAACGTCTTCCAAGACGATTCCACTCGTGTCGTTGGCGTCGATCTCCGGCTGCCTTTTGATCGTCTCGAACATTCTGTAAGCTGCGGCCCTCCCTGCTGCAAACGCGCTGACGCATGGCGATGTCTGTCCCAAAGACCTGCGAGAATTCACGGCCATGTTCTGGAAGAACCAACAAAAAATCCCATCGAACTAAACGTCGAGTCATGGAACTTACATTCCACCGACCATGATTGCGAACATGACATTGATCACAACTCCTCCACTGTAGCCTTTGTCGATGATCAGCTTGGCACCATACCATGTGGACAGGCCATAGCTGGAGAACACAACCATGAAGACGGCACCCATGCCGAGGCCAGAGGCGACACCTTCCTGCATCGACGACCTGTACGCAGTGTTTATGGACTTGTTGTAGAGCTCGACGGCTCGGTCTTCGCCGGTGAAGGAGACGACCTTGGAGCAAGAGAATGAGGAAGGGCGATTGAGTTAGTCAAGGTGCCGATCAAGGATCGAACATTGTGAAGCAGGAATGAGGAAGAAGCAGTGGCCTGCACTAACAGTTCTGATGGATCCAATGGTCTGCTCAACGACGTTGCCGGCTTCGGAATATGCCGCCTGCCCGCGGCTCGACAGCTTCGCGATCATCCATGACATGACTGCGCCGGCGATGGCGATGGGAGGCAAGCTGGAGAGCATGACAAGGGAGAGAAGCCATCCCTTGGCGAATGCGATGATGAAGCCACCGAAGAAGGTGGACAACAGTTGTACGAACTTCCCAACCTGGATTCAAATAACATGTGGTGGAACTTTAGGGAAGACTGCAGATTCTGGTAAGAAAGAAAGACTGCTATGTCTGACTTGGAAAAATGAGCAATACAAGTTGATGAAGCAGAACTACTTCTAGATTCATTGGTCAAATGATTTAAAGCATATTGTTCTTAGAAAAGATGTTCTTCACTATAAATCTACATCACAGTTGAATCAGGAGCAAACAAACATAAAGACAAGTCGTGGAATGATCTTTGAGCAAGACTTTCGAATAATATTCCATTGGGAGGTAAAGATTAGAAGAAGATTAAAGATTAACATCACATTTCCAAGAATAAAATTAGTTGGACAACATGTATGTTAGCTCTGATCACTCGGATTTGTCTGATTTCAATATCTTTATTTGATATCAGAGCCAAAATTCAAACTAAAAAAACAATCAAGCATTGGTTCGAGATTTATGAAAAATAATTCGGATTTGAATTAAAAATGAGCTAAGTATTGACCATAAATAAGATAATAGGCCAAACGACAGTTTGACTAACCTACACATAAATAAATAGGTGATGCCGTGAAGATTAAAGACAAAAAAAAATAGTTCCACCTTCCTAAAAGTCAAATGACTAGCTCACAACATAGCACACCGACCAGTTTAAGCTAGTTTATGGTTAACTGAAAGGTGAAGAAATCATAATTCCCAAACATGGCTGAGAATGGAAATTAATATTATAGCTTATTCAACCAACAGATTTGCAGTTTAAGCTTTTTAAGTTGAATCGATATCGAGTCTCATGTACGTAAGTCGTAACCAATATAACCTTGTTTTTGGGGTTGATCAGAAGGTGAAGAAATCAGAATTCCTTACTTCGTCTATGTACAAAACACTGCAATCCATATAGAACATGGCTGGGCATGCAGAATGACTTGAAGCTTATTCGACCAACAAGTTCTCATGGTGCAGATACATAACAAGATCACGAACATCTCACCTTTTCACCAATGGCATCTTGAATGAGCAAAGTGTCTCCTGACATCCTCTCTACTGCTTCTCCAGTTGTCATCTCTTTGTCAAAGAAGGCAACATCTTGCCTGAGTATGGTTTCCAGGTACAGTGCTCGTATGCGTGCCGCTTGCCTTTCTCCAGTCACCATCCAACATGAGACCTCTGTAGTTGACATATTTAAGTGTCAGCAGAAGAAACAAATTAGCAATCTTGTGATGCTTTCAGAAGCATGATTTTATATAATCAAACTAAAGCTTGGTACAGCAGTAAGATCAATTTTGCTTTAACCCAAGTGATTGAAGTTAGAATTACAGAATGAACATCTCGATTTGTAGGAGACCCTGCATTGGCAGAAGCCTCATGCATCAGGTTCGTCCCCTTAATCCACATGATCACTTTAGTAGTTAATTCTTCATTTGTTAGGATGCGGTTACAATGAAATGTTTATTAGGTCTTCTCTTTGCTAAGTGAGCAATTGGTTGATTATGAATTACATGAATTAATGTAAATCCCTGGTTTCAATCTGATTCAGTCTGGGAAACCTGATTACAACATTAAGAATCATCATATAACCAACCATTAATCAAGCAGCTCTGCTAACAAAATGAAGATAATTCAAGAGCATGTGGATTATCCATATAATTAGATGATAGAAATATTTCTTACCCAGGAGGGCAGCTAATCCTGTCCCAAGTGCAAGATAGACAAACTTCAGAACAATCTGGAAACAGATGATAAGTGAGGGACATATGAGTAACATAGTTAACTAACTTATTTAATAAAATCATGAGATTTAGAAAGAAGCCTCATGAATGGAGCAAGAGTTTTTTAGTATCAATTTATAAAAATAAGGATGACATACAAAATTATTCAAATTATAGAGGAATTAAAATTATGAGTAAACTTTGAGAAAAAGTTATTAAGAGTAGGATAAGGCTTGAAACGATTATCTCTAAAGATCAATTTGATATTATGCTTCGAACATCAATCAGAGAAGCTATTTTTTTATTATGATAATTAATCAAAAATACAGGGAGAAAAAGAATTATTTACATATGGTTTTTATTGACTTAAAGAGGACCTGTGGTAGGATTCCTAGAGATTTATTATGGTGGATTTTAGAAAAGAAAGGTGTATCCACTGATAATTATATTGATGTTATTAAAGATATACATGATAATATAGTTATTAGTGTTAGATTATAGTGAGTATGTCTAGTGAATTTCCTATTAGCATAGGATTACATAAAGATCTGTATTAAGTCCTTACTTTTTCACATTGATAATAGATGAATTTACTAGTCACTTACACGATAGACATCCTTGGTGTATTGTCATGGACTTAGTTGAAATTGCCTAAGTCATAAGGCACCATTACATTATCTATCCACAAAGGATCAACCGAGTTGTAACCCCGCTCAAGTCCCGAAGGACTTATAAAAGAGCAAATGAGTTAGAAGAGATGTTTAACTTGGGATCCCACAAGCAGACATTTCAACAAACACTTGATAGATAGTGCAAATTATAAACATAGACTTTGCAAACTCACAAGTGCCCAAACGATCGTGTGACAAAGAGTTGAAGGTGGTTTATCGTGGGCAAAAGTCCCTCAAATGCCTATATGATATTGCTGTGGAATAATGTAGTGAACCAATCATAGATACTATTTCAAAGGCCTATCCAACCATGTGCCACTTGGGTAGCTCCAGGATGTTGTGCTGGTTGCCACTTCGCACTGCTGTCGAGCTAGAAAACCCAATGGCTGTCTAGATTGTCTGTTTTGGGGCAGTTTTGACTCTGTGCGATGACTGCACACAACATATATATACAGGACCAAAATAGCCACAAGAGCTAACCAAAATGGGGCTGCCAAGCCTATTGCAAGCCCTCTACATATTATGCAAAGCATGAACAAAATCAAAAGACATTGACATACACAAACATTATATCGAATACCCTTTGTATATATTTGTCTCTGATAGTATATTATTTGCTAATGATATTATTTTAATTGATTAGAGCATAAGTAGAATTAATTATAAACTTAAGCCATTGAGGCAAGCCTTAGAAACTAAAGGTTTTAGATTAAGTAGGACTAAAACTGAATATATCAAATGCAATCTTAATGATTCTAGAAATAGATAAGAGAATATAGTTAAATTGGATGGACAAGAAATCCCTTTAAGTAAAAGATCTAGGTTTATTGGATCAATTATTCAATAAGATGAAGAGATCGATAGACATATTATTTATAGGATAAAAATATGATGGTTAAAATAGCGCGGGAAATTAGGAGCCTTGTGTGATCATCAAGTATATTTGAGATTAAAAGAAAAAAATTTATAAGATAGTTGTGAGACCAACAATGCTTTATAGATCTAAGTGTTGGGCAGTTAAAAAACAACATATACAAAAAGTTTGTGTTGTCGATATGAGAATGTTGAGATGGATGAGTGAAGTTAGTAGAAAAGATAGGAAAAGAAATATTTTTATTCGTTAATAACTATGTATCGCTTCGATAGAGAATAAAATGAGAGAAAATTATTTCATATGATATGGATGAGTGAAGTTAGTAGAAAAGATACGAAAAGAAATATTTTTATTCGTTAATAACTATGTATCGCTTCGATAGAGAATAAAATGAGAGAAAATTATTTCATATAATAGGAGATCTCTAGATACGATAGTCAGAAGAGATGAAATAATTAATATCAGTAGTATGAGGAAAGTAGAGGCTGACCTAAAAGGACTTTAATAAAAACTATAAATAAAGATTAAGTAATATAAATTTAACTAAATATATGATTTTTTATACATTTCAATGGTGACAAAAGATTTATATAGCTGAACCCAAATAATTAGAGCTTATAGCTTTATTGGTGTTGCTATCCCAAAACATAAAAAGAGGGATGAACAAGAAATTTTTTTGACTACATGCCAATAACCTCAAAATAGTGAACTCATTTAAATCTTGGTTGTTTGGGAATAATTCTAATGAGAGTTCTACCTTGGTGATGTTAGGAAACCTAATTTGTCAATAGGGTCTGTGGGTCATGATACAGGTTGAAACTGTTAGGACCGTAAAAACACTAAGAGAGAGGGGAGGGTGAATTAGTGCTTCCGAAAAATTAAACTGATTTGAAAACTCGTTCGATTAAACCTGTATTGGAAATACGTTTAACTTAAAACGTGTATAAGAGTAGTGAGCAAGTAAATCAGTTTGTAATATAAATGAAAAACATAAAGGAGAATACAAACCGAATTTATAGTGATTTGGTTGTCGCAACCTACGTCCACTCTCGATTCCTCTTCCGTCAAAGCCACCGACTTTCACTAACGATCTTCTTTCAACGGGCGAAGATCAACTGCCCATGTTACAACTCTTTCTCCTTTTCACAGGCTCAGGAGAGAACATTCACACATCTCTTTTACAATTAGACCTAACTCCTCCCTTAGAAGACTTTTAACTCTAGGAGTAAGAGACTCAATAACTGAAGAGAGATTGCAACTCTTTTTTCCTCAAGAATTCTTTCCCCTTTCTACTATTTTTCTTGCTATCCCAAGCAAGAATAAGTGAGGTATTTATAGACCCCAAATGACTTAAAAAATGGAACTAAAAATTTAAATCTCCGGATTTTCGGGGTACCAATGGTACTATCAGCTGTATTAGGCGGTACCACCACCTACCACTCTGTGCACTAATGGTACCACTGCCTAGTTTGGGCGGTACCACTGCTTGACATAGTTTGAGATACTGTGTTTGGACGGTACCACCATCAGTCTGGACAATGCCACCATCTTACATAGTTTGAGAGACTATGTTTGGGTGGTACCACCGTCAGTCTAGGTAGTACCACCGCCTGACACTAGAGGTACCACCGTCGGGTCTTCTAGAAAATGTACACTTCGTACATTCCAGCTCATAGGTGGTTCCACTGCTTGACCCAACTGCAGGTCACTGAATGGGCCTTCTAATAGTCCCAAATCAACCCTAATTCAAGCCCAATGGGCCCCTAATTGAGTTAGCATGGTTACACCCAAAACCAACTCAATTACAATCTAAACTACTTCGATCAAGACACACACAATTATAAACATGAATCCTATGTTGTCCGACATGTCATTGGTTCATCCGGCATTTTGTTCGATCCTTCGATGCATCGTCCTCTCCTTCAACGTATTACCCAATCCATTGACATGTTGACCTCCCGCAACATCCGATATTCTTGGAGCAATATCCGATCCTTCTAGCTCAATGCTTGAACTCACGACACGAAGTTTATCTTCTAGCATGTCGACCAATCCTCCGGTCCGACGTCCAATCTCTGACATGATATATTCCGACCCAATGTTTGATTCTTCCTGTTTTAATTGATTTATCTTTCCATAATCGAAGTTAGTCCTGTGTCACTTAAACGCTCATTAGATCATGACCTCATTAATTGATTTCATCATCAAAATCCGAGATTCAACAAAAACAAAGAATACTTGAAGTCATATTTATTTGCATAATAAATTTATAATTCTTGAATTAAATTTTTTTTAATATTTAAACCTAGTCTCGTAACATTTTAGGAGAACAAAACTATCACTCTAATTAAATCTTTTCCTACAGTCAGTTTTCAACTACAGTGAGGAAGTTAGAGAGACCTTTCCCTTCCTTCACTATAAGCATGAAAACAAATGAGTCAGAACAACCCTAGGCAACATATGACTCAGAACAGGAAATTTTATTTGTGATACAAAACTTATCCATACCACTTCTGTGTTAAAGCTTATCAGATATTAATCCCTTTCCTAACAGCTGAACTTTTTATCATGGTATCAGAGCAGGTTTGCATTGTTGTGGATATATTGACCAAGTTATCAGACCAATGATGTTACCTCTAAGGATGCCCTTGAAACAGTTTGAAATTGGTGATTTAGTTCTTTGTTTCTTCCAAGTAATATGTTCTTTTTCTTACCAGTTCATTTCACTGATCCAAACTTCTCTTCAGGATTCACTTCTAGCCATGGAGATAATGACATTCTTCCTTTTCAAAACCAAATTATTATTGTTCATATATTCAGGATGTGTTAAAATGATTAATTCCCTGCAGGCTGACAAGGTTGAAATAGGTTGGATTAAATGGAGATTACATATAATGAAACTAGGGATATTATTGTTCCTATATTCCCCAATTCTGGTGGCATCCTTTCCATTTGCACATGCTCACACACCATGGTTTAGATGCGACACTCAGAAATAAACTTGTATGTTGGATATTAATCTTGTCCCATCTTTCAATACAATAATATGTAAAACATGATGAAGATTATGTTAATGACTAGTTAAATCTTTCTTCATCACTAAGCTCATAATAATGAATGAAAGCAGGGGATTGAACAGACCTTGTTGACTTGGTGAGCAACGGTGGAGTTGTCGGCGTAGCCGAAGGCGTCGATGATCTGCCCGAAGATGAGCGTCATGATCGGCATCGATATCCCGTTGCCGACCGCCGACACCGTGCCGACGGCCATCAGCGCCACGTCGCGGCCGTCGGCGAAAGCGAACAGCCTGTGGAAAGCCACCTTCTGCTCATCCTTCTTCCTCTCCTCCTCTCCCATCTCGCGTCCTCCTCTTCCTCCTCCTCCTCTACGCAATACTTATTGCCGGAGGAAGAACACGTGGAGGGGATCCCAACTGGAAATATGCCGTCGGATGCCACGCTGTGCTTTCCGCCGTTCACATGGAGTCGATTAATGAGTTCGTTGTCAGAGGTAGGTCAACAGGCTTCTCGAAGCGCATCCGTGACGTGAAGGCTGAAGTCAGTGGCCGCAAGTAGGAGCGGGATGGCAACCACCACCGCTTCCTTCGACCACTTTACTCTAATGCTATGCTTTACCTGCTCTCTGTCTCTCTCACTTCCCATCCATGAAGAAAAGGATATCACGACTAACTCGTGGCTCAAGAACACTCATGGACTTTCATGGCTTCTTGCTCCCCAATCTTCCTTTTGCCTGTTGTCATAGCCGATGACTACTACGACTATAATAATGGTGATGGAGAGAGATACCGCAAGATGAGAAAAGACGACCTGCTTGGCATGGGTTCAAGGTTTGATTGCATGCTATATTAGAATGTCAATCTTTTATGTTTGACTACGAGCTATGTTGATTTTTACCCCAAAAATAAAATAAAATAAAATTCTTACAATAACTTCTAATTTAATATCCTATCGGAAGTGAGAAAAAAAATTAAATTAAATTAAATTAATTTATAAAAGCTCGATGCCATTAACTTGGCTTTTAAGTATATATGTGGAATGTCATGATTCCACCCTTATCAAATTTAATATAGAGTTGTATGTGAGGTGAGGGATAGTAGAGTCAAAGGACTGGTTCTTAATCTAATAGCCAAAGCTTTCGAAGTTGACAATAACCCAATTAAAACTCTTGGTCATTATGCGTCCCAACTGATTGATTAATGTTTGTGACAAAGATATCTCAACCAAACTTTCAAGAAAACAACGGACTAGATGGATTGGAAATCTTGTTCTCTTCTAAAGTTTGTGACAGGATCTATCAAGACCTTTGCTCTGGTCAAATAGGCATTTCTATCATCATGTGGATCAGTGCATTGGCCACTTCCCCTCTGGTTTTGGAAAGTATAACTTGTGAGGATGACATCAAGTAACAAGCATCTGATCTTACCGTGTGACAACAATTTTCATTGATAAGCATATACTTCAAAAAATCCTCCTCAATAAGTTTTAATCAGTGCATGAAAACAGTATATTTGTTGTTTAATATAAGAAATTTAGTAATCTTCATATTGTTCGTTCTTTATTTATGTTTGTTTAGCGTATATATATCCTTAAGAAACCCAAAAAATATTGTATTATATATATATATCGTTGTTGTTAATTCTTATTAGTCGATCGTTGGCATAATAACATTGGAACTTAAAATGATATTTATTTTTTAAAAAAATCTTACAAATAAATAAAAAAAGTATAAAGAGTATCTTAAATTTTAAAACTTAAAAGATTAACTTGAATTTATTACATAAATGCTAATAGAAAGAACCATCGGAGTATTACCGACTACATAAGGCTTGTTTCAATGTAGGATCAGATGAGAGTAATAGGATTAATTTCAAAATATGAGTTCTGATCTGGAATGTCATAAAAAGATTAATATTATCATTATAAAAAAGTATATATATATATATATATATATATATATATATATATATATATATATATATATATATATATATATATATATATATATATATATATATATATATATATATATATACATATAAATATAATTTTATAGGAGCAAACATTCTATTTCTAAATTTGGAAAGGGTGCATATGTAAGAGCTCCTTAATTAAAAAATGAAAAAAAAAATCTTAATGGAATTGCTTTTAAAAAAAAATTGTTGCATGAACTGTCTACCTATTATTATTATTATTATTATTATTATTATTATTATTATTATTATTATTATTATTATTATTATTATTATTATTATTATTATTATTATTATTATTATTATTATTATTATTATTATTATTATTATTATTATTATTATTATTATTATTATTATTATTATTATTGTATTGCTGAATCAAAACTTCAAAGTCCGATCACATGAATGGATGGGAATCCAACACATTGTTTTATGAGAACCCAACAAAGACTAACTTGCTGCCCAAGCTTCTCCTTGCCGATCGGTATTGACCATTGACCATCATTATATTTCTCTTTCTGATGACAATGGTGGCAAGATGAGGAGAGAAGGCTCCAAGTGAGAACCATTGTCCAACCCATGGCTCTTTCTTTATTGTTGTTATGTTATCAATCGTAAGTGGATGTTGGGACGCCAGTGATATGGCAATCGATTGACCAGTGTTTGCTTCAGGATACATCAAACTCGGTACAGACAAAAGACTCTACTGAATGCGTTGACAATCTTTTCAATCAATGAAGGTGGCATGTTGGATGAAGAGGGCAATAACTATTCACAGGAGGGCTAGATTAAACATTACTAAATATATGATTTAAGAAGGATCAATGTATATAGTATTTCATAACTTATCATCTTAATTGAAAATAAATAACTTAATCATGAAACTAAGAAAATGAGCAATAAGACAAAGAGCATTCTCTTAGATTTTATGATACTTTATAATTCGATAAAATATATAATGTAACTAATTAAATTTTGATGACGTATATTCTATATTAAAATAGGATTCCTTAGAGGATGTCCTTGATGGGAGGAACTCTCCTAATAATTTATTCTAGACCCTCTGCTCTCACCTATAAATAAACGAGACCTCTAGGAACTGAACGATAGAGGTTACGCATCTCATAGAGGATTCAGTTAAGGGATTACAGTCTCTCTCTCAACTCTTCTCCCTAACCATCAATTTAAGTGGACTTAAAGGATAGGAAGAGACAAGAAGGATCTAGTTCTCTTTGCAGATTGACAGCAATCTTGGATCTAAAGACGGTGTCTTTGCAGATCACACAGAGATCTCATAGAGGATGACATCAAAAGGTACACATCGTAATACCGGATCTAATTATATTTGATTTCAATCCTAGCTAAAAGATTATTTTCGCCTTTAATATACCATATTAAAGATAGATATTATGCTTACAATTGGTATCAGAGCCCAAGTTTTTGAAATCAAATATATTAGATATATTATTTTTGTTTACGATGCTTGAATGATCCATATTTCATCGATTTATATTCTTATCTATTCTTTTTTGTTGTCTGCTTGATGGCAATGTTAGATTTATTGTAAATGCAATCTCCATGATCGCGAAGCAGCAATGGTCGATGTCGACCTTGCTATGTAAGGCCAGCGAATCTATTGGCGGCAGAGGCTGTGTCGAGCAGCGTGCATGCTGTAGTAGCCATCGCGGTAGGCGGTATCCGTGTCTAAGCGACACACAGACGTGGGCATCACGGTGCCCATGCGGTGACCGCACACGGGCAGAACTCACGTCCATGCGATGGCCACACGAGGGCAAACAACCGCCAAGGCATCGATCGCGCGCGAGTAGGCCGCGCCCAGGCGGCAGCCATGCGCAGGTAGGTCGCGTCCATGCGGTGACCGCACTGTTGGGAAATCTTGGGGGCGACATCACATTCACAGTGAAAGAACAGAAAAAAAAACCCCCAAATTCCCAAATATGTGTTCGTCGTCGTGCGAAGATTGATACGTAAAAATCCACGAAACTTAAAATTGCGTATAAGATAGATTGTGTTATCTAGGGAGATCGTATATCCTTGAATCTATGCAAATCTCTAGGAGAGGGTGAAGGAGGTCAAGTGTCATCCTCTCTAGCGGTAAACTAAACATACAAAGAAAAATATCACAAGAAGTAAAGAACTCCTTGAGATTATTCATACTGATATGGATCGTTCCATATTCCTTGTTTTAGTGGAGAAATATATTTCATCATATTTATAGATGACCTGTCCAAATATGATAATGTTTATCTAATACATGAAAAGTCTCGGGCCGTTAACACTCTTGAAGTATACATAAATGAGGTCGAGAGACAATTAGATAGAAAAGTTAAAATTATCAAATCTGACAAGGGTGATGAATTTTATGGCAGATATAATGAATTGGTTAGAATATTGGTCCTTTTGTTAGATTCCTAGAATAACAGGGTATTTGTGCTCAATATGCATTACCAAGTGTGCCACAACAGAATGGTATTGCTGAAAAGAGAAATCGTACTCTTATGGATATGGTTAGGAGTATGATGAGTTATTCCTCTATGCTTTCAATGTGGGGTGAAGCTCTTAGGACAACTATATATATCTTGAATAGGGTTCCTAGTAGGTCAGTTCCATAAACTCCATTTGAGTTATGGACTAGTAGGAAGTCCGGTTTGAGATATTTACATATTTAGGGATGTCCTATAGAAGATAAGTATTCAATCTATATATTTAGGGATGTCCTATAGAAGATAAGTATTCAATCTATACAAAAGGAAATTGGATCCGATCAAGTGAGGTCCGACACTTTCGGTCAACTCCATTAGTCGTTTAGTCGGGCACTTGGGTTTGTTAGACTTTCCTAATCAAACTCTCAAATCTAATTGTGGACGTCCTTAAATGGATCATCTTTCACCCACAAACATGAGATTAAAAAAATATCACAAACAAACTTCTTTTTTACTTTTCTATAGCGCTGTTGTCTAAGCTTTAACATCCTCAAAAGTGGAGGATGAATGAAGGAATTATACTGCTTATGCTTTATGCCGATGATAATAAACACTAGAAACAACAAACATTAGAAAGAGTTGTAAGCATACAATTTTTAATATGCTATATTAAATACGAAAATAATTTTTTTTTATGTAAATCAAATATAATTAAATATGGTATTACGATGCATACCTTTTGATACCATTTGAAAAAGAGATCTTTGTGTGATCTACAAATGTACCGTCTTTAGATCCAAGATCGTTGTCAATCTGCAAAGAGAACAAGATCCTTCTTGTCTTTTCCTATTCTTTCACAAGTCCACTTAAACTGATGGTTAAGGAGAAGAGTTGAGAGAGAGAGACTGTAATCCCTCAACTGAATCCTCTATGAGATGCGTAACCTCTGTTGTCTAGTCCCTAGAGGTCTTGACTATTTATAGACGAGAACAAAAGGTATAGGATAAATTATTAGGAGAGTTTCTCCCAGCATCTGTTAAGGAATCCTACTATAATATAGATTTCCTTTCTATTAGCCAATATATGTCATTAGAATCCAATTATTTCCATTATATATCTTATCCAATTATAAAGGGTCATAGAATCTAACATTCTCCCACTTGGTCAATTAATTGATAAGATATAAAAGATATTCAAAATCAAAATAAATAAAACAAAATTTATTTAAAAATAATTTTACCTAATTGGATTCTCAAGAATTTTGAAAAGCATTTTATATATGGTCATGGATTTTAAAAACAAGCCAATAAGTCTAATAAATACAATAATACTATATTAAGTCTAACTATTAATGTGAGTCATAGTGATTGTATATCATCAATGTCATACTCCATTCTATTTACCACAATATTATTAGTATTTTCTAATATTCTCCGTACTGACCCCTAGCCACCATTTACCTTGTGCAAAACTTTCTCTATTCATTGGGTCAAAACGGTGGTTATGTTGCTTCCGCGCTTCCCGTGTAGGATGATATGTTTGCCTTTGCAGTAGAATTTTATAATTAACTTAGAGAAGTTCCAAGAGACATCACCTAGCGTCGTCAACCATTGTATGGCCTCATAGTCATCAATTGGTAGGAGGAAGAAGTCGGTGATAATTTCTTGGTCTTGCAGTAATAGTTTCACTTACGGACATCTTTGGTCGCACTTTAGGACTCTTCCGTCGGCGACCTTTATGTCGAACTTGCTGTAACCTTCGATGTGGAGCATCATCCGAGTAGCAACCTTACTGTTTAGGAAGTTATTAGTGCTGCTCGTGTCGATGAGAATAGTGATCAGTTGTTGTTTGAGAAGACTTTCATCGTTTGCGGGTTTGAGAAGCCGGCTAGTGCGTGTACTGTAAAGTCGGTTGGTTATGACTCTTCTTCCACATCTTCTTCATGTTCAAGGCTCTCTTTTGGATGTTCAATGATCTCTTCTTCTACTGGTTCAATCACAAGAAGTCCCCCTTTTTTATAGCGATGCTCACGGCTCTATAGTTCGTTGTAATGCCAGCATGACCCCTTCGCAGATCGCTCCCGAAGCTCTTCTCTTGTCAACCTTTTTGGTGCAGGGGCTCGGTTGATAGTAGGGGGAGCTGAGGGCTTCAGTATTGCTAGTCGGGGAGCGACTCTACTCCTTCGGGCTTTATGGTTCAATCGATCCTCTTGAAGTCATGCGAAAGAGATGACTGCCATAAGTATGTACGGTTGTCATGCTATAACTTCTCCCCAGATCTCTCGCTTCAAGCCCTCAATGAAAGTCCATAATAGTTATTTTTCAGACCAATCATGAGTTTAATTAAATAACTTTTGAAACTTGGTTTGGTACTCTTGAATGGTGGAAGTTTGTCGGATCTTTGCTAATTGTCCGTCAATGTTCTCGTAATCGGTTGGTCTGAAGCGGATCAGCAGTCCTTTGAATTATTGCCATGAGAGGACTTCATGAGTGTGTTCAAACCAATCAAACCACTGTATGACACCCCCTTCAAGATGTATAGCCGTAATTTCCACCGTAGATGTGTCCGCGATTTTGTGGTACCGAAAATATCGCTCCGCGCACGAGATCTAACCAATCGGGTCTCCTTCTTCCCATCTAGGGAAGTCCACCCTCATACGTGGATAGTTGGGATCGGCCATAGAGCCTCCCCTCTCTTGGAAGTCATCTCTTCAGGATTGGTGTGATTGGTCAGAGCTCTCTCCTTGATGTGATTTCTTCGGGCTTGGTGGTCAGCCCAAACTGAGTTCGGTAAAGAGAGTTCGAATCTTATCATCTATTCGCGTCTCAAAGGCTTCAAATTTAGTATTGATTATCTCCTCCGATGCCATAATATATGCCTCCAAATCTGTAATGTTCAGATTTCTCTTTTGTTGTCGAGTTAAAGACATGTATAGGTTGAGAGAAGTGGTAGTCGAAAGGGTTGGTAGATTGGTGGATGTAGGCTGCAAGTTAGGCTTGTTTTGTGGTTGTTTTGGATATAGTTTGAGGGTGTGGTTAAAGGTTAGGGAAAAAAGTTTTAGATCTGTGGTAGATGACAACAAAGGTTTGATAGAAATATGTGGAAGTTGCTGCAGATATGTGTTGTCTTGTAAGAGTAAAATTATCCTCAAAGAAATAGCGATTTCTCGACGAAATTTCCAACAAAAACCGAGAGATTTGAGGAGGGAATTTGATAGCAAAATCTCAGTTTATATAACAACAAAAATGACCAATTTAATCAAGAAAATTTTGACAGTATAACAATAAGGAAATTGATGTAAGTTGCGATAGCATAATTCTCGTCGAAAAATTTCAGCGGTTTACGACGAAAATTTACAACAACACAAGAATATTTTTAGAGATGAATTCCTTAATAGATCAATCTTAGATGGAAGCCAAGATGATCTATGAAGTGTATAAGAAATTTCATGCAAAAAGGATTGCGAATAGATCGATTAAGGCAACAATATGCGGCTAAAATTTTCTGCAACAATCCTTCGTTCGCAGAGATGATAACTTTTGCAACGAAAGGAATTCGGAGGAATATAGGAACAAATTTTTTGGATTTTTGAATAAGGATAACTAAATTACAATAGCAGTAAGGTAGGAAACCAGAACCTGTTGCAATTCACGGGGAGATCAAAAGATGATCCGCCGTGGTGGAGATGACGACAGAATTCGACGATGATCTTTTAAGCAATTGTGGGCTGATGGATAGCTGAGGAAGGGCAGCGAGACGCCAAGAATACTGCTCTGATACCAAGTGTTTGAACCCTTATAGATTCTAAGCTCGGGATTGATCTCTTTAGGAGATCGACCTTCTTGGAACTCTATAGGGGTTCCTTCCTCCAAATTGCTGCTCAAAAACTACAGAAAAGATTCATTTATTGCTTTTATAAAAAGACCGAATACATGACTATTTATAAAGCTTCTAAACCCTTACTCATAATAGTACTCATACTCAAGACTCCTAACAACTCCTAATAGGACTCATATTCCTTTATAACACCTAATGTTTCTCTAAGAAATAACATTCTAACTCTAGCCGGCCTCTTCAACTCTTTAAGGAGGTATTGACTCCTTTTTCTATGCTTTTAAAAAGACGAATTGCATTTCTAAAAAAAAACCCATATCAGATATTTTTCAAGGTTGGTAAAATACATATTGAACTGAAACATCATATGAAACCTTTCAATAACTAATATATTATATGAACTGCAGATACTTTTTTTCTCACTAATGCTGTCATTTGAATTTAGATAATGTAAAATGATGAAGTTACCATGACCAAAGAAATCATTGTTCCATTTAAAATACCAATATATATCTTGCTTCACATAGTTGACACTTTCAAGTGGGCTTGCTGCCGGAAAAGTTCAGTTCATAATTTCAAAGTGCATTAATAAGAAAAAGAAGAAAATATTAAGAGGCATTGTACTAGATTCCATCAGCTAGCATGCTTCAAATAGTAGACATAATAACAATGCTGGGGTTGACTAACAGCACACAGTCTCAGGGACTTCAATTACTACATATAAGAATCCTGGGGTTGACTGACAGCATCCAGTCTTAGGGCAGATTAATTCAGCTTGAACATAATTCTGAAATAAAGTTCAAGTAGCTGAACATAAAGCTTTTCTCATGAACAGAGATCATTAAACCCGGGCACCACGTTAGCAAGTTACTTGTAGTTCCATTTCAATTCTTTTTCGCAATGAACAGGCCCCATCTCTGTTCACCAGTCCAACTTCTCTTAAGCTTTGCCTTCCAGCCACTCACAATCTCGTCATAGTCTTCCTGCATTTCAATATTACCGGTGTTAAACTTTGTTTAGCAATAAAAACAAAGACAATACTTGATACAGGCTTCTGCACTTTCAAGCATAGTCACCTGTGAGAAATCATGTATGAATGCTTCCTTATCCTTCTCGACAGCATCCAGTTCCTTCTGAAGAACCTCTAAAAACTGTAATAAGGAAAAGAATGTTAGTTACGGTATTGGTAATCATTGAACTATCAGAGATAAATCTGCATATGAACATGCATGATGCTACGCATAAACAACTAGGCATTCTGTACAAAGAGAGAGTAGAACCTGATTTGTCCTGTCTTCGGCAATGACTTCATGAAATCCAGCATCCCTTAGCATCTGACAAGATAAACAATTTCCATTGCTTTTGTCCTAGGTACGTCAACAAAGCATGCAGCTGAACGTCAAGTGGAGAAGCTAACCTGGCCATAATCATCGACGTCATGGAGATCATACCCTCTTTGCTTAATATACGCTGCAAAATCTTCTGACGGAGTCCCTGATTTCTTGCAGTAATCACTAATAAGAACCTTACCCCCTGGTTTCAACCACTTAAAAAAGCCTTTGAACAATGATGGTTTATCCTGAAGAAACAGCCAAATTTATCAACTGTCAACTTAATTGCATTTTAGAAAAAAGGAACAACCAGGTTATAAAAAGAATGCATTTTATTGGTGGTAGTAACAAGGTTGCTATGTCTGTTGACCAATGTTAACATTTTATGAGTTCATGAAATATCAAATTGCAAATTCCACACAAAAAATCTTGCAGGATGATGCTAATCATCAAAAGCTCTATTTGTTAATGGAGTTGCATATAACTTGTTTGTTAAGAAGTTTCAGCACAAAAGTCTTCACCGGACGATAAAAAAACCCAGTTCTTGCCTTCTGATTCGAATCATCTGTCTAGTTAGTGCCAAATATTGGTTTATAGCTTACAGATCATGTCGCACATGCAGATACTATAATACTAAGCACTAGAATATGACATGATAGAAAATATTATGAAAGAAACACCTGTATATGAAGGATTGTATCACGGCTGTATATAACATCAAATGTGTTATCTGGATATGTTTTCTTTGTGCAGTCAGCAACCTCAAACTCTACTGAGCATTTGCGTCCAATTGCACGTTCAAGTGCAAAGGATATCATATTTATCGAAAGATCTATCCCAACCACTTCTACATCAAAGTTCTCAGCCATATAAAAGTCACCTCCCCCAATGCCACATCCAACATCAAGGACCTTCTTTCCAGGCTTAAGGTCAAGCTTTGCCACAAACTCTGTCGTAGTCTCTGATGAAAAAGTTTAAATAAGAAAAACAAGAATAAAGTACAAGAGATGAGGATTGAACACTGTCTCCAATATTTAAGACAAGCAAATTCATCAAAGAGACACCTGTTCTATCAAATAAATCTAACATTATCTCTGCAACAAGGCATTTTGGAAGTTACTAAGCAAGCATTAGCATTTGCCAACAGAACTTTTTATGATTGGATATGAGGATGTTTGTTCAATGGAAAACTGATAAGAAAAAAAGGAAGACCGGCACTACAGAAAAACTGCAAAGACAACTGAACAACTTCTAGATGCTCATGCAGTAGGTGCTGAAAATTATCTACAAATGAATGAATAAAGCAGGAGTAACACTCTTGATATAGAAGAGGTCTTCTTGTCTTTCACATGAGGCTAAAACAAACACAGTTGCTGACACAAGTACATCCAAATTTTCTTTAGTATCATCCTAAACTTAGGAATGAACAAAATGAACTTGATGCTAGTTAAGATCCAAGATAAAAAAGAAAGATTTTTTCTTATCAAGTTTAGTTTTCAAGCAATCCCTAAGCGATGTGGTTATCCGGATGAGCTCTAAGTGATTGCAATAACTAAGCTTTTGGTTATGGAATTGTTGAATATAACATGGCATCAAACATATACATTTGTATATAAATTGGATAGGTGTAATAATGTATCCTGATATTTGTATTGTCTTTTTTCAATTTTATTCCTTTTCCAACTATAATTTATCTTTCAAGTTTCAAGTAGCTTCCAATATCAGTGTTACAATTATTAAATTTAAGGTATATTGAATTTGCAACACTAATTTTCAGAAAATAGTTGGACAGTTTAACAATGTTAATGTAACAGCAAATTCGGAAATTATAAAGTGTCTTCGACTACTTTGTAGTAGCCTAGGCCATCGCTTCGGCTTCACGATAGGCCTACCTAACAACTACAGTTATATGACATAGCTATTATTAAGATTTCTATGAGATTTACTTATATGGGGTACATTATTATGGTTGCTTAAAAAGTAAAAAAGTCATCCCATCACTTCACCTTTATAGGCGATATTAAAAAAAAGTTGGTACTAAGAGATAAAAACAAGTGATGATTGCACATCAGTCAAATAAAAAATTATAAAAGAAATTTGCACAAACCAATTCCTCCCGTGCTCACAAAACCATCTCCAAAGATGCGCTCATATCGTAAAATTCCACTGCTTTTATATTGTACATTGTCTAAGAATAGCTGGAAACCCCTGTCATTATCTGACTTGATTTTTTGCCATATCCAACAGATCTACATTTTTCAGAAAAGCACATAAGAAACAGTTGACAGAAAAGCATCGAAACAATATCTGAGAGTAAAGGTTGAAAGACTACCTGATTTTGATTTTTCTTGTTCTTCACATAAGCTGCAATGCACTTACATGTGATAAGAGAAAGTTCAAAGGAGTTTCCTTGGACATCATACGCATGGCACCCCTTAAAAACCTGCATTAAAATCTCAATTCTGAAACTAAA